>NC_137981.1:25275512-25595932 GCF_963924665.1 Micromys minutus | reverse complement strand
ATGTCTTCCTCCACCGTACTCTTCACTTTGATCATTGAACCACTGTCTCTCATTGGACCTGTAGCTCACCATTTCTTCCAGCTGGACTGGTTGGCACTGTCTCTGCTCCCACAGCTCTGCATCTTGGAGGCTGGGCATTCAAACTCAGGTCCTCAAGCCTGTGTAGCAAGCACTTTATCCACGTTGTCCCCATCCCCCACTTTGGAGGGTTTTCATGTAGCCCTGGCTGGCTTTGAATTCAGTTTCCTTCCTCCACCCCCAAGGGCTAGAATTTCCAGCATGTACCACCACACCTAGCTTCTGTTCCAAAACTTCTAAATGTTGCCTACTTACCCTGTTTTTTGTTGACAAGGCCTTTATGTAGCCCAGGCTAGCCTCAGGCTCACTGTATAGCTGAGGCTTGACCTTGTCCTTCTGAGTGCAGATATTCCGGGGCTATGCAGTCACATCCAGTCTCACACATATATTTAAGCTGTAAGGTACTGAGTCACTCATGAGAGAAAGGACAGCCACTGCCACCCACTACCTATGCCTTGGCCACAGGTCTCCAAGTAGAGTCCAACAGGAGCCTCCAGAAACAAGTAATAACTGGCTTAGGTACCATCCGGCATAAATGCTTATCTGGGCCTTTCAGATCATGCAGCCCAGCTATGCTGTAAATCCCAGTCAGTCCTGATCTTCCATTGCAAGGAAAAGCAAAGGATGCTACAGTGAATGTGCTCTTTGCCTTCTCAACACTGTATGCCACTACACACTGCAGCATAGGCTGGGGGCGGAGTCAGTGATAGAGACAGGCTTGGTTCTTATTCACTGACAGAGAAGGAAAGAAAAGGGAAAGAGAGACCTGCGAAAAGACTAACAGTTCAAGGTTCCATAACTGCCTAGGTAAAGGGCATGCTGAGCAATCTTAAAGCTCTGATCTCTATCCTCAGCACCCACATTTAAAATAAGAAGTAAAGCAGCTTTGCTGGTGATGCACGCTTGTATTTCCAGTTCTGCAGAGGTGGAGACGGAGATCCCTGGGACTTGCTGGCCAGCCTGCATAGTCTCCTTGGCTAGTTGCAGGCCAGTGAGACACACACACACACACAGATACACAGACACTCACAAACACACACACACAGATGGACTGCTTGCTAGAATAATAATTTTTCATCTGATTTAAGAGGTGGCAGGTGTTGTGGGTTGCACTGGTGCTGTGTGAATAAAGGGTAAAGCCTATGATTGGCAGTGGAAGGGAAAAACAGGTCTTAGAGAATGGAAGCAGAAGGAGAGAGGATGGAGGAAGAGGAGGTGGAAGGAAGATGGAGAACCACATGGCCTGGAGAAGCTGCAAGTTGCAAAGGGTGTCATAGCTGGGGAACAGATTAGGAGAGTGATAGATCTACCCAGTCTAGGCATATAGCTTATAAATACAATAACTGGGTTGTGTGTTTTTTATTGGGGTTGGAAATGACCACAACAGGCAGGTATATTGGACGCCTCCTAGAGCAGAAGAGAAGCTGGCAATGTGCAGTGTTTCCAGTAAAAAGTTTAGCCCTGGAGGCGTTTGTCCACAACCCCACACTCAGGATGGAGGCAAACAAACAGAGTAAGAATTCAAGGTCAGCTTCAGCTACATAGCAAGTGAGCTCCAGACAGCCCGCTCCACATAAGACCTCATGTCCAAAACAAACACAGCAAAAACCATTTTGCCTAGGAATTCCATCCAAACTGGGGTAAACTCAGGACTCTGTTCACATTTCACACTTTTTATTGACCTTCAGGAAGGGCCAGCCATGCTGGTAGGCAGATTCACTGTCCCAGTTTACCCAGGCCTTCCGCAGCGTGGGTAACAGCATCAGTGATGCTGTGGGTAACCTTCTCAGTGACCTCCTTCACCACTTTGTCCCCCGATTCTTGGGCTCTCTTTAGGGCATCGGAAAGGGCTGTTGGGGAAGAAACAGAAAACTGTGAGAGTGACCCAGTGTGCTTCCGGTAGGAGAGACCTGTGGGGTGAAAACCCGCACCCCTCCACGCCACCAACTTTCAGACTGTCTCTTCACATTTGAATGAGGCATCACTAACCACTCCGGTGTTCTGGCTACTGGCTTCTGGAAGCTAATGGTTTGTATTCTTTGACCATTTTTATGTTGGTTGCTACATTGGATTATTGTTTCTGTTATTTTTCTCAGTCTGTAGCCTTCCTTCTGACTTAACTTCCAGTTTGTTTAGCTTGTGTTCCCACCTCACCCCTCCTATGTTAAATAGTCAGTTTCTTGTTGAAACTGTACTAATACCTTCTTTATAACTACTGGGTTGTTTTTGTTTTTTAATCTCAGTCAAAAAGAGCCTCCCCTCGGGGCTGGAGAGATGGCCCAGCACTTAAGAGCACAGCCTGCTGTTCCAGAGGTCCTGAGTTCAAATCCCAGCAACCACATGGTGACTCACAGCAATCAGAAATGGGATCAATGCCCTCTTCTGGTGTGTCTGAAGACACTACAATGTACTCAAATGAATAAAATAAATAAATCTTAAAAAAAAAAAAAAAAATTACCCTCCCCTCTCCAAGATTATCCTAAGGTCTCTTAGGACACTTTTTTAGTTTTGTGTTCCCAAAATTCCATGTTGTAATCCTTCTCAAGATCATCCCAGGAAGAGGTGGACGGTGTGGGTCTGGTTAGCTTAGTAAGGTGGATGGAGCCTTATGAGCAAGAGGGACAAGGAGAGCAAGCTGTGAGGACATGACAGAAAGGTGCCACACATGAGCCAGGAGCCAACTTCACCAGATGTCCCTCTGCTGCTACTGCCGGCTCCAGACTGCAGTGCCCAGAGCAACATGTTTCTTTTCTTTTCTGTATTTTGCCTCTTCTTTCTTTTTTTTTTTTTTTTTTTTAAGATTTATTTATTTAATGTATGTGAATACACTGTAGCTGTCCTCAGACACACCAGAAGAGGGCATCAGATCTCATTACAGATGGTTGTGAGCCACCATGTGGTTGCTGGGAATTGAACTCAGGACCTCTGGAAGAGCAGTCAGTGCTCTTAACTGCTGAGCCATCCATCTCTCCAGCCCTTGCCTCTTCTTTCTTGAGTGAGGGTCTCACTCTATAGTTCAGGCTGGGCTGGTGCTTGCTATGTAAGCCAGACTAGCCTCAAACTCACAATCTTCCTGCCTCATTCTCTCAAGTTCTGGGGTCATAGACATGCTCCATCCATTGGCTACAGAAACAGTAAATTCTGCTGCTAATGAACTGGTGAATTTGTGGCAATTTCGTTTTAGCTATTTGAGCTTTAACAATTATAGTCTAACATAATATATTAATTATACATTAATATATTTAATATATTCATACATTTAAATGTAAGTCCTTGATCCAGCTGGACTCTTCTTGGTTGTAGAGAGTAGAGTGTGACATGTTTTGTACACTGTTCAATTCATGGCCTAACACATACAGAGTAACGTTTTATATAAATACATATTTAAATAGACGGTTATCTAGTTCAAATGTTCTGTCCCTAAGCACTGCCACATCATGTTTTGCGGTATTGTCCTCTTAACATTCTGCAGAGAAAACAGTCTGGATGGAGCCTAACATAAGGTACTATTCACATATAATTGCATACGGGAAGAACCCACAGAGAAGTGCATCCCAGCTGAGAGGATGCGAAATCCAGGGCAGGGCTGGGGCTAGTTGAGCAAGAAAGGGATTAACAGTAGCACTAAGGCTTCCTCCCTCCCTCCCTTCCTCCCTCCCTCCCTCCCTTCCTCCCTCACTGCCTGCCTACTTCATTCTCTCCCTCCCTCCCTCACTGCCTGCCTACTTCATTCTCTCCCTCCCTACTCACTTCTGTTCCCATTCTGGCCGCAGCCCCTTCACATACTAGGTAAGAACTCTACCGTGGAGCTACACCCAGCCCTCTGTCCTCTCCTTCCCCTGCTTCTCTCCCTTCCTTCTTTCCTCCTCCCCTGTCTCCCATCTCCAAGCAACTTGAGCCTTACCCTTTTCTCCAACCTCCTTGGCGTGGCCCACGACCTCACTCACCACCTCCTCCACTGCGTGAACTGAAAAGAGAGGACAAATTAGGAGTGAAGGTATTTGTCAGCCCGCTTCCCTCAGGACAGCCTGCGTGCCTCTAAACAATAAGGTCAGACTCTGGCATCCTGCTCCCAGTCAGGACGACAACGTAGAAGAACCCCTAGCTGCCTTCCTTGGTAGACCCTTAAGATGCCTGGCTACTGGAGATGTGCGAAGCCCTCCATGCCCCTCTTCTCACCGCAGAAGGGCATGGATACCCAGAACAGCCTTCTCCGGCTGGAGACCTGAGCCAAAGTGGATTTGTTGGGTCAGTTTAGTTTGCTAGTCAGAAAGAGCTGGCTGTCCTACTTCGGCCACCTCTGAACATCCCCAGAGAAGCTAACCTCAAGGCAGCTCTTTCTGGGAGAGGGTGTCCCTACCCACCTCCAGGGGCTTGTGGGAGCATGCTAGAACCCAAATTTCAGAGACAGAACTGCTACTAATACCACCTTCCGCTGCTGTGTCCCTCACAACTCAGAAGGCTGGAAGATTAGGAATGGGGTCAGGGTCTGGAGAGATGGCTCTGGCTGTTCTTTTCAGAAGTCCTGAGTTCAATTCCCAGCAACCACATGGTGGCTCACCACCATCTTATCCGTAATGGGATCCAATGCTCTCTTCTGATGTGGCTGAGGACAGCTACATTGTACTCACATATATAAACTAAATACATACTAGAATTTGTAAAAGAAGGAGAGAGAGGAAGAAGAGGAAGAAGGAGGGGGAGGAGAAGGGCATCAGATCCAGCTGCTGGGTTAAGAATGAAGTGAGTGCTGATGTGTCTGTCCACAAGCCATTTCCAAAGAGGCTGCCAACTTGACACAGGTGTTCATCTGTGTCCCGAAGCAGAAACCACATGAACATGTACTGACAGTTTCTGGATGGCACAACCATGTCCTAGGTTCTTGGGAGAAATAGAAATGTTCTTCTAGACTTTGTACAGGATCAGACGCTGTGGTTTCATAATAAAAGAACCTTTTGAAGCTTTAAAGTATAGTGAAAATAAAAACCCACCCTTCTATTTTTCTGCATAAATGGATCAAACTAGGCAAGATTTGTGTTTCCTTTTCTTATGTAGCTCTTGCAAAAACCCAGGCCTTGCATAGACAAATGTTCTACCACGGAGCGACAGCCTCAGGCCCTGGAATAAGCAATACTGACATCAAAGGTTCTCTGGGCTTTCAGAAAGCAGGACCCAAGCTCCCAGCTCCTCTCCCAGCATCTGGATACTGCTGGTCTCCTGGAGTGCCTCCGGGTTGGCCTACTCCTGGCCTCCAAGCAAGTTCAGCCTGGGTCATGAGCAAATCCCTAGTAGGAAGCCTGCTTGGACAGTGATTCTTCTCTGAGCAACTACCCCAGCCTATGTGTTCCCAACTTTGCTATCTCCTGATGGGGCCAGTGGGCCAAGCTTCCTGAGGGGCCTAGGCCTCAGCCTACTCAGAGAGTCTTGCCTGCCTGCTGGAATCAGCTTTCAACAGAGGAATCGGCCTCCAACTTCTGGGTAGGTAGAAAGCCCGGGCCCTTACCTGCTCCCTCGGTAGCTTTCTCGGTGCGGTGGGCCAGGCCCTCAGCCGCCAGCTTCCCCAAGCCTCCCAGCATCGTGCAGCAGCAGACAGTGACAGGTAAAGCTTCTCGGACTGGAAGAGCGTGATTTTATATGTGCCTACGATAGCCTGCCAGGCTCCAGGGCACCAAGCCCTTACCTAGCCAGTAATAGGTTGAGCAGATGAGTCAGTTCAGAGCCTGGGTGGGGCTACCCCAGTACTGTGCACAACCCTTCTTTCAGTGAGCCCTTACCCCCATTCCCTCTAACAAGGACCCTGGGAAGTAGAGATAAAAGGCAGAACCAGAGAGGCCGGCTCTGAACAGGTCTGGTCCCCTTGGCAAGGCGCTCAAGTGTTGGAGAGAGGATAGCACTTGGGAACAACAGTTCTGCCTGGTCCTGGATGGGCTCTAAGCTCTCTAAACCTGGGCACTGATGTGGGCCTGATAATAAGACCCCTGGACTGCCTGGTCAGGGTCCCCACAGTGGCCTGGTCAGGCTTTTAAAGCCTAGCACCAAAGCACCCCCAAGTCAGGCACAGTGGGTACCACTGCCTGTCCCACTGCCAAGGACCCCACCCCAGCAGAACAGCCTCGTAGTCTCCGCTGGACAGGAGGTTCAGAGTGTTACCTGACCACCTGAAGAGCACAACCTTGACCCATGCGGTCATTCTGGCTCAGTCAGCTGATTTCCACTCATTGTAGCTCCAGGGTTACTCAGGACTTGGGGCAGCCAGCACGTGGGAGCATCCTGACCACGTTATACCTTGGGGTGCAGCTTCTAGGGAAGTTCTGTGAGTTTAGCAGTAGCCGCTTAATTCTCCACATCCTAGACAACTAGGCAGAAGACCCCATCGCCACTTGGAGAGATGTTTCTCTGACTCAAATTCCCCCAGGGGGCACTTCTCCAGCCTCCTGGTGTGTTGGATGGGGTCAGGCTGCTTCCCACATTACTCAGGACAGGCAGAGATTCCTCAAGCCGCATTCCACGTTACCTCCCTTAGTCACTGGTCCAAACAAAGCCTCGGTTTCTTCATCTATAAAATGAGATAGCTATGCCCTCCTGGCTGTATCACTAACAGTCAGTGGGGGCCAGTACGTAAGCTTTTGCAAATGCCCGTTCCCTCCGGCTCATCCATCGAAGAAGTCCCTCTCAGTAGAAGACCCTACTCACTACGGCAGGCGACTAAGGTGCAGCTGGGAGGTTAGACCCCTTGGAGTGAAAGAGCTGAGGGGTACGGACTCCATTGGCTGAGGGACAAGGTCATCGAATGTTCCCACTCACTAATCTAGACTATGGCTAAGGCCTCCTCCCTGTGACACCTCTCTCATCCCTCAAACCCGTCCTGCTAGGTATGACAGAACTTAATTAGTGTTTACCAGACTAATTAATTAGGGTCCTCATAGCCCATGCCCTTTAGAGCCGAGGCTCTCTCACATCCCTGTATGGTGCTGGCAGGCCCGAGGCTGTGGTTAAAGGATGCTGTGGGCAGCAGGACCTCCAGTCACATGGGCAAACCCCATACATATCATTGCTATGTCCTTAGGGCAGAAGTGGATAGACAGGTGATTTGGAAGAGCCCTTCTTAAGAAAAATCGGCTGGGGAAATGATGACTCAGTGGGTAGAGCACTTGCCACATAAGCCAAAGGGTCTGAGTTCAAATCCCCAGGATCTACATAAAGCCAGTTGCAGTAGGGAGTATCCAAAATCCTACGAGTCCAGGAAGATGGGAGGCAAAGGTAAGAGGACCCCAGGATGCTTGTAGGCTAGTTAGTCTTTTAAGTACAGGGTAAAAAAAATAAGAGGTTCTGTCTCAAACAAGGTGGTAGGTGAGGGCTGATACCCTATGTTGTCCTCTGACCACACACGTGTCACAGCATGCACATGCCTGCTGCATTCATACACACAATGTACATACATACAAAGACCTTTTTAAAACAAAGAGAAGAACCCAAGAATGTGATTATGTGATTTTTGCTAGTTGTGCAGTGGGTATATATGTACGTATACATATTGCCGTGGTTATGAATATGACCATAAAAGTGAGGTCCCTGGAACTCAGGCAGGTCCAGTCCTCCCTCCCTGTCTTTTCCCACTTAAGACAAAGTTCCAGAGTATTCCTTGGGGTGTTACGCTGGAAAAGCAATGTATAGCTGGTGGGGGTGGGGCTTCAAAATGCATGGAGATACTTTGGGAACCATCAAAGGCACTGTTTCCATAGAGGGTATATATGACCCCTACTCTCATAAGGGTTCTCTCTGTTATTCTCCCACCAGATTTAGAATGGCCTCTGGACCACTTTCCCCCCCCACACACACAGACCCCTGCTTAGTTCTCTCTGAAGCTCACCAGCCCCAACAGACCCTTGTCAAAAGTCAGCCCACACAGCCCAAGGTGCCGTTCTTTTCCCCTGCCCTTCAGGCCCCACTGCCCAGGGATGTTGCTCTTTTTAGGACACTGTCTCTGGGTGAGCACTCCAGTGATGTCACACTACTACCCTTTGCCCAGACACACACCCCCATAAATGCCTGGCCAGAAAAAGGGGCTAGGAGAGGCCAAGCTGTCTGGAGGTGGACTTAGTTCCCTGACCCTTTGGCTCTGGCCCTGGTCCGGTCTTACTGGTCATTCAGCTTTTACTGTGACCTGTTCCCTGTTCCCCTAAAGCACCCTGAGTGTCCTGGGAGGTCCTCTGTGCTTCTCTAGACTCTGAGACTGGATCCCTTTCTAGCCAAAGATTCTCCTAACCATGACAGATTCTGGTCTGTGTCACTGGGCAGCTTTACTTGCCTGCTTGAGGTTGAAGATGCCTCAGATGGGGGGTCTGTCTTCCATTGCCCCCATCTTGGAAGACAGGCCAGGGAAGCAACCTTTGAACACAGGCACCCAGGCACACCTATCCTGAGCCAGCAGGTCAAGTCCAGCCTTCCCTTTGTCAGGGAGAATCTGGCTTTGACAGGAGCGAACTAATTTTCCAAGGAGAATTTGCTCAGCAACCCAGTTTGGCAAAGGACCTGCTGGCTGAATCATCAAGTCGAGGAAAGCTGATTTTTCAAATACCAGTTGCTAACTTAGCAAACACCAGTGATCTTTTTAAAATATTTACTTTGAGTGGCTAAATACATAGGCTGTCTCATGTCTGAGTGTCTCAACCATCCAAAGGATGGTTGTGCATTTTGCCTCTGATGCCTGTTTCACGCCTCAGCTCCCAGGTCTGAGTTTGAACTAGATACTGTACTCACAAATGCTGCACACACTGAGTCCTCCCACCCACAGCAAAGCCTTATTCGTCCAGACTCTTACAGACCTGGCTTGTGGGTCACCAAAAGAAGCTACACCCAACAGGCTGTGCTATCCTCACATATCTGGGATATCAGCAAGAGAACACATTAGATATATGCCCAAGGGAAGGGACAGTTCACAGGGCAAACGGTAAGAGCTAGAGGGATACTAATCAGGAATTATAGCAACTACCTGGATATCTCAGAGGGGCATGAGGTCCCTGTCTCTTGGAGCTGGGGCTGAGGAAGAGATAAGGGGCAGAAGCTGCAGCCATCGTCAGAGAAACATAACCACTTCTAAACAGCATACAAGGAGCTTCCAACCAGCATCTTCCCTCTGACTGGTCCCAGGAGCTCAGGGAATCCAGCCCAGGAGAGCTGTCCAGGGAGGAGCTGGTAGAGAGTGGGTGTGGAGGGGATCAAAATACCAGTTTATCCTTCCAGAATAAGTGGCTTAATTCTAAATCGCCCATCTCTCCTTAGAATTGTGCAGAACAACAAAAGAAAGAAAATAAGGTCAGTCATCAAGCTTAGTCTCAGAGTTGGTATCGCTGCTGTGAAAAACAGCCTGGTGATTCACTGAAATACTGAAACCAGGAAGATATGATCTTGACTCCTTCTGGCTACAGACCCAAAGGAAATGGAAGGGGTGTCTCAAAGAAATACCCATACCTCTGTGTCCTTTGCAGCATTAGCCACAATAGCCAAGATTTGGAAACAGCCAGACGACCATCAACAAAGACTGATTTAGCTGGGTGTGGTGCTGTATGTGTACAATTCCAAACTTGGGAAGCAGAAGCAGGAATATCAGGAGTTCAAAGTCAGCCTCAGCTGTATAATGAGTTCGAGGCTAGCACAGGCTACATGAGGCCCAGTCTCAAGAGACACAAACAAGCAAACAAAACCAAGCCACAAAAAGTGACTAACAGGAGTTCACTGTGTATGCATAACCCATTATTAATCAACTTGAAAGAGCAGGCTTTGCCATTTGCAATAACATGGGCCTCGACATTATGCTAAGCTAAACAATCAAAGTGTAGACAGACAAATGTTGAATGATCTCACTTAAATGTGAAATCTACAAAAGCCAAATCCACAGATGCCTCAATAAAAGAACAGATCTGTGCTGGTGGTGTGGCTCAGGTGGGAGGGTCCTTGCCTAGGTTGCATGAAGCTCTGAGTTCAATTCCCAGCTAAAGATAACCCAGATATGGTGGCACACACCTCTAATCTCAGCACTCTGGACTCTGATAGGCAAGATGATTAGGTCACCCTTCCACTGAATTACAAACTCAAGACCAACCTGGAATCTACAAGTCCCTGTTTAAAAAAATCCAACCAGACAACCAGATTAGGCAGGGCTACAGAACACCATGAAATAATTAGTGAGCAGGAGGTTACTCTAGGTTGCCTCTTTGTGGAAGGATTAAATCGGGGACCTTCATTGTCTTGCTAATTGAAACTGGCCTGATTGGTAACTCTGCAGTTTCTCTAGTCCATCCCTCTGGGAGGGACAGATAAACAGATGGATTTCATCTTGGTTACATAGAACTTTAGCATGAGTGAGTCCATTTTGATTTTTTCTTTTTCTTTTCTTTCTCTTTCTTTTCTTTTTTCTTTTTCTTTTTCTTCTTTTTTTTCTTTTCTTTCTTTCTTTCTTTTTTTTTTTTTGTTGCTGTTGTTGTTTGAGATAGGGTGGGTCTCTCTTCACAGCTTGGACTGTCCTCCTGGAACTCTGCCTCCGCCTCTCCCCCCCCCCCCCCAATACTGGAATTAAGGGAATGGACCACCACACCTGGCCCTCCAGTAATTTTTAACAGTCTTTGCAGGAGTTTACTTCAAAACAAGGCCTCCTGTAATATGTATTTGACAAGATCAAACACCATTAACACTTCATGTTCCTCATAGTCCCAGTATGAATCAAGTGTTTCCAGGATTTGCAGATCCTCACAGATTTGCAGATGAAGCGAGATACGATCATTTTATTTAGAGCAAAGTGATATTGCAGTTTGGGAGGAAGAGGGAGCGACTGTTCAAACTGAATTCAGGCCACATGAGTGAAAATACTAAAGGGTCCCACTCATGGTTTGGGGCTTCTTTTTATGGGGTTTAAGGGAAAGAGGGGCAGGTTTCTAGCGTGTAGTTTCTATTTTGATAGGTTAGGCTTTATATTCATTTTTCTTACTGAGCATGTCCTTCCCATAATGCATCTAATTTTAATTACATGCCCACCCAATTATACAGCAGCAGAAAATGATGCACAGGGAACTGTCCCTACACGGTTACTGGAGGACACAACTTTGCTTCACTACACATACACTCAAAACTAGGACAGGCCAGATTGACCCTTGTATTCTTCACACCCGGATAGGATAGAAACTGTCTAAGTTTGACTGTTCCTGGGGGTGGGGAAACCTAAACTATTATTCAGAGATGGAGGTTCATGTATCCAGATGCAGGTGGGGGTCAAAGGGCTCTGAGGCTGGTAAGTGCATTTGGGGACGAGTGTGTGTGTACACAGTAGAAGCAGATGAAGGAACCAGGCTGTCAGGTGCAGGAGGGAGTGTGCATAGCCAAAACCAAACGGGGGTAGGGGAGGGGCATCGGGGCATGTGGAGACGGAAGTGCTAAATTATCTCCTGTGCCTGCTGGGCTCCTTAAAAACTCGGGATACCCAGGCCTCAGGGCTGCGTCTCTATTATATGAGAGTATGTAGTAGCTGTGCCTAGCTAGCATGCATGAGGTACACAGCCCTTCCTGACAAAACCAAACAAACCTATTTTTCTTTTTTTTTTTTAAGATTCATTTTATGTATGTGAGTGCACTGTCTATGTCTTCAGACACACTCAAAAGGACTTGAGACCCCATTACAGATGGTTGTAAGCCACCATGTGGTTGCTGGGATTTAAACTCAGGACCTCTGGAAGAGCAGCCCACCGTGCTCTTAACCACTGAGCCATCTCTTCAGCCCCCACATGTTTTTTTTTTTTTTAATGTGTTGTGATGATTTGGCCTGCATACATCTGCCTTATATGTACTATGTGTATGCAGTGTTCTTGGAGGTGAGAAAATGGCTCCAGATTCTCTGGACTGGGATTGCAGGTAAGCGTGAAGCACCATGAGGTACCGGGAACCAAACCCAGGTGATCGACACAAGCAGCAAATGCAGAGGCACCACCTCTCTACACCCACACCTTTCTTTCTTAACTTTTAACACTTTTAAAAAATAGAAAATGTCAGCTGGGTGGGTGGTGGTGGTGAACATCTTTAATCCCGGCACTAGGGAGACATAAGCAGGTGGGTCTCTGGGAGTTTGAGACCAGCCTAGACTACAGAGTGAATTCTAGGACATACCCAGGGCTACACAGAGGGGAAAAACAAAAACAACCGTCTCAAAAAACTAAACCAACCAAACAAACAAAGAAAACATGCCACACATACTGGAACATTGTGAGTCTGTACGGGCCTTTACCCACTAGCAAACATTATCATCTCAGATCCCAGATAGCTTATCTGGTGTTTCAGTCTTGAAAACAGTTCTGGAGAACAACTTTAACCGATCACGAAGCAGCAGAAAACACTTCAGCCAAATGAGGGGCAGGAAGCTTTTGCTATCTTCAGCTGTAGATCTAAGTCAAGAACATAGGCGTGGCTGCGCTTGGGCAATGGGAGGCCATGTTCTCACAAAGTGGAAAGGAGGGAAGTGGGCAAGAGAGACTGGCTAGGAGGAAAATCTGCTCTTGCCTGCTTATAGTCTATAGGGAATCAAGCCTGGGCTGTCAGGGACTTGCCTGTAACCCGAGTAGTGGGGACGTGGAAGAAACCTAGGAACATGAGTATTGCTCTTGCAAAGTCCGTGAGTTCAAGTCCCTGCACCGGTGTCAGTGTGCATGTGCGGGGGAGGGGGGTAGAGGAAGGGGGAGAACTGACAGAGATCGGCCAGATTGAGACAAGAACCAAGGAGGAGCCAGATGCAGCTAGGCAAAGATAGTTTATGAGCGCACCGCAGCCAGAAAAAGCTGAAGCCATTCAGCTGAAACAGAGAGGAAGGGAATGCCTGAGAGGCAGCTGGAAACTAGCTAATGCATGACTTTAGAGCGCAGGTAACATGGGAAGACTTAGCTCTCAACTGGAACAGAAAGCCTAGTTCAGAAACGTGTTACTAAAAGTCTTTCCTAGAAGCCCTCTAACCCCCTCAGACTTGACCTCTCCTAGCAAGAGCTGGCCCCACATCCATGCCTCAAGCAGAACAGGTAAGAAGCAACCATTGTGAGCCGCCCGGGATTTATCCACGAGTCACACTGGAGAAGGATGAACAGCAGGAAGACAGTGGGACATCGAAGGTCCAGCTCCATTAATTTTGTGGTGTGGCCCAGGCTCCCCACCTAGCACTAGTTTCTGCAGGTGAGGTCTTTTGGAGATGCCAGAAAGCCTCAGACAGTCCGAAACGTCCCTTTAGGGCCTTCTCCTTGAGGTGAAGGTAATGAATTGGCTTCTTTTGCACACCTGGGGAGACTTTTGGGGTGGGGCGCAGTCAGCCCTATGGATCAAAATATGGGAGCAAACCTAGAGGGTGAAGAGAACTCAGAGCAAAGGCTTTTATTTTTTGTTTTGTTTTGTTTTGTTTTTGAGCTTGTGGAGATACTGCCCCCTGGCGGCAGGCTGAGGAAGGCCTTCAGGCCAGCCTGGGCCAGTTCGCAAAGGAGGCTGTTTTTAATCTTGGAGGAACTGGGAAGGGCGTGGTCCTTGTTTTGTTTTTTTTAAACTGAAGTGGCAAACCTTTTATGCGCCAGTTGGGGGAAGGTACTACTACGGGCGGCAACAAAAATTTCAAAAGGGCCTGAAGATGGGAAGGGAAGCGGGTAGAAGTCTCCCCGGATGTGTCTCTGATGAATAGTTGCCTAGGCGTAGCCTCACCCTGCCTCATCTCTGAGTCACCCAGCAGGGCGCGCCTGGGGTTGAGGTCCCGTGCATGGACACGTGCTGAGTGCTGGGTGGGAGCTGGGTTTGCAGGATCCCTACTCCATCTGGGACTTGCCGGACCAAGATGTCCAGCTTTGTCCTGGACCAGAAGTTTATAGTTGGTTTGAGAAGACGGGGAGACTAAGGGAGGTCGCACAAACACACTGCCTCATGGGCGTTGCACTCCAAGGCCACTGGCACAGGGCTCCCTGCATGTACGCTTCTTCTTTGAGGGACTGCGCTCCTGGTGAGTCACCGCAGGGTGTGGCCGGGTGCGCAGCTCCCGCGGTTAAGGTCCCCCACCCCCAACCCCCATGCGCAGGCTCCCCTTTCCCAAGCCTTCAGAAGCATTCCTTCAGCTTCCGAAAGGAGTCGAGGATCAGGGGACAGATTATTCCCATTGTAGGTGCAGCCTGCTTCCGGGAGAAGGGAAGCTTTGAATCGGGGAGCTAATGAGTTAGTAGGCGTCGGAGAGAATGGGAAACCCTCCCCTTATGGCGCCAAAGAACTGGACCCTGCTTGGTAGAATCACTGAAGTGAACCTAAAAGTATAATAGTAGCTTTAATTAGGGACACATCAAGGAGACTGAACAGAGCTTCGGGCCAAGCTTAGCCGTTCCCATACTGGAGAAAAGTGCCCAGTCTCCTCACTGGCTGAAGATGGGCAAAGTCTTGTCAGACCCTGATTAGCAACTTGGTCCATGGATCCCTGATAGCGCCTGGGAAAGGAAGCAATGCCCTCGGGACCCATATCTGCTCAAGAGTCTGCTCCCAGAAAGCCCACATTCTGAAAGCTGATGACAGGGAGGCTAACACTGAGCCACAGTTGGAGCCTATGAGGAGTGTGCACCCCCTCTTCACCCGCCACCCCCTAGCACCACCTAGACTTTTCTGTACGTCCTCTGGAATGGGGTCAGCCTTTTCGCCTCTTAGAACAAAAAGATAGTATTCTTAGCCCTAAGATGTTGACATGAAGTCTCTCGCCTTGAACCACTCAGATAATGAGATCCTTGAGCTCTTAGTAATCTATAACTCTGGGTCCCTCCTTCCTGGCTTGTTTCCTTACCAGTTTGTAATAAGAAGGGAGTTAGATGTAAGAAATTAAGGCCGGGACCTGCCTGGCAGGTGGCACTTCAAAGTAATAAACAGCTGTTGCTCCACCCCACCCTTCCCCCACCACCCAGAGGAGGTTAAAAAATTCCAATGGGATCTTGGAACCTCTTGGTCCGATCTGCCTTGTGCTGGGAGACCCAGCAGGTGGAAGTCTTTTAGCTGGCAAAGGTCCATCTCACTGGACCTTTACCATGGCCTGGTGCAGGGCCTGTTACCTGCTTGGCTCCTCAGATGGGTTCCAGCAACGACCAAAGCATCGAGCCACATAGGTGTCCAGTGGCTCCTCCTAGGGAGACCATGTCAAAGGATTTCACACTACAGAGATCTGCTGCGCCTGTCCCTGTGCCCCAGGAAGAAGGCGCTGCTGCTGCTCGGGTAGGACACCGCTCACTGGCACCCTGGGCATCTTCTACTTGCTGCACCATGTCACGGTGTTCCTGCTGCCATGACTTGGAGGAGTTCTGGGCCATTGAGGACAGCTGCAGAGGGTCAGTCCTGCTGTGGTGTATACAAACACCAATTTGGACTTTTTAAGTAGTTCAGAGGACCAGGGCAGGAGCAGGTCAGCAGACAGATTTACTGGGGTTTGAGGGAAACAGGGAGTAAAGGGATGTGAGGAATGGGGGAGTGGAAACACATGCAGGACCTTGGGGGTTTCCCATGGGAAAGGTGGAGACCCTAACAAGAATGGGAAAGGCAACTAATGAACATGTATGTCCTGGGCGAGGATCCAGCAGACTGCTCAGCCAGTGGGTGTGGCTCCTTCCACCTCTGCCTTTGGGATTCCACCTGATCATCCCAGAGTTCTCAAAGCTGAAGTTGATACTAATAGATACTTAGCAGGGGTATTTTTCTTGAGCATTTTCATGAAGTGTGTGTTTGTGTGTATGCATGTGTGCACATGCACGCACACTCTGAAAACTCAATAATTTTTACTCTCAGACAAAAGGAAAAGAACTGGGGTTTTGGTAAGGAAAGGTCGGGTGACTAGACACTTGCAGGAACCTCTCCAGTGGCCCAGAAGTCCTGAGAAGTCACTGATCCCAAAGGGGAAAAGAGGGGGTGTTGTTGAGTTTAATAAGTCAGTCTTTGCTTCTAGTCCTAAACAAACATTACTTAACTGACTAATATACCTATCTGCATAATCAAAGCATGACCTAAGGTTAAGGTGACAAAGGGGACACACATGTCAGTCACCCTTAAGACACTTTGATAAGCTCAGTAAAGTTTGTTTAGTGAAAGTGTCCTTCACATTCCTAAAGTAACCTAGGTGACGGCCATCATTATAACCCATGCTGCCGAGTTGCCACGTGCAGAAAGCAGGTAGAGGTCTACTGTGTTGCTCAGTTGCATTTAGGGATTTAATTCACTTTTCTTTTTCAGGACAAGGCCTCTCAGTAACCAGTCTAGCCCCAAACTTATGATTCCTTTGCCTCTGTCTCTTGGGAGCAGCAAGCAGAGTTCTTCACCTCACCTGGTCCCAAAGGTGATATTTTAGAAGAAAATTTTAAACACTATTTGTTACTTATTTATCTCTGTGTGTGTGTGTGTATGTGTGTGTCTATGTGTGGTATGTGTGATCACATGTATGTGTGTGCATGTACAGCACATTGTGAATGTGGAGGTTGGAATACTTGCAGGACACAGCTCTCTCCTTTCATCGTGTAGTTCCAGGGATTGAACTCAGTTCATTAATCTTAGCAGCAAGCTCTCTATCCACCAAGCCAGCTTACCTGCCCCAAGTCAGTGATTTTTAAAGTCAACCAGAAAAAGCTCAGCGTGGTTCATATCTGTAATGTAGCAGTTGGGAAGCCACACAGGAAGGATCACTGTTGGAGGCCGGCCTGGACTACTGAGTGAGACTGTCTCAAAAGAACAGACCAAAACCACCTAGAAAGCAGCTGTGCATGGTACTGTACTGCTGTGATATTGGGGGTAGATGGAGAAAGGTCAGGGGTTCAGGGCCACTTTATCTGCATGGTTAGTCTAAGACCAATCTGGAATTATATCAGAAAATAATAACAAAAACAAACCCAATATAGTGGTCCATGCATTTTTTTTCTTACAACTTTATTTAAAAAAAAAAAACAAGAGAGATACATGTACAGATTTTTAAAAGCATTTTGGCATAAAACTATATGAATATATTTTTGTCAGTACTTGTTTTTTTTAAAGGTTTGATAGTATGCACTGAAATCTTACTAGTTACCATAAGCATAAAGTACATGTAAAACAAAACGTAACATGGAAATAGTCAAAGTTTTCTTGGTGTGTATAGATTAAGCATAATGATTTTTAAATACCAAAAATTGCCACAAGGCTATCTTATTTGCTCTTGAGTTATTAATGATTTAAGATCTAGGTGTACCCCACTCTGAGTGGGTGCTATACACTTGTTGTTGTTGTTGTTGTTTTTCGTAAGGACTGGGGCTTCCACTTTTTGGCCTTTCTTTTTTTGAGCTTCATATGATCTGTGAGTTGTTTCTTGGTATTCAGAACTGTCTGGGGCTGGTCCATGTCTTTAATCCCAGCACTCAGAAGACAGAGGCAGGCAAACCTCTGAGTTCAAGACCAGCCTGGTATATACATAGTGAGTTCCAGGACAGCCAGAGTTACACACTGAGACCCTATTGTGGTAAATATTAAAAAATGGAAACCTTTTATCCCGCATTAGTGCTGAGCCACATGGCACTGCAGGGTATCTTTATCTCAGCAGCTCCATGCAGCCCCCAAGCACTCTCAGACCCAGGCTATCCGTGGGCCATCCTCTCCCCACTGTCTCCCTGCCAGCTTGGAAACTTTGCTCACATTCCCCACAGCCTGGTAAAAACATGACTCAACAATCAATAATTTATCAAACAGATTCATATGTTAAATTCTCAATCCACAAACCCTCTACACAATAAGCTTACAACCAATGGAAAAGATATAAACTGCCCATATATATGTGATAAATTAGACCCATAGAAACCCTTTGAAATAATCATAATAACCTCATCAAGCTAAAGATACACCGAGAGAAACACACAACGGCTTCCATCTTCTTTCTCCGTGAATCTCCGCCTTCTGCCTCCTGTTCTGCTTTTCTAGACCTTTCCCCACCTACATCTCCACTGTCCAATCATGTATCACTTTAACATCAACCTACACATCACCCTTTCTGTTTACTTTTAAGAATTGGAGATTAGGTTCAAGCATCTACAAAGGGTAGATTTTACCTGCCTCCCTCTACCTCCAGATCCAAGAGGTTTGACACCCTCTTCTGACTTCTAGGGGCACTGCACTTGTGTGTACAAACCCTCACTCAGATACACACACACACACACACACACACACACACACACACATACAAGTAAGAGCTAAACAAATCTAATCAATATTTAACTTTTTAAAAGGAGAGAAAGAAACAAAGAAAGAAGTAAGTTTATAGGAGGTTGGTCTGGTGCTGCCTGTATTCAGATGCCAAATCTGTACTCCAAGATCTGGTTGCCCTGAGTTGAGGAGACCTTCACGTACACCAAGTGATGCTGTATAACCTTGCTCTCCAAATTAATTGGTGGATAAAAGGCTAACGCCTATGGTTGGGCAATAGGTAAAGGTAGGCAGGTTTTCAGTTACCTATCTGGGGGTTACAGGCAGAGAGAGGAGGGGGAAAGAGAGGAGGAAGAAGTCACCATGGGGTAGATGGATCATAAGTGCATGGCCATGGGGCCTGCCTACTGGAATAGAATCTGTCCAGGCAGAGCAAGTGATATCTCAGGGCTGTTGACAGGGAAATAGAGAAAATACCATAGAGGGTTGATATCTGCCCAGCTCTAAGGTTTTAAGGCTCATTATAAATATAAAGCATTTCTGTCTTTTTATCTGAGAACTGAATGATCTAAGATGGGGTAGAAACCTCCCGAATAATATTTACCATAACAGAAATTAGCTAAAATCGGCTGAGATCGGAAGGTTTATTTTTCTCAAAGTTACACATCAGAGGGCCTACAGGAGGAAGCAGCTAGTGGGGCTCCTTGAGTAAGAACAGGCCTAAGACCAGAACATGGCCTCCTTTTCTCCAGAGGTTACCCCAGAACTTGAGACTGGGGCTAAAAGCCGTGAGCACGGCAGATGCCTGTAGGTTGGAGAAGGGTCTTCCTGGAGCAGGCTGACCTTGATGTTTACCAGTTAAGTCCAGAACAGGGGTTTTGGGGAGCAGAGATCTCTGTGAAGGCACTTGGGAGGTATGAGAGTTAATAGGTCCAGGTCCACTGCCCATCCTCCACCCCAGAGAGCTCCCATGTGGGTACACCTCTCAGGCAGGCACACTTACTGGGTGGCCACACCTTCCTGAAATTTTGCATTGGGGAGGAGGTGTGTTTGGGAGCACCCTGACTGCCCTGAGCCTCCTTCCCACTCAGCAGTGGAAGCCTGTGACTCACCCATCTGGATACAGGAGCTCGGGGCGGGTTGACTGTGCTGTCCTTGACCCCTGCTCCCTACTGCACTAGCTGGAAGGGAGATGAGTGTTTTGAGCCACTGTAGACTTACACTCTGGTCCTGGCACCAGACTGGAGGCCTAGACAAGTTGCTTCAGAGTTCTAAACCCAAACTAAGTATCCAATACAAGGGTGAGACCCCCAAGGAGGATTCCAAGGTGAATCAGCCTCATGCTGACCCCCCAGTCAGGCTGGGTGCCTGGGATGTTTTGAAAATTTGGAGGTGTGAACTGGTACCGTGAGTATCACAGCTGAGCATGAAATCTGATGGTTCTGGATAAAGGCCATCTTGCTTGTGCCTAGTCCCAAGGCTGCTCAGCTCTGTGCCCGTGGGCACATTGTTTAAACTCAGTCCCTTAATTCCTTCTTAAGGCTTACTATGGTACACACCAGCTGTTGATTTATTCATCTGTAGTATTGAGCTTAGAACCTATGACCTCATGCTTGGTAGGCAAACATTCTGCCACGAAACTCCTCCCAGTCCCAACTATATGACGCCATTTTCTTTTGTTCTTGATGTCCTGAAGGCTCCTGGGCTAGAGGGGAAGGGAGAGCTCACCTGCCTGAGGATGCCAGAGGCGGTGGAAGGCACCTCAAGGTGCTCTGCTGTGTTCTTACTGTGGTTGAAGGCTTTACTATTGGTTCCGGGGGAGGCATAAGATGCCCTGGTCCATGTAACACACAAGCTGAAATTGCGGAGACATTCTCACCCTCTGTCCACTTGAGGTCCCTCAGACACGGTGAACCAGGTTCTAAAGGGGCCACTCTAAAGGGGGGCAGAGACTGAAACCCTGGTCTATCCACTGCCCTTCTGTAGACAGTGTCAGCTGCCTGTTATCTAGGGGAGCCACACTACTGCTAAAGACAGCAGGGCTTTAAGGGAAGCCACGTTCCTGAAGGCACCGGCTCCAGAAGAACTCGGTATGTCTTGACGTGCACCTGGTCCCATGATGTCTTTCCCCTGGGGGATGGTCTTCGTGAATAATGGTGTAGCACAGAGATGAAGCACAGGTGGGATTAGGGCTCAGGTTTTATTTGGAATCATTAAAAAAAAAAAATCACAACGGCATTTGATTGGTGATCAGAAAGACCATAGGGTAAAAGGAGTCAGCAGGGGGCGCTGGCGCTGGCAGTCGCGTGCATGGACAGGCTTGCGGTGCTGGGCTGCAGGGCGGAGAACGTGGGCCACCTGCAGGGCACTCTAGGCAAGGCACTCAGGGTGCCAGGGTGGGACAGGGTCCAAGACAGAAGGGTTTCCCTTGAGCCTTTTAGTCTCCTCCACTCTTGGCCTGGCAGGAAGAGAAGAGGGAAGGGCGGGGGAGGGGAAGGTCGGGAAGGAAGGAGGGAGGGAAAGAGCCTTGCACCCATTTGCAGGCCCACAAATCTCCTTGGCCACCTAGAAATGGTCACTTACGGAGCGATCAGGCACTCAGGCCCGACTGCCCTACCCACGGCCCTGTGGCAAGCTGTGGACCCAGAAATGAAATCAGGGACTCTGTGGCTCAGGTCTCCACCGGAGAACTTTCTGGTGCATCTTGGGAACCCAGCTCTTACCTCTTCATCCTCCTCTTGCTCTTTGGCCTCCTGGTCCTGTGCAGGGGGTCCCAAGTCCTCCTACAGGAGGAGCAAAGGAGACACAAGGCTATGGGAAGGTACACTGACCCTCAGCTGCCCATAGCAGGGCCTCCTTTACCAGGTCTCACAGATGAACAGAGGCCCTCCATCACCTTACTGTGCTTCAAGGGTCTGGATGTGCCAGAGACCCTGGAACCCAGGTATCATCTCCCACAAGCAGATCCCAAATCATGGGTGCCTGCTCCATACAGGCTTAGGCCCCTTAAGTGAGGAAGCCTGAGATGTGGAGTAAGGAGAGACCCTTGACTCACATGAACACTCTCTGTTCACCGAGACCCTGAGGACAGGGGTCAGGGCCTAGATACTAGTGCATGACTTCAGGTCCTCAGGAGTATGGGTCACTCTTCCTGCTTTCCCCAATAGGCTCCTGCCTCAGGCTGTCTTCCATCTCCCCACTCAACACAGCATTTGCTTCATGGCCACAACAGCAGGGGGTTTGGAGCTAGACTGATGGTCAGGCTAGAGTCTGTTCTCAGAACCTATCTGCGTTACCTCAGCAACGAGGGACAAGAGGTTGCAGAACTGTCAGCCAAGGCAGACTTTGGGATGAAGGGCAGGTGACTGCTTGCCTAGGCATACTACTCTAAGAAGGGCACCTCAAACCCATGACACGAGTGGTTGGACAGCCCTGCTCATTCCTCTGAAGGTCTCTGGCAGGGTTAGGCTATGATGTCAGAACTAGCTTGTGTGTCAACAGAAAATAACCATCCACTGGCACAGCTCCACGGACTCAATAGCGTCTTCCAGGTTAGCAAGGGGTAGCCTGAACTTGCTCCCAAGAATCCTTCCTGCTAGTGGCTTGGGAGTAGGCTTCCTGGGATGGCCACTGTGCTGGGAACTGTGTTAATGATGATGACAGGTGCTGTTTTAATTAGGGCTTTGCTGCTGTGAACAGATACCATGACCAAGACACATCTTATAAGGACAACATTTAATTGGGGCTGGCTTAAAGGTTCAAAAGTTCAGTCCATTAACAAGGTGGGAACAGGGCAGCATCCAGGCAGGCATAGTGTAGGAGGAGCTGAGAGTTCTACATCTTCATCTGAAGGCTGCTAGGAGAGGACCGCCTTCCAGGCAGCAAGGACAAAGGGTCTTAAAGCCCAGAACCTACAGTGACACACCTACTTCAACAAGACCATACCTACTCTAACAAGGCCACACCTCCTACTTCAACAAGACCACACCTACTTCAAAAAGGCCACACCTCCTAATAGTGCCACTCCCTGGGCCAAGCATATTCAAACCATCATAGGCACTCAGCATGTGCCTGGCAGAAATGCATCCTGATACTATTTCTCTCCCTTCTCTCATGGCCCCATGAGATGTGCCATTTCAGATGAAGACATTGGTGTATCCAGAGAGGCAAAGAGGTGCTCCTACACACTCCAGTGACAGGTGATGCTGTGCTGGCCCTGGAAGCAGGTGTTTGGGGTGGGTGACCCTTTCCTGTGCTCCTTATAGCAGACTTCTGCGGCGTTGGCTGTGTGTGGAAGCCTGGAGCTCCACCATTGGGGTTGCCTGTTGTAGTGTGTGGGGCTGAAGATAACAAGTCTCTGAGATCAGCTTCCTCCTCAGCCTTCATTCTGGAACCCTCATCCCTGAACAATCCACACCTAGTCTTTCAAGGGTATAGTCCAGAAGCTGGCCTGTCACAGAACCTTACATGCTAGCAGACTAGCCACATGACCGTGGTGCATCTTATCACAGAATCTCTGTAGGCTCTTCCTTTTCACATCCTGTTTGGTGGAATTTGGGGCTCCATTAAGTGGGTTAGTAGGTGTAAAAGGCCTAAAGCAAAGCTTACTCTTTGGCAAGTGCTGAGACAGCTCCTACCTCCACCATCTGTCCCCAGAGAGCCTGATACCCCGTTTAATCCACTGCCTGTCACACACATACATACATATGCACATCCATTCACACATACGTTCACACACATCTCCACCCTACCTATAATGCACATACAACCCACGCACTCACACAAAGACCTCAGCAAAGGGTGGAGTCAGAACCCTGCCGTTGGTCCTCCACAAGTGGGCAGTGCTGCCATTACTGCTTCCTTAGGGGGTGGCAGTCAGACCCTGGGATGAGGGAAGGTAGACAAAGGGTAACAGGTAGCTCTGGTGGTAGCTTGGCCGCTTTAGCCTGTCAAAGTAATGGGCTAGCCACGGTCCATGTGTCACTTTCCTCGGGCATAAAAATGAATCTCAAGTCCCCATTTGGAGTACGATAAGGATTTCAGATATAAATGGGTGTGAAGATATCAAGTCACCCCAGCACACAATGGGTGCTTCCTGTAACGTTAAGCAGTGTCTAATACTATTTCCCCGTGTGTTCACCAGGGTAGAACCGTCGTCTGTTGCTGGTGAGCCTAAGGAAAGCATATGAACTGGGCTTACCTTGCGCACCACCCCGGTGGTGACCACGATGTTTTCTGCCTCCTCCACGGTCTTGGTGGCCACTGTGTTGACGCTGCTGACCACAGCTTCACTCACAGCGTTGGCTTGCTCCTTGGTTTTCTCAGCCACTGTGGAGGATTCTGGCTGGACTCAGCCCTGGCCCTCCCCACAGCCACCTACCCAAGCTGGAGAGAACAGCCCCTTCCCAGAGTTCAGATGCCTCACGCCTAGTTACTTCCATCCCATTGTCTGAGTCTAGGGCAGGAACAGTGTGATAGGGGAGTGCTCTACTCTGGTCTGTCTTCAGGACATGTAGTAGTTTGGGTCATCTAGAGCTTAGAGCTCCAGTTGGTACAAGGAGGACTTAGGTATAGACCCTGGATACAGGGCAGGGTCCGAGGGGTCCCCAGTTCTTGGTCGCCTTACCTGAGGTTACGCTTTGTACCACATTTTCTTTGGTTTTGGTGCCTATGGGAGGAAAGAGGTGTGCAAGCAGTTGGGACAAACAGCTGGATATACTGTGGGGGATGGGGGGGGATGAGGACAGTGTCTGGGGGCAGCTGCCCCTTCAAAAGGTCATTTCCTGCTGTCTGAAGGACAGAGGACAGACGGGAAGGAGACAGGACAGGAAGAGGGGACAAAATAGATCAGTAGGGTTACTGGTAGGGCTATGGCCCTTGTATGGGTGTGGCCCGAGTCTCAGAAGCAGCAGCTGAACAGGGCAGAGAAAGCTGAGTCACAGGCTTAGCCACCCCTGTCCCCTCTTTGGAAGGAGCCCAGAGAGCTGGGGGTGGGTTGAACACTAAACCGGGCCCATTTTTATAGCCTACCCTTTCCCTCTAGGCCAGATGGGGTCGTGTGGCTTGCCTTAGCTGCAGTAACTCCCACTGGAGCAAGAGAAGTCCATCTAAGCAGATTAATGCTTCAGGGTCTCCAGGGTCAGGAGACCCCAGGCATATGTGTGCAAGCTTTCGAATGCACACACGCAGGTGTGGCACTCTGATCCTGTCCCACTCAGAGTCCCTCCCCCCAGTGTTCTAAAGACAATTGGATACTACCATATTCTCCAGGGTATGGGACCCTGCCTCAAAAATCAGGCTTTCATCTCTCTCCAGAAGCTGGGGGAATCCACAGGAGGAAGGTGTCCGAATTCAGCCCTCCATCAGGGAGCCCTCCACCCCGCCCTGCCCCGCCCCACCTGCCACACTCACCCACATACATAACCCCCTCCTTGGTCTTCTCAGCTGCCTCCGTCACTCCCTGCTTGGTCTTCTCCACAGCACCCACAACGCCTTCCTTGGCAATGGAGAAGCCTTTCTTGAAGACATCCATGGTGGTTATGAGATGGGACCTGCCTGCTGCAAGCTACAGACTGGAGCACTGCCGCAGCCGCTGTCTCCGATGCTGCTGCCTCTAATTGACGCCGATGAAATATTGATGCTGTGTGGCTGCTGGCTGGAGTCCAGCCAGCCCAGGGCAGGGTGGGGGCAGGGAGGGCGGGATGGAGGGAAGACATGCCCCACAGGGACACCAGAGAGCAGGGCCCGGGCCCCTACTGGCTCAATTCTGCCCTGCTGACTCCTGTTGCCTCAGGGGAGGGACTTCTTTTAAGAGGCTGGACGAATCTTGATCTATCACTGCACCTCATTCATCCTTGAAAAGCACTGGCGGTCCTGCACCCTGGCTTTGTATGGAGGAGAGTACCTTCCCGGGCTGGTGCCTCAGTGTCCTAGGCTGGGCAGAGGTCAGGGCCTATGCACTGAATGACCAACCTGCAGGCTGCCCTGGTTGTCCAACTCCCAACTGTATCCTGGATGCTCTTGAGCCTGGAGCTCCAGTCAAAGCTGTCAAAAAGCTGAGGCCAGAAACACACAAAGCTTCCCCCATGTCCTAGACTGGGCTGCATGCTGTGTGATTCTAGAATAGTTCCTTTCCTTCTCTGAGCTCCCACCCACCTGCTAGTTCCCTTAGCCCAGTGTGGAAAGGTGTTGAGCGGGTGTGATGTGTCTGCTCCCTACTTCCTGACCAGCAGTATGGGTGGCACCCAATCTCCTGAAGCTAACACCTTCTACAGCTCTGTCTCCAGGCCCAGGGCAGAGTCCTGTAGAAATGGGTTTGATAGGGCCACCTTTGTGATCTACCATACCCCCAGTGTCCCTGATTCAAGTGCCCTCAGGACACAGGAACTGGCCTGAGTGGCTGGTGGCCTCTGAGGGGGCCAGGCTAGAAGAGGCGGGGGCGGATGAGACTTGCGGGGTGGGCCGGACCAGGCCACTTCCTCCCTTTGTTGTCCTTGTGTTTTCTTTTCTTTCTGACATTTCGCTTGAAGACCACATCACCAGCAAATTTGGAAGTTGTCACTTGTAAGGCTGAGCCTCAGCATAGCCAGCCAAGCCTGCCCCCCACCATGATCCTGACACTGCTGCTGGGCCTTGGGGTGTACCTGAGCTGGGGACTGCTGGGGTCCTGTGCACAGGACTCTGGTCCCAGGTTCTCCGATCCCAATAGGCCCAGCGTGACTGAAGGCTGGAGAACAGAGACTGCCAATACCAACAGAGACCCCATCAGACGGTAAGGAAATCCTGCCCTTGGCAGAAGTCAGGAGTGGATATCTGAGCCCCAGATACACATCTGAGGAATGGGCTGATATGTAGCTATCTCTGTGTTTAAGAGGTGCTAGTTTTCCGGATTTGGTACTTTAGGACCCAAGGTAAGGATGCCAGGGTGATCACTGCTTGACCTATAGCAGGGGCTTTGGCTGGGACAGCACCAGGTAAAGCCATTCCTACTAGCAGTACTGGACTCAGAGGATTGGGTGTTCTAGATGATTCCAACTGATGAGGCTGTGGTTCCTGCTCTTCGAAGGAGTTCAGCTCTGAAGCCTGAGCCCCAGCGAGGCTGGC
The DNA here is from genome assembly GCF_963924665.1 of Micromys minutus. Classification (NCBI taxonomy): domain Eukaryota; kingdom Metazoa; phylum Chordata; class Mammalia; order Rodentia; family Muridae; genus Micromys; species Micromys minutus. Next base: position 25,569,565 of record NC_137981.1, on the reverse strand, counting down.
ACGGCCTAAGCCCTAAGGGACAGCCACTCACAGGGAAGGCATTTGGACCTAAGTGCTCAGAGTAACCAGGCCAGGATTACTAAACAGAGCAAGGGTTCCTCAGTCCCCAGAGCTCGTGGAGGCAGGGAATCCTGGAGCAACTTCATGAAGCCTCCTGTGTGGGTAGGATGCAGGGAGACCCCAGACAAGGTTTTACAACATCCCCTTTATGCTTAGAGGTACCAGGACTCTGGGTCTATCCCTCGGGGTTTGGAGTCTCATAACTCAACATGTCCAAGGCAGTGCACAGATGCCACTTCCTGGGCTAGCCTCTGTGGCTCAGCTTTTCAAGTATTATCTCCAATAATCTCCCCCAACAGCCTTATTCCCAGTGGAGGAACCCAAGCTCACAGTGGTTGCGTGATTTGCCCTGGGACACAGGCACTGAGAGCTTGACCTTTGCCTTCACACCTAGCTCTCAGAGTGGAACCCATCGGATCTGTAGGGTGAATGGCCAACTCACTCCCTGCCCCCGCCCAGCATCCCAACTACATAGAAAAGGGACTGTAACAGGGTTCCCAGACAAATCTACTGGACCAGTCAGCTGTTTCGGACACTTCTAGGGGAATGTCTGTTAGTCTGTTAGGCGCTTTCTGGAAAGCGTGCTTGGCCATGGAGAAGCTGCAGCGTTAAAAGGAAGCATGTGCTGTTTCGTGAAGGAGGGGTGGGTCTGGTGATGTAGGGAGAGAGGGGTGTCCTGTCCATCTCTAGTTCTACCACAGGCTCATAAACACAGGCAGACAGTCCTACCATTCACCTCTGACTTCAGGACCAGGGACCAAGCCTCTCTTCCTCAGAGCAGCAGGTCCCAGCCAGCAAATTCCTTCTTCCATTGTGAAGGAAAGATGGAAGAACTAGAGGGGCCAGAAAGGGGGAGCTTTGGTCCTTGTTCTTCATTCCTCCTGGGCGTGGAGAGGGGTCTGCTTGCTCCCTTAGTCCCTGAGATCAGAGGAATCTCCATCTCTCACTGGATGGGGTTATGCCAGACTCCAGTGATGAGAGGGGTTTGTGCATAATGAACTGGGCTCAGGAATACCCAGGTGACCCAAGCTAGAACTCCTGCCTACCGGGTTTTCCTTTCCATATCCCCAAGAGCTTAGATTCCGAAGTCCAAGTTATTGAAGTATCTAGAGAGCCTGGTGGGAAAGGAAGGAGACACAGCAGCTTCCTGAGCTGATTGCTTCCCATGTTCCTCTGACAGGAGGAGGAAGTGCTGCTTAGGTCCTTGGGCAGAAGGGGAAGGGGGTTGTGAGGAGACCCAGGCGCTGTGTTCCACTACTCCATCAGCAGGATGGGGGGCAGGGTTGGGGGAATACAGCCTCAGTCATAAAATCTCTGCTGCTAGAGCCATTTCCCCTGATTTCTATTTGACCCATCAATTCCGTTAGTCAGGGACCAGGCAGGCCCTGGACTCACAGCTTTCAGAAGAACAGTGAAACAAAATAAGTTGGAGCCTCCACACCTTGAGTCCCCAGGCTTCCAGGTCCCAGGGCAGAAGAGTGACATAATTAACTATTTCCCAAGCCCCTGGGGATCCTGCAGAGGCAGGCCGGGGAACTAGCAAGGAGTACCTTGGTTCTTCCCAGCTCCTTGGTGGGGATGCGTATATAAAATATGGGCTCCTCAGACCAAGTCAGCTGTTCTAGAGAGACTGGGTCTATAGTAGAGGCCGTGGGAGAGATGGCCTTCTTCTACTTTGACTCCATTCAGGGCCTCATATCTCACAGAGTGGAACCCAGTGTTCCCTATCCTGACCTACTCCCCTGTAGGGTGGGGATATATAGTGTTACTCCTGGTGACAGGCTCCTCCTAATGGAAGGAACACTAGGGACTTTTGTAGCTGGTAGCTCAAGGTCCAGAGCTGTTCAGCACACCTTAGAGGACAAACAGCCGCAGAACAAAGCCAGCATACTCTCGTACCTGTCCTCGCTCCTGAACACAGGGTTATGGTGTAAGCAGGGAAGGGCCCCACAGGCCAGTGCTGAGACCTCTATGCTTTTAGTCAGGGAGCCCCAGACCCAAGCTGCCTGTTGGATGGGCTTTGAGCTTCCCTGCAAGATAGACCACCACTCCACCACTCCTGGTTCAAAGAGGAGCACTTCCCTAGGCTGTCACCCTAACATTTGGATGCAGGCCTCAGAAAACATGGCTGCCAAACAGTACAGCCTCCAGCCTGGAGAGATGGGTTTCCTTGGCTTGCAAAGCCACTCTTACAGAGGTGGCTTCACAGCCCAAAGCACATCCATTATGCAGAGTGCACCAGCCCCTCCCTGTGACAGGCTCTGTCAGCCTTCCCCACAACCCCTTTCTGTGTCTCCGGGGATTCGGCCTCTGCACATTTCCAGGAGTGGGAGGAGGGCCTGACTCAAGGTCACCAGAGTCCAGGAAGGAAAGGGGAGGAGAGTTTCAGGTTTCCCAGCTCCCACTGCTGTTTCTCAGCATCCCCTCCTGTGTGGGGACAGACCCTACCTCACTCTTGTCTGGCGCCCGCTCCTCAGCACAGCCAGCAGGGCTCCTCGTAGGAGGGTGCAAAAGAAGGAGCAGGCCCAAGGCGAGGGCAGTGGGAACAATGGGGCACTTCAGCATGTTTAGCCAGGGGCACATGTGCTGTGGGCCTACCGGGAGCTGCCAAGAGCTGGAGGAAACCAAAGCAAAGGTTAGGAATTTTCCCAGGCTGCCTGTCTGTGCTATGCCAAGCGGGGAGCTGCCAAGGAAGGAGAAAGCCAACAGCAGTGTGGCAGCTCAGAAGAGAAAGTTCCTGGGCAGGAAGGGTGGGCAACATGACTCTCAGCTCTGGAGGGAGAGCTGGAAAGTCCCGTCTCCTAGCAGGCTGGACCAGGTCAGGCACACCAGGCCTCCTGGGCTCTTTAACAAGCTCCAAGGTGTGGGGGGCTTGTTTAGACTTGTTCTGAGGTGTTCTGGACTATATAATCCCTAATTGCTGAAGTAAGATATCAGCCTGTGCATCCTAGAACATTCACTGGTCCATTCTCCCTGTTTCTTTGTCCTTCCCTGCCTCTGTGTCTCTTTGTCTCTTATCTGTCTGTCTGTGTCTCTCTGTCTGTCTCTCTCACTCTGTGTGTGTGTGTGTGTGTGTGTGTATGTGTGTGTGTGTGTGTGTGTGTGTGTGGGAGAGGAGAGGGAGAAGGAGGCAGGGTCTCTCATCTCTCATTGAGCCCAGAGCTCACTGATTTCAGCTATATGGTGGGCCTACAAACCCCAGGGACCCTCCTGTCTCTGACTCCTCAATTCTGGGAATACAAGCATGTGCTCCCATGCCTGGCATTTTCCAGAGAGCCACCTCTAGCCCTGAATTCCGACATTTGCATAATTCCTATTATGTATTTGATCCTATTCACACCCTGTTGCCCTCTCTTGTTCTCCCTCCGCCCACCCTCTCCTTCCTTTTTGTTTTTAGGTCTAAGTTGTGCATATGAGAGATTTGGTTTTCTGAGTGTGGCTTATTTCCCTTAATAGGATGATCTCTAGTCCATTAATTTTCCTGTAGATGCCATTATTTCAATCTTCCGTATGACTGAATATACTATACATACATATATGATATATATATATATATATATATATATATATATATATATATATATATATATATGATGTACATATATATTTTTATCCATTTACCTGTTGGTAGATATCTACCCTAACTCCATACCTCGACTGTCATATAAATTTGCCCGATACTGTGCAGGTATCTCTGTTTGCTGGTGATGATCCCTTTTCCTATGTACCCTGGAGGGCTACAGCTGCATTATCTGCTAATTATATATTTTGTTTTGGTTTTAGGGTTCAACTATTTTTCTTTACTTTTTGTATAATTTTGTTAATTAAAAATAAACAACCATGGCTGGAGAGATGGCTCAGCGATTAAGAGCACTGGCTGTTCTTCCAGAGGTCCTGAGTTTAATTCCGAACAATCACATGGTGGCTCACAACCATCTGTAATGGGATCTGATGCCCTCTTCTGGTGTGTCTGAATAGAGCAGTAGTGTGTTCACATACATAAAATGAATAAATAAATCTTTAAAAAAAAAAACAACCAAAATGATATTGTACACTAATACTGTATCTCAAGGACACCCCTTCCCTCCCTCCCACCCCCACATCCTGGCCAGCATTTCTTTTTTGACATGGGATCTCTGATAGCTCAGGCTGTACTTCAAACATCCTTCTGTAGCTGAGGATGACCATCAACAACTGAACCTCTTGCCTTGCTTCCTACATCTTCCTATCACAGTTCCAGGATTATAGGTAAGTACCCCCATATGTTTGTCCTACCCTGTCCTGTCCTGTCCTTCCTTTAAGGTTTTATGTATTCCAGGTGCTGACCTAGAAATTTGCTATATCACAGAGAATGACCTTGAATTTCTAATCCCCCTGTCTCCACCTCCTGAATGCTGGAATTAGAGGCTTGTAACACCATTCCTGATTTTATGTGGTCCTGATATTGACTCCGTATTCGATGCATGCTAGCACTCTATCAACTGAGCTACATTCTCTCTTTGGGTGTGCATGCATGTGTTCATATGTGTGCATAGCTGCATACATATACATGTGTGTATCCATGCGTGTGGAGGCCTAAGGTCAACATCAAACCTCTTCCTCAATTGTCTAACCTATTGAGGAGTCTCTCCTTGAAACTCATGATCACTAATTAGACAGGACTAGTTGGTCAGCAAGCCCTAGGTGTCCTCTTTGCCTCCCCCAGAGCTGGATCCAGGTATGCAGGACTGTGTCTGGCTTTTTACAGATGCTTGGGAACCAAACTCAGGTAACCATGCTTATGTGGCAAGTACTTTACAAACATAGCCCCTGGGTTTTGGGGGTTTTGTTGTTGTTTGTTTGTTTGTTTTCTTTTCAGGTCTTGCTGTGTAGCCCAGGCTGCCCAGAAACTTGTAATCCTTCTTCCTCACTTCCCCAAATACTAGGATTATAGGCAGGTATCACCATGCCTCCCACAATTTTAATTTTTTAGATATACATACTCCTGTGCCACAGCCAGAAAACAATAGGCAGTGGGCCATCATTTTCTGATGAAGCAAAATGTGGGAACACAACGGGGCTCGTTTATTTATGTATTGTCAATGACTGTTTTTCTATTACAGTGACAGACAGAGTCCATTCTGACCTGGAAAACCTAGTCTTAGGGTCAGCTTCAAGGGCACTGACCTGAACAGTTACAGGGCTCTGCCCTGGGGCCCTACAAGGACTCTGGAATGCCTACACTTGGGAACATCCCTGCAGTTACTGTTTTGTTTGTTTGGTTTTTTACAATTTTTAATAATTGTTGAACAAATAGCTGGAATTTCCATTCTGCCCTGGGCAAGTTGAACAGTTAGTCTTGTGTAAAATATTTACCATATGTCTTTTTAAAGAGAGAGCCTGTTCACCGCTTGCTTGAGTTTGCCTCTCTGTAATAAAATACTAATCAAAAGCAATTTGGGCACAATAAGAAAAGGCGCTTGTTGATTGATGTCAAGAAGTACCTACTGGCAGAAATCAGATAGAAATGCCTCTTCAGGGACTAGCTGAGAATGCCTGCAGCTAACCATCAAGCTGAACATGGGGACACCAATGAAGGTGTTAAATAAAAGAGTGAAGGGGTTGAAAGATGTTGCAACATCATGGGAAGAACAACATTATCAACCAACCAAACCCTCCAAAACTCCCTTGAACTAAAACACCAACCTTTGAGCACACATTGTGAGACCTATTGATCCAGTTGCACATATAGCTGAAGATATCAGTGTCTGGCATCAATGCGAGAAGAGGCTCTTGGTCCAGGGAGGACATGTTTTCACACTGTAGGGGAATGCCAAGGCAATGGGGTGGAGAGGGTGATTAGGAAGGAGTTCACCTTTGTAAAGGCAAGTGGATAGGGAGGGGGGTAGGTGCGGGGCGGGGGAAAGGGATAATATCTCAAATGTAAATGTAATTAAAAATGAGGAAAAAAAGAAAATGAAAAGAAAAGGCTTGTTTAGCTTACAGGTTACGGCCCATCTATTATAGAATTAATATGCCTTCCCGAGATGAGAGGGAAGCTAAGGCAGGAACTAAAGCAGAGACCTTGGAGCAAGTGGCTTACCTTCTGGCTTGCTCAGCTACCTTTCTTACACAGCCCAGATCCACCTCCCTAGGGATAACGCCACCCACAGTGGGCTGGGCTTTCTTACAAAAGTTAGCCACAAGCCAATTTTATCTAGGCAGTTTTTCAATTGAGGTTCCCTATTCCCAAGTCACCTTAGGTGATCCCAAGTTCATAGCTGAAGCTAAGTTTGACACTCCTGGATTGAAGCCAGTCAATTCTATGAGGTTCGCCGAGAGCACTGGAAACTCCAAAAAAAAAAAAAAAAAAAAAAAAAAAAAAAAAACCGGGTCCCCCAAAGTGATAACTTTTAACTCATTAGGTAATGTTTTGTCACTGATCTCCGTGTTTCTGAATTACACACTTAGCATAGCTGCTTCTTTGGAAGTAGTATTGTCTATAAGTCAGCCCTCATCTTCCGATAACACACAGAGGTAAACGCCTACATGTGTATGCATGAGGACACACACACACACACACACACACACACACACACACACCACCATTCTTATCTCCAGGGTATTTCTAACCATGTGACTGTACTACTTGACATGAGTGCTGAAATAAACTATGAATCATTTTTTCCTCTGCATGCATTTAGCCACACATACTCTTAGCACTCACAGATGCTCAACCAGCCGTGCGTTCTTGCTGAAGGCGCTCCCAGAGCTGCCCTCTGGACTGCTGCATTGTCCCACCGTTGTCCTGAGTGTTGTGCCTGCGTGTATGGCTATGCATGATGGATGTGCCTTGAGCCTGCAAAGGCCAACAGAAGGGATCAGAACCGGAATTACAGATGGTTGTGAGCTGCCTTATGGATGTTGGGACTTGAACCCAGACCAGGCCTCTCGGGCATAGCAGCCAAACACAGCATAGCAATCTACAATAAGACAAAGCACCAACCAATTTCACTGGTTCCATCTAGTGTTTGGATGTGGGTCTCTGCATCTTCTCCCATCCATTGCTGGATGAAGGCATTCTGATGACACTTGGGCTAGACACTTGATCTGAGTGTGGCAGAACACCAGTAGTAATCATTTCATTGACTTTTTTCCCCAGTCATGTTTGGTTCTATCCTGGGTCTCTGGGCTGACCAGCCTCTAGTTCCTGGCCCTCCAGGCAGTGTCAGGGGTGGGATTCCTCTCCCCGCGTGGGCCTCAAGTCGGACCAGCCATTGGTTGGCCACTCCCATAAGTTCTACACCACCCTTACCCCAGCACATCTTAGAGAGAGGACAGGTTGTAGGTTTTGTAGCTAGATTGATGTCCCAGTCCCATCTCTGGGAACCTTGACTGGTTTTAGAAGATGGTTTGTTCAGGCTCTGTCTCCCCCATTACTAGCAGTCTTTGCTAGGTTCACTCTTGAAGATTTCAGGAAGTTTCCCCTACACTAAGTTTCTAGATCCACACACCCTCAAACATTCTCTCCCCCAATTCTAGTTGTGTCTCTCACCCACCACCCCTGAGCCCGCTCGTTCCCATCCCCTCCATCTCTCCGCGGAAAGCCATTCGTTCCCCTTTGACCTCTCCTTGTTACCCAGCCTCTCTAGGTCTGTGGATTATAGTATGATTGTTCTTTACTTCACAGCTAATATCCACATATAAATTAGTACATACCATGTTTGTCCTTTGGGGTACTGGGTTACCTCACTCAGAATGTTTTTTTTTTTCCTATTTACATCCATTTGCCTACAAATTTAATTTTTAAAACAGCCGAGTAGTACTCTGTTATGTAAATGTACCACAATTTTTTAATCCCTTCTTCTATCGAAGGACATCTAGGTTGTATCCAGTTTCTGAATACAGCAGCAGTGAACACGGTTGAGCAAGTGTCCTTATGGTAGGTAGAGCGTCCTTTGGGTATATGCCCAAGAGTAGTATAGCTGAGACTTGAGATAGATCAATTCCCAATTTTCTGAGGAATTGACAATTTGATTTTCATAGTGGCTGTTCAAGTTTGTACTTCTACCAGTGATGGGGGAGTGCTCCCCTTGAAGCCAGTTCTCCTGACCACCAAGCCATCTTTCTGGCCTCAAGAGACAGGGTCTTGATATATATCTTAGCCTGCCTTTGAAGTTACTATGTAATTCAGGCTATCCTGGAACTCAAAATTCTCCTGCCTCAGACTCCCAAGTGCTGGGAGTATAAGCATTCTCCACCCCAACTGGTTGTTTTGTTCTTTGGCATTAGTGGATTTTCTGTGTCCCAGAGACACTCAATTCTAGGGTGTGCCTTGGAATGACCCAGAGACCTCTAGAATGCTAATGGATCAACCCAGTCTTGGGCTTTCCTGAAAGTGATCTGGGATTGGGCTTCAAGAGTTATTGTTATTATTACTTTAGGGTGATGTTTGAGATTGCATCTCTGGCCTGCTCAGTACATGTTCTATCATCAAGATGTACCTTCAACCCACAAGGGACTTTTGCTTTTAAAACGCTGCAGATGGGTTTGATGCACAGGAGATTATTAGTAATCTCCTGCTAAGAGGTACGTGGAGACCACAGGCTAGACACCTAACATATCTGTTGGTTTTATTTGTTTGTTTGTTTGTTTGTTTGTTTTTGAGATGAGGTCTCAAACTGTTGCTCAAGCTGCCCTTGAACTCTGAGCTTAAGCAATTCTCCAGTCTGCTGTGCTAAGTAGATGACCTGTTTGAAACTGGCTGTGTTTGAAAGCATGTCTAATCTGTATTCTTCTGCTGATTGATAGAAAATATGTACATAGAATTCTACGTTAGCAATTATTTTCTACATATAAATATATATGTATATGTGTGTATGTGGATATGATGTGTGTGTGTGTGTGTGTGTGTGTGTGTGTGTAGTTGGTTTTTCGAGACAGAGTTTCTCTGCGTAGCCCTGGTCGTCCTGGAACTCTCTTTGTAGACTGGGCTGGCCTTAAAGTCACAGAGATCTGCCTGCCTCTGCCTCCTGAATGCTGGGATGAAAGGTGTACACCACCACAGCCCGGCTTTCTGTCAATATTTTTAATGTAATTCTCACTGTGTTTCTATTCCCAGGGATGTTGAGACTCAAGGATTCTCTCTCTCTCTCTCTCTCTCTCTCTCTCTCTCTCTCTCTCTCTCTCTCTCAGTGTATGTATGATAGTTTTTTCTTCTAAAATTTCTAAATTTTCACAATGCTGCTCTTTGATGTGAGTTTATTTCTATATTACTGCAGGTACTTATTGGACCTTTTGAATCTGAAAACTTAAGTCTTTTCATCTGTGGAACACACACAAACAACATGCATACACCCAAAATCTCATCAGACTTCTTTTGCTCTATCATTCTTGTTATTACACATCCACACGTGTACACACACATGCATACACATGCACACGCTGCCCACATCCACACACACGTGAGCAGAGGCATTCACGACACATGCATGCACACACACACACACACACACACACAGTTTCATCAGACTTCGACCCTTTGTTCTGTCATTCCCGTCATTAGGATGTTGGGCCTGGGACTGATGTTCTTTCTTTTCATTTTCCAAATTCACTCGCTCTTCCTGTCTGCTTGCTGTTTGTTTGATTTTGTTAGTTATTTATGTGTATGAGTGTTTTGCCTGTATGTACATCTGTGAACTGAATGGATGTTGGCTGCCCATGAATGTCAGAAGAAGTAGAGTTAGAGGTGTTTGTGAGCTGCCATGTAGGTGCTGGGAATGGAACCAGGGTCCTCTGCCAGAGCAGCAAGTGCTCTTAACTTCTGAGCCAGCTTTTTGGCATGCTTATTTATTTGTTTATTTATTTATTTATTTAGTAGTTAGTTTTAGAACCAGGATCTCATAGAGTACATGTATACTTACTTATTTATGTATTTATTTATTTTTGGAAACAGGATATAGTCCAGGCTAGCCTAAAATTTATTGTATAGGGGATGTTGATGTTGGTCCCCTGATCCTCCTGCTTCCACCTCTTAAATTGCTGGGGTGACGAGCTTGAGCCACCAAGGCTGTTTTGACTCTGTGCTGGGAATGTCTCCAGTCCTTCCTGTCTGCAAGGCAAGACAGGTCCCTAGCCTGGTTTGGTTTTGTTTTTTGCTTTTTATTTCCTTCCCATTCCTAATGCAGGCCTTTCATTTTCAAGTGTTCTCTTTGTTCTCGGAATACCCTGCTAACCCTTATACTTCCTCCGCCCCCATAGTCTCCTGCCCCGTGTCTTCTGTGTAGCATCTTCTCTTACATACCTGGGAGTACTAGGGTCAGTTTGGAGCCAGTGTTCCTTCCTCATGGGCAGTTGTAGGCTTCTCCCGTGTGTCAGTTTTGATCTCCCGTTGATCTCTTTTGTTCTTTTCAATACTGAGGATTTCACTAGGGCTCATACATGTTAATCTCATGCTGTAACTCTAAGCTACACCTTGGTCCACTTTTGGAATATATTTGAAATAACAGATTTTCCTCAGGGGTCAGCCTCAGAAGTCTGGCTGTACCTTTCTGGGCTGTTTTGATGTAGGAGGCTTCTGTGATGTCGGTATCTGCAGGTCTCTTTTGCAAGGCATTTCTGGCCCACTACTGCCCAGAAGGTAAAGGCTGTCTTGTCGGGATTTTAGGAGCCTGAAGGGTCGTGTGGATAGAGTGAGTGTGGGCAGGAGGGGGTGTGTCAGGATCCCAATGAATGTGGTCATACAAATGACCATTACATCTGCCTTCCACCCCTCCCAGCAGCATCTTCAATGGTGCCTAGTGGCCCCAGGGCAGCTAGTGGCTTCAGAAAGTGGAGTTCCAATTCCAACAAGCCACCCAATCAGCAAAGCCCCTGAACCTTGCTCTCTGATGCTTACAGACATGGTCACTTCTTCCATGTCCCCTTCCTGGTCCAAGATGCCTGAATTTCTCCTCTAGACTCTAAAACTGTATCTATCCTGGATCATCTGCATCTGATTGACTCCCATCGTTTCTGGACCCTGGGACCAGAATGCCTCTGTGATACTTCCCTTGAAACCTTTCTCTGCTTCCCCATGACCTCAAGAACTGGACCAGTTCTTCCTCTGTTACCCATGTCTCTCTAACATGGCCTCCAATTCCCTTGGCTTCATCCGCAGGCTCTTCCGACTTCCGAAGCCCTGTCCAAACTCCCAGCTCTCTGTCTGACATGCTCTTTATACACATAATCAGAACTTTTATAGCTCTTTTTTTTAAAAAGAAAAAAAGATTTATTTATTTATTTAATGTGTGTGAGTACACACTGCCACTGTCTTCAGACACACCAGAAGAGGGCATCCCTATTACAGATGGTAGTGAGCCACCCTGTGGTTGCTGGGAATTGAACTCAGGACTTCCGGAAGAGCAGTCAGTGCTCTTAAATGCTAAGCCATCTCTCCAGCCCAACAATTCATAGGTCTTAACCACATCCCTCCTTCTGAGATCGCCTGCTCTCGGGACCCTTAAGGAAAAGTTTGCCTCACTGTGGTGTCACAGCAAGTGCTGAGCTTGAGTCTGCCAACTGGCACCTAAGGGGTGCTGAACTCACATCTCTGGAGAGCCTTGTTCTGAGAGCTAATGATGAGGGAAGGATGCTTTGACCCTTGCACCGAACCCCAGTAGCCAGCCCCAGCTCAGTGAGCATATTTCCCATCCCAGGACCCCTACCGTGCACACAGACAAGGGATGAAAGTAGAGAGGCTGCCTTGGAAGTGTTGAACACACTGGGTGTGCTCTGAAGGATCACAAGGTGGAGGAGACCGTTCGGGGGAGGGCGTTGTTCCACCCAGCCATCTTCTTTCTCTCAAAACTGCTGGAAAGCCAGCTGCCCAGGAGGCCGGGCCAGTAGTAGCCACAGGGATATTCTGTTGGGAAAAGATGGGAGAAGAATTGGGTAGCTGCCAGGATGGGGCACAACGTGCTGCCAGGGCACTCGCTACTCCATCTGCTCAGACATGGGCATCACCACTACCAACGATGGGGAAATAAGAACTCTTTAAGTACCACTCAAGGCTCCACAGCCACAAGATGCAGATTCAGGCCTCAGGTTCCCCAAGCTGCACCATTATGCCCCCTGGTGTCAAGGGACAAGGAAGAAGCCCCCTGCTTGCAGGTAGCTGTGTTATGATGTGGGAGTCCTTGGCATTCCTCCACTGGCCCTGGAGGGGTTTTGGGAAGACAGTGAGGGCTCTTTTGAGTGCTTTGTAGAGCTTAGGAGTTAAGACAAGAGCTGTCTTCCCTGGCAGTTAATGGCTTCCAGAATCCCAGAGGCGGGCAAGCAGCAGGCAGGGTAGGGCATCCCTGCATCTGGGAAGGACCAAGCAAGGCTCAGCAATCTTCTCCTATGGCTTCTTTTCCAGAAATTGGTGTCCTTACCAGAAGTCCAGGCTGGTCACCTTTGTAGCTGCTTGCAAAACAGAGAAATTCCTGGTCCATTCACAGCAGCCATGTCCACAGGGAGCTCCTGACTGCCAGAGAGTCATGTGAGTGAGGTAGACAGGCCATTTTCCAAGCCCAGTGGGATCACCAGAGGTACTGAGCCCCTGCTTTCTTCCTAAGGTATCGAGTGGCCCAGAAGCCAGTGTACCAGGTCCAGCAGAAGGTGCTGATGTCTGTGGACTGGAGGTGCTGCCCAGGGTTCCAGGGTCCAGACTGCCAAGACCATGGTAATGCTCCCCAAAGCTTCCTCTTAGCCCCTGGCCCCAGAAACTGTGTTGCTACTCTGACTTCTGGGCTTAACATACCATCCTTCTTTTTGCAGATCCCACGGCAAACCCCGAGCCCACAGAGCCAAGTGGCAAACTCCAGGAGACCTGGGACTCATTGGATGGCTTTGAACTTGGTGTGTTGCCTTCCTGGATGAACAGAGTTCATGTGTCTGAGTCTTTCTTCTCTGGTGGGCTGTACCATCTCTAGAAAGACTTACAATCAGCATGGGCTCCCTTGTGGCCCGCACTGTTCTCTGTGGACAGATTCCCAGGGCCTTTAGCCTACTGCCTGGGACTGATACCTATCCTTTTTACTGACCCCATTTTTCTTGAAGAGTTGACTTTGCCAGGTGCCATTCTTGCTCCTTGACCTTTACAAGTTCCCAGGCCTGAAGGAAGCTTTTCCATTCTCTTATACGCCAGCCCCCCACCCCCAAAAAAACCCCCACCTACTGGAAGTCGTTTTGTTCCTGGTCTCAGTATCAACACAACAAAAGCCACCCTTTATAAATTGATTTCAAGAGTAGGTAAGGGAATGGATTTTCTTTTTAAAATGAATAATTTCTTTTTTATGTATATGAGTACACAGTTGCTGTCTTCAGACACGCCAGAAGAGGGCATCAGATCTCATTACAGATGGTTGTGAGCCACCATGTGGTTGTTGGGATTTGAACTCAGCACCTCTGGAATAGCAGTCAGTGCTCTTAATCACTGAGCCATCTCTCCAGCTCGGGAATGGATTTCATTATGCGATCAGCTATCTATTGGTTAGAGCTGCCAGGAATGAAATTGTGGCTAAGGAATGAAACAAGATGATTAGTTAGTCATGTCTGCTAGGGGTATGGGAGGAAAGGTGATAGCTCAGAGATCTGTATTTGCCCATCTTAGAAGGCGAAGGGACTTTTAAGTTCCAGCTCAGGAGGGGCCAACATACTCCCATGTCCTGAGTCCCAAGTCTTCTCCTGACCTTATTATAGGTCCAGGCCTGATGAGTGGACCTTTAACACTTATATCCAGTGTGTTTTCAGGTCACCCTGTCACAGAGTTTAATGAGATAAAAGTGCCCCAGGAACAACAGGAACACCTGCTTCAAAATCTCCAGAATGATGCCCAGCCTATAGATGGCTTCCCAGGCCCTTGGGAGGCCCCATCCAGCAACCTCACAGCTGAGATGACAGAAGCCAATCTAACAGAATTTGGTGAGTAGCGGCCCTCACGAAGGCCCAGATTTTGGAGGTCCCAACTCGCTTTAGCCTGGGGAGGGGTGTCTGCTACAGCAGGCTTGTGTGAAACATGGAATCTGTTGCAGAGTTTCCTGGCAGGACATCAAAGCATCTGCTGCAGCCCCATATCGATGCATTTCTGAAAGCACACTTCAGTCCCATCTGGAAGAGCTTCAATGAGAGCTTGCATAGCCTCTTCCAGACCATCAGAAACTTATCTCTTGATGTGGAGGCCAATCACCAGGCCATCAAGACGATCCAGGAGGGCACCGTGGCTAGGGCTGACTTCCAAGAGCTTGCTTCTAAGTTTGAGGCCAAGGCCCAGCAGAACAGCCGGAGACTGGACCAGCTGTGGCAGGATGTAGAGGACCAGCTGCAAGCCCAGCGCCGATCCGTGCACCATGCCCTCTCTGAGGTCCAGGTTGAGGTGAGCACCCAATTAAAGCAGCTTGTTAAAGCTCAGGATCTCCCAGGGGCCAATGGCAGCCTGGTGGTGGCATCCGCAGCAGCAGCAGCAAGGCCAGAGCCAGAGAGCCTGCAGGCCAGACTGGGGCAGCTGCAGAGAAACCTTTCTGCTCTGCACATGGCCGCTAACCAGAGGGAGGAGGAGATGGACAGCACCCTCAAGGACATGGACAGCGTCCTGAAGCAGCACTCTGATGAAATCAAGGAGCTCTATTCTGAATCGGATGAGACCTTCGACCAGATCAGCAAGGTAGAGAGGCAGGTGGAGGAGCTGCTGGTGAACCACACGGGGCTTCGAGAGCTGCGGGTGATCCTAATGGAAAAATCCCTGATCATGGAGGAGAACAAAGAGGAGGTAGAGCGGCAGCTACTGGAACTCAACCTCACTCTGCAGCATCTGCAGGCGGGTCATGCGGACCTCATCAAATATGTCAAGGACTGCAACTGCCAAAGGGTCTACTCTGACATGGACGTCATCCGGGAGGGCCACGGGGATGCCATGCGCACCGCAGAGGAGACCCAAGTGAGCCCGGATGAACAGCACCAGTTAGATGGTTCTTCTTTGCAGACTTTGCAAAGCACTCTAGATGCCATGTCTTCAGCAATGGATGCCTACAGAGGAGAGGGTGAACGGGCCCGGGCTGAGAGGGCCCGGATGCGGAGCCAGCTGCGGGCTCTGGACCACGCTGTGGAAGCGCTGAAGACTGCAGCGAACGGGACCCGCAAAGAGATAGGCCTGCTGCATGACTCCTTCACAGCCCTGCTGGAGGATGCACTGCGACATCAGGCCGTGCTGGCTGCACTCTTCGGGGAGGAGATGATGGACGAGATGTCGGAGGAGACCCCTCGCCCCCTGCCCCTGAATTATGAGCAGATCCGCCTTGCCCTGCAGTACGCCGCCAGTGGTCTGCAGGAGCAGGCGGTTGGTTGGGAGGATTTGGCCGCTCGGGTGGAGACCTTGGAGAAGGCCGCAGATGGCCTTGAGGAGCGGCACTCACAGTTGGTAGAGGGACTCGAGCCCAGCCACGACTCAGGGCGAGATGAGGAAGCCATGGCTTTGGCGGACCTAGAGCAGGCGATTCAGCGCCTGAGCTCTGATGTCAAGCAGATTGGACAGTGCTGTGAGGCCTCCTGGGCTGCCTCCCTCAACAGCTCCCTTAAAGACCTACACAGCATGCTCTCTGACACCCAGCACGGCCTGAGACAGTACCAGCAGCTCTTCCACAGCCTCTTCCAGAACTTCCAAGGGCTGGTGGCAAGCAACACCAGCTTAGACCTGGGTAAGCTGCAGGCCATGCTGAGTAAGAAGGAGAAGAAGCAACAGAAAGGCCCAGGAGAATCCCGGAAGAGAGATAAGAAGCAAGCGGTGGTGTCTGCAGATGCGCACACCCAGGATTTGGAGCTCTGGGAGGCAGGTGAGTGTCTGGGCCCTGGAGATGGCCTCTCTGCACCTTCCTCCTACCGGGGAGTGGACACAGGGTACAAGGAAGCAGGGTTACTGGTCACCACTGCTACCTTCAGGGCTATGGACAGGACAGCGTAGGTCCCAGGAATCAGGTGTAGTTCCAGAGCCCAGGTGTTGGCAGAGACCCTTGCCCGGGAGCAGGGTGGAATGTCTCAACTCTTCACACCCACCCCAACCCCAGTGTTCCATCAACTCAACTGCAATCTAGGGGCAGTGGATTGGAGCAGGGGGTCATCTGTCATGGTAGCACCCCACAAGGGGTAAACCCAGGGAAAGGCCTTCAGCTCAGAAGGAAGGAGCCCTCTTGGTAAATACAGTTGGTGGTGTCAGCACCCTTCTGGACCTTTCCTGAGCTTTATCATGACTCAGCTTTAGCCACACAATCACGCAGTCATTATCATCACATCTTTGCCTGAGTCTCAAGCCCCAGAAGTGACCAATCAGTAAACAGCACAGAGGCTGGCTCGCAGCTGCAGCAAACTCACAGAATGCGAATCCTGGAGGGCCTCACCTACACACTAGAGTTGTTACAGAACCTGATGGCCTCATTGCCCCAGCACAGGCTTAGCATGCAGGAAACCCAGGCAGCTCTCCCGCCTCCCCTAGCGTTTCCAGAGAGCTGCGTGCCCTCACACTAACTCCTCCATCTCTTTTCCTCTTGTGAGTGGTACAGACCCCATCATGCCTTTCACCATTTGCCTGATAGGTGAGGGGTCTGTTTACTCCTGCAATATTCCTTTCCTTCCGAAAACATTTTTTTCCTTAAGAAGCACTTTTCTTGTAAGAAGGCCACAAAGCTTGACTTTGAGCCCTGCAAAGAAATGCACCCTCAGTTTGCACAGCCCTTCTACCTTCCGAAACCCACAGTTTCCTTTCCTCTAGGGTGGGTGGACTCCCAGATGCAGGCAGGCTGAAAGAGTAAGAATGGCCTACAGAGGGCGCTGTAGAGCAGACTCCTCTCACCAAGGCAGGAGCCCCATCTGCTGGGTGCTTCGGGAACTGCAGCATCAGATCGCACAACGGCATAAACAGGAAAGCTGTTCAGAAACAATTCTCACTAAATCTTCCAGACACGGAGAGAAGCAAAATTTTGTTTTTCCCCAACGTTGTTTTTGGATTTGGAGACAAAAACATGTACTTAAGTCAGTAATTGCTTTGCAGACTTCTCTAAAGCCTTAGTTCCATTTTCCTGAGAAATGAGGGAAGGGCACACATGTGTATACACACACACACACACACACACGCACGCACGCACGCACGCATGCACTCACACACGCACACCACACACACAGACACACACAGACACACACACACACACACACAGACACACACACACACACACACACACACACGAAATAATGAAGGAACTCTCAAAAGGATCTTCCTAAGGTTGGCCTCACTTCCTGGACTCCATTCCAGAAGGGTACCTTCTTCTGGTCCCATGCCCTGGCTGTCAGTTTCCCCCTGAACTTCCTAAACACGTATAGCAGCTCGTGCCCTTCCTTTCCGTACAATTTGGGGTGTTTCTCTGCCTCTAGTTTCAACAGGATTGTGTTCCTAGTGTTGGAAGAAGTGCTTCTGCAAGTGAGAGGAAGGAAGGATAGGCCCTCCAAAGAAGAGGGCCAAGGTTTGCTTGTGTGGTCAGCAAACTTTTCATGTATTAAGCTTCAATTCACTCATGTGAAATGCTAGGGCTCTGAGCAACACACACTGGGCATTATATTAAGATGACTAACCAGAGCTGGAGAGATAGGTTAGTAATCAAGAGCACTGGCTGCTCTTCCAGAGGACCTGGGATCAATTCCTAGCATCTACATGGCAGCTCACAACCATCTATAAGTTCACTTCCAGGGTATCTGGTGATCCTTTCTGGCCTTCATGGGCACACCCCCCCCCCCATGCACATGTTACACAGACACATATGCAGGCAAAATATCCACACCCATTGCTCAGAAAGGGTCATTGTGTAGCTCAGACTGACTTCAAAATCAAGATTTTATTGCCTCTGTCTTCCATGTATTACAAGCAGGAACTACTGTGCCTGGCTTGAGGTTTCTCAGTCCTTTTTCTTTATGGTCTTGTGGCCAGTTACTTCCCAGTATTAACATTATTATTCTCTTTCCCACTAGATGTCTCAAGATTTCTAGCAAGTAGGTGCTGGGGATATGACTTAGCGGAGAAGCACATGTCTAACATGTATGAGGTCCTGTGTTCCATCCCGAGCCCTGATGTGGGAGGAACAGTCCTTGGCAGGTAGCAGACATGTAGGAGTTGGATATCTAGGTTTCTAGCACAGCCCACCCACGCATGAGCCTTGGGTAGTCACAAACACTTATCTCTCTAGAGTTGAAAGGATCAAAGAAAAAAGTGCTTTGTTGAGGATCAAAGGAGAAAATGCCTGTGCCAGCCAACCAGCAGATCTGTATTTTCCCTCCTCCCTCCCTCTGAAATCACACTGACTGTCTAAGGCAAACACCTTTGGGAATGTGAAGGTCTCTAGAAATAGCACCCTGCTTCTCATGAAATTAAGGTGAAGAAGGGAGAGTTTGCGAGTGAAGGGTAACTGAGTATTTCTTCCACCCCAGGCTCCCCTGTGGCCTTCTATGCCAGTTCTTCCGAAGAGGCCACTGCTCTGCAGATGGTGAAGTTCAACACCACATCCATCAATGTGGGCAGCAGCTACTTCCCCGAACATGGCTACTTCCGAGCCCCCAAACGCGGCATCTACTTATTTGCAGTGAGCATCACATTTGGCCCAGGCCCAGGAATGGGGCAGCTGGTGTTTGATGGTCACCACCGGGTTCCAGTCTACAGTGCGGAACAGGGGGGCGGGGGCACAGCCACTACTTTTGCTATGGCAGAGCTGAAAAGGGGCGAGAGAGTGTGGTTTGAGTTAATTCAAGGGTCGGTAACAAAGGGGAGCCGACCAGGCACTGCATTTGGAGGCTTCCTGATGTTCAAGACCTGAACCAGGGGCTCAGCTCAGCTTGCATCAGACATGGTAGATTTGCCTGCGGCTCTTAGACTGAGGCTCTGGCCAGTGACGGCTGGAGACCATCTAGTGGCCTAGCTCTTCCCTGGACACCTTCTGCAAAGACCCTGCAGCAAGCAGCATGTCCCTTCTTCTGGACACACAGGTTGGGGAGGTTAGAACACAGCTCCCTGGACTGGGCCGGTGCCTGGAGAGGGGTCTGGGCTTCCCATGCCTTCCCTAATGGCGTGGCTTGTCTTGGCTGAGACACTCCCTCAATTCTACAGTTTTTTTTTTTTTGTTTGTTTGTTTTGTTTTTGTTTTTGTTTTTTTTTTTTTTGTTTTTTTAAAAAATTTTTCTTATGGGGTTAGAAACTTCAATTCACTTAAACCTTTTTCTGTTTCCTCTTTCCTGTGTTCGAAAGTCTTTGCTTCTCAGAGGAATGTTTACAGCGAAGGTGACAGTTTTGCCATGCAAAAGGTCCCAGATTCTCTTTCCAATGCTCCCCCGCCCCCAGACTGGAAACAAGTCTCCAATTACTATAGAAAAGATCATCAAAACAGTCTTTCTAGTTTCAGAGGGGGGCGAACACCTGGTTGAATAAGCCATGGCTAACAAACTTAAGCCCTGAGTCCAGTCCCCAGACACCTATGGTCTCAGCATGTGGAACAGGCATGAAGATCAGAAGTTCAGAGCCATCCTCAGCTTCCTAGTTCAAGGCTAGCCTGGGATATGGGAGACCCTGTCTCAAAGCAGCAAAAGATGTTAACTCCCAGTCACCCTCTGTCTTCATCTGTATATTTAATTTTAATTTCACACCTTTTCCTCCCGGCTTCACTCTGTAAAGGTCAATAAGTGTGTCCCTGTCAAGACTGTGCTCCAACATCTCTAAGGAGGGAAGGAGGGAAATTAAACTCTACTGGTAGTGATCAACGATGCTCTCTAAACTCTGCCTTGTTTACTGTCGGAAGGGGAAACATTTGGGGAAAAGTGACTCATCGCTCCTGGTCTATTTGACTCAACTACAAATATTCAGTTCACGCTACATAGACTGTCTAGGGTCCTTCTTATTAGGCAGTGACACTGTCCCTGGATGGGACAGCACAGAATGGCAGTGGCTTACAAGTCTCTAGACCCTACAATCAGTTCAAGAAACAGCCACGCTGCCATCAGAAAATAAAACAGGCTTTGGTAGTGCTCAGTGTTGGCTGAAAATTCTCTTTTCCACCTCCAGTGGGATTTGAATGGGTAATGGGCTGCTGGCAATTCTCATTGCTTGCTGGAGTCCTTAATTCAAATAATTAACCTTCAGAATTCGCTTATAAAGCTCTGTACAGTGTGCTGAGGCATCGGTGTTAGAGGGACAGTAAGCCAGAAGGCTCTTCTGCTGTAACTCCAGTCTGTGTCGAGCTGGTGACGCTCCGGACCTCCCTGATCTCAGCCACAGCTCTGAGTCTTGCTCAGCTCGGTAGAACTCTCCCTTGTCAAGACTATTTCTGGACCAGGCTATGTATGGTTGGGCTACCCCAGACTAAAATTTGGGGTGACCCGCATGTGGCAGGTCACCTCTGTTGTCGGCAGTCCTACCTTTCTTCTTGTGCTCCATGTTAACTGGCCAGTCCCTTCTGAGGACTAAGTTGGGAATATTAGGGTAATGTAGTCTCATCATTAAATACTTCCATTCAGAATTTCTGGCATAGAATACAGTGTGTGTCAGTTCTGTCATGAAATGCTGTGTCGACAACCCTCACAGGAAGGCAGTAAGTAAAAAGCACTAGCTGGTCAGGTCTTCCACCACCACTGTTTGAGGCACTCTGGACGTATTTGGAGTGAGGAGAAATAATGGTTCTTTTAGCAAGAGTGCTTTCTATGTGATAAAACATACCTGATTACCTTTTACAGAGCCTCTCAACATCAAGTTCAAATAACATATTCCTGTTTCTAGACAGCTCAGTAAACACTGTATGTGTGAATACAAACATGCTTGTGTAGGTAGCTGTGATGTATGTGCATGTGTGTGGGTGCTCATGGAAGCCAGACATTGACACTAGGCATCTTAGTCACTACCCCCACCCTCCCGTTTTTTAAAGATTTATTATGTATAAGTACACTGCAGCTGTCTTCAGACACACCAGAAGAGGGCATCGGATCTCATTACAGATGGTTGTGAGCACCATGTGGTTGCTGGGATTTGAACTCAGGACCTCTGGAAGAGCGGTCAGTGCTCTTAACCACTGAGCCATCTCTCCAGCCCCCATCTTATTTTTTGAAGCAGGGCCTCTCACTGGACCTGGTGCTCACTAGTTTCACTAGGCTGCCCGGTCAATGGGCTCCTGAGATCTACTTCTCTGTCCCCATCCCCAGTGCTGGGATTACAGACACACACTGTACTCTGCTTTTTACATAGGTATTGAGGAGCCAATTTTGGGTCATTATGCTAGCACAGCAGGCAATTAGCTAACTGATCCATCTCCCCTGACCCAAATCACTAAGAATTCTAAAATTCTTTTGATGGAGTCTGATCTGTATTAAGATATATTGTGTCAAATATATATAAGATATATTGTGTCAAAGATGTTCCCAGTGCCCTCCAGGTAGACATGGGACCAACCCAAGGCACCTTGAAACACCTGTGGCTTCTGAAAAACTATGTGAGAGCACCACATCAAGATGGCTTCAAGGGCTGGAGAGATGGCTCAGTGGTTAAGAGCACTGACTGCTCTTCCAGAGGTCCCAAGTTCAATTCCCAGCAACCACATGGTGGCTCACAACCATCTGTAATGGGATCTGATGCCCTCTTCTGGTGTGGTACTCACATAAATAAAATAAATAAATCTTAACATGATTCTTTGAAAAGATAGAAAATAAAACCTATTCCAGAATGATAGAGCAATA
Organism: Micromys minutus; assembly: GCF_963924665.1. NCBI lineage: Eukaryota > Metazoa > Chordata > Mammalia > Rodentia > Muridae > Micromys > Micromys minutus. The sequence goes on along the minus strand of NC_137981.1, from coordinate 25,547,761 downwards.
TGGAATTCTAACCCCTATGAGAATTGCTGTAGAGCCTCAAGCTTAAACTGTCCCAAATCAGAACAAGAACTATATAGCCAGTCCTAAGGCCAATACAGGCAGCTGCTGATCTGGAGCTAACAAGCTGAGCTGCAGGTGACTGGGTGACCTTTATGTGAGTCACAATCACCATATCATAGCTAGATAATCACTCTTACTTGAGGACAGTCTAAGATTTGATTGTTAGATGTGTGCGGCACAGTGGGAGGGCCTTTGATAGCATGCATGAGGCCCAGAGTTCCAAGGGTAGGGGTGTAGGGGTAGTGATAGAGGCATTATTAAAGGCCCCCCTCAAATATTTTAAGGCTCATGCTCATCTTATGTCAAAAGCATGAAAGCTCTTCACCTTGCTTTAGCCTGAACTTCCTATTCATCAGTAAAACTCCAGTGACAGAACTCTCTGGAAGGTTAAAAACAAAAATGTACGGAACGCTGTGTTGAAGCAGGCAAGAGGATTGCTTTTGTTTTCTAATTGGTATTGTCCTATCATAGGGAGACAATGAGGGACAGGTATACTGCAAAGATGAGCAACTATACTCCTTGTCAAATGTTTGTGGAAAAGTAGTTATGAATTAGACCCCAAAGTCAACAACTGAATTACTGGGTGTACTGGCTGGTTTTGTGTCAACTTGACACAAGCTGGAGTTATCAGAGAAAGGAGCCTCCGTTGAGAAAATGCCTCCATGAGATCCAGCTGTAAGACATTTTCTCAACTAGTGAACCAGCCCATGTGGTGTCATCCCTGGGCTGGAAGACCTGGATTCTGTAAGAAAGCAGGCTGAGCAAGCCAGGGGAAACAAGCCAGTAAGTAACATCCCTCCATGGCTTCTGCATCAGCTTCTGATTCTTGACCTGCTTGAGTTCCAGTCCTGACTTCCTTTGGTGATGAACAGCAATGTGGAAGTGTAAGCTGAATAAACCCTTTCCTCCCCAACTTGCTTCTTGGTCATGATGTTTTGTGCAGGAATAGAAACCCTGACTAAGACACTGGGTATCTAAACATCTCTAGAAAAATAGAGGAAGTTAGTTTTTTTCTAAGTTTGTGTTGGCTCCTATCTTGTAGGCAAGTGCTCTACTACCAGTGAGCTACCTCATCAGCCTCAGTTAAATGGAAACTTAAAGCAGGCTTACTGCCTGTGGTGGCTTGGCCCAGGGAGCGGCACTTGTTGGAGGAAGTGTGTCAATGTGGGGATGGACTTTGAGAGCTTCCTCCCAACTACCTGAGAATGCTAGTCTTCTGTTTGTGTTTGGAACAAAATGTAGAACTCTCAGCTCCTCCAGTACTATGCCTGTGTGGACACTGCTATTCTTCCAGACATAATGATAATGGACTGAACCTCAGAACTCATACACCAGCCTCAAATGTCTTTTATAAGGCATTCCCTTGGCCATGGTGTCTCTTCACAGCAATGGAAATCCTAAGACATTGCTACTTGGGATTTAACTCTAAATCCCATCCAATCTTGAATCTGACCCCATGCTGGGGGCTCAGACCTCCTAATGTTTCAAATAAGTGTTCAAAATATGATGAGCATGTGTCAAGAGGCTTCATGAGTCAGCTAAAGGAGATCTTTGCAGACAAGTGTGGGTCAATTTGAGCATCAAAACACAATGACCTAATGGAACCCAGAAGTCCGTATTGGTAAGCTGTATAAGGAAAGTGCTTACTTCCATACTGTCAATGGAAACTGAAGATGGAATGACGGTGGCATTAGACAATCACTTAGCAACCACTGACATGAAAATCCTGTGTAGTCCAAAGCACTCCCAACAATGTACTCATACAAACAGAATGATCATGGTGTTCTGGTGAGCTTTATGTTAACTTGACACAAGCTAGTCATTTGAGAAGAGGGATTCCTTTTTATCTTTTTCTAAATTAGATACTGATACATTTGAGATGCTATCCCTTTACCCCACCCTGAGAAGAGGGATTCCTAATTGAGAAAATGCCTAAGAGGCAATCTATGGTGCATATTCTTGATTAATGATTGATGTAAGTGGGCCCAGCTCACTGAGAGCAATGCCACCCCTGGGAAAGTGGTCCTAGATGGTACTAAGAAGGCAGGCTGAATAAGCTAGAGGGAGCAAGCCAGTGAGTCGAACTCCTGCATGGCTTCTGCTTCATTTCCTGCCTTCAGGTTCCCGCTTTGACTTCCTTCAGTGATGGACTGTGATGTGAAAGCGTGAGTCATATAAACCCCTTTTCCCAAGTTACTTTGGGTTTCAATCCTTTTTAATCACAGCTGCAGGAAACCCTAAGGCACATAGTAAACAAGGGCCTGGCTCTAACATTAATGGTCCAGGAGGCCACAGCATCTTACTGGGATGTAAGGATGTCACATATAAATGTGCCAACATTTAAGAGGCAGAAATGGGGACTGCCAAATTCAGAGGCAACTTGAAGATCAGGCCTGCCTTCCTAAAAAAGGTAACTTAAAACATGTTCTATCTTGAGACTCAAGAACTGAATACATTCCACTATCCAGGGCACGCCACACAGCAGAAACACACTCACGAGGTCTTTACAGGAACTGGAAACATGTGAATGAGGCCTGCAGGTCGTGGTATTGACTGTTGTTATGGCATCAACGCCCATCACTGCACATAATTGGCCAATGGAATATTCCTGAAGTCTAAGTTCTTTAATTTACTCCCAACAGCTCTAAACAGCACAGTGCAGGTTCGGATGTGCTGTTATGAACTCCCAATTACACCCCACACAGCAGTTATGCAAAATGTTAATGAAAACTGAATGAAGACAAGGATCCCTTGTAAAGTCCTGCAGATGAAAATTATTTAAAAACTGTTATATCTGACAGTTGAAAAAAATTATTACAGGGTAGAATGGAATATAAAATAAACAGGGCTATTGATATAGAGGGACATTCAGAAAATATATTATCTCATAGGAGTTCTAGCTGGGCTTGATGGCACTCACCTGTAATGCTAGGTACTTCTGAAGTTAAAGTAGGAGGGTCCCAGCCTAAGACCAGGTCAGGCAACATAGAAACCCTATCTCAAAAAAGTAAAATAGAGGGAGTGCTGGTGAGATAGCTCAACAAGAACTGCTTCTGTGGAAGACCTGTTTGGTTCACAGCACCCACGTCACAGCTCATCACCTTCTTCTGGACTCTGGGCACCTGGCACATATGCAGTAAACCACATACATGTTAAACCGTATGTACACACCCAAGAGAGGGAGGCCAGAAGAGGCCTCCCCAGAGATATCCCCAGGAACTGGTGACAGATGGCTGTAAGCTGCTATGTGCCTGCTGAGAGCCAATCTGGTCCTCACTGGCTCGAGGCTAAGTAGACTAAGGTACTGGCCAGTGAGCCCTGGAGATCTGTCTTTTGCCACCTTAGACCCCCAAACCAGCATGTCTGTTCTAGGGATTGAAGTCTTTATGTTTATCAGACACTTTATGAACAAGCTATTTCCCAGATAGTTTTAAGTCCACAGAGACCATGGCCTTGCTTCTGGTTTGGCCTTAGCTCTTTGCTTCCTGATAGACTAGTAAGAGACAGTCACACGTTCCTACCTCCATGGACCAAGCCCACACGCCATGCCTTCTGTCACTGGACAGACAGCCGCTCACACTGAATTAAAACAAAGCTGTCTTGTCTTGAGCTGAACATTCAGAACTGTGTCACAACAAGGAAGAGTGGTGAACACTATCTGCACTAACACGAGTGGGCCGCACCTAAGCACGCCGTCAAACAGGAACTCAGCACAACCTTCTCATTGCAATAGAAAAATTACTGTGCGGCCACTTTAAGGGATCTTACCAAACAGAAGATAAAAAGCCTTGAACATACTACCCTGTAGAGTAAAAACAAAAATGTCTGATGATAGAACATCAAAAGCCTTAACTTTCCTTTAATAAAGTTATAATATACATATTTGCACTTAGGATCTTAGAGAAAATAAGAGTTTATGTAAAATAATGCTCAATATGTTTTATTGTTTAGGAAATGAAAATACAGTCCAGACCTAGAATACAGAGCTTGCGGCTAGCCTGGGCTACAAGCAAGACCCAGTTTTATGCTCTTCTTCTGAAAACAAAAGCAAAACCACAAACAAAAAATAATTAAAATAACAAAAAGGAGGTTACATAAGTTATTTCCTCTATTTCCTTCCTTCCCTATTGAGACAGGGCCTGACTGTCCTAGAACTGTGTAGGCTGACCCTGAACTCAGAGAATCCTACCTGGCTTGAAAGTGACATTTTTAAAGCTAAGCTTTAAAGTCCACTACTTGGGAGGCACAAGATTGTTTGAGCTAAGTTTAACATCTTCTTTTGTGGGAGTGAAATAGAATAAAATGAAGATGTATTTGGTGTTTTTCTTTTCCAAGACAAGGTATCTCTGTATATCCTTGGCTTTTCTAGGAACTCACTTTGTAGACCAGGCTGTCCTCTGCTACTCACAGAGATCTGCTGTCTCTGTTCCCAGGGCTGGAATCAAAGGTATGCACCACCATGCCCAGTCAATATATGGTGTTTTCAACTGACACAGAATACCAAGGTCTTAATGTTATGGGGGAAAAAAGTTGGAGAGAAACATTCAAATGTAAATAGTGGTGTCTGGCAATAAAATGGAGTAATTTATTTGCTTGTCCTCTCCCCGTTTCCCAATGTTCTATCATAAACACATATTTTTATAACCAGAAAACAATGTTTTTTTGTGTTTTTTTGTTTTTTTTTTTTGTATAGAAGGGGGAAAAATTCCCTCATTAAGTTAGGTCTAACATCTACATAAAGGAAAAGCATGTGGCACTTACCTGACCATGCTCCCTGCCCAGTTTCCAGAAGCTGAAATGCTTGCTCAAGAATGTATGTATGTACGCTACATTACTTATTATAAAATCTCAACAGTTAACTTCTGATACACGATGAATTCAAGAACAGCATCACAAAACACATCACTGAAGTATACTAAAATAAGGTTATTTACTGAAAAATGATACATTGGACATAATCTGTATATAGAACAAAGCAATTAATGGTAAACTTAATAAGGCACCTTTTAAATCAGATGCTGTACAAAATACATTTAGTGTGTTACATATCAAAGATGAATCTATATTTTTGGTGTTTTACAATTGCATAATAAAAATGCTTTATTTAGACCTGTCAATGCCTTATGTACAGTTTCCCTAAGCCATTAATATTTTCATTTTATACAATATATGCTACATTTTAGTTTTTAAGTGGGAAAAACAAAGGTCACTAAAGAGCTTAAATAATTCCACTGAAAGGAAAGCACAGAGCACAACTTACAATTACAGTATTATGTCTAACTCTTTGCAAAGCCATATGCACAGGCTTTCTCTATGGGATGATGCTTCCTATCCCCTGTGGGTTCATATACTGCCCCAAAGAATCAGGCTCTGCTTGCCTACTTTCTGCCATCTTACAGCCAGGAGGTGAGAACTGTCTCTGCTTAGTCTGACTCAGTAATCTGTGTTATTATCACAGGGCCACACCACCTTTTCACATCAGTTTCACTCCAGTTCAAATTATCTTAGACTTCTGGAAACATTTCCAAACAATATACATCTGAAAAGACAAGTGTATCACTTTCGAAATCTGCCCTGGAACAGACTAACCCAATGTATAATATAATATATACCTTAGGCCAAATCAGAGATGCAGGGTTCTTGAAAAACTAGTCCTTTTATTCTAAACGAGAAAAACATCTAAAAAGAAAAACATATTGAATATCACTAGAATAAATAAATTAAAAACTGGCACATTCTAGGACAACAGCTGATGAGAGCAAAGGTGACGTTATGGGCTTCAGAAAGTTTCTAGACACTGGAAAGGTAGCACAACATGCTGATTAAAATATCTTTTGTTATTTCCAGAGAAATCAGTTCAGATTTTCTCAGTGCTGTAGAAACCTCAGAGAATCAGGCTTGGGCAAATCTTAACATGCTCTGTACCGGAGAACTAGCGGTCACACAAACCACGCATGACGTCTTCCTGGATTACCTGGTATATATTTAGGCAGTTTGTGGTTTTGGGCTTTTATTTTTAATTATTTAAAGGATGGCTGATTTTAGCCATGTGATTTTTAAACTCCAGATTCAAAGAGGGACCAAATCATAGTTTCTAGATATTTATGAGTTTTTAGGTAACTACATAGTACTTAACACATCGCACAGTAGGTTCTATTCTTTTTTCCCTTAAGTCACTTCTGTGTTTATGTGGAGTGAATGGTGTGTGTTTGGGGGAGAGGGCCAGCCATGGAGTATGTGTAAGTCAGAGGACAACTAGGCGGTAGTTGGCTCCCTCCCTTCACTATGTGCATCCCAGAGTCTGAACTGAGGTGGCAGGCTTGGCAGCCAGTGCCTTTTTCTACTGAGCTGTCTCACTGGCCAAAGGTCTGAGGCATTCTTTAAATATTTCACTTACTGAATTTTAAATTTAAGAGTAAGAGGGAGAGGAGAACACTGTAAGTTTAATGCAACTTCCAATTTTAGGAATCCAAACAAGGAAAGACGGCAGCATCTGGCATTTCCCATGAGCACAGTGATGGCAGCATGGGAAGGCGGTGCCTGGAGCTCGCACTGCCTGCCTTACAATTAACTCCTGACAGCCTTTTCTTAGAGCACACTAAGTAAAAAGGAATCATCACAGTGCTCTCCACACACAATTTAATCATGTCTAACAATGAAGCTTACATTTCTTAGTTATATCATTAAGATGATAAGTGACTTTCAAGACTTAGTTTATTCAGAAAAAATATATCCAGGTTAACTGAGCTTAGGTAAAATCAGACCTCAGTGTTCTCAGGGTTTAGGTACACTAGGTGAGATCCATTAAACAGAACAGGCACAACAAATCTCAAATTTGTGGAATATGATATGTAGGTGTTATACTAAGTTTAGTCATGTCTGTAGATGGACAGATGCACATGTTCTACCTGCCTCTCATTTAATTTAAATCGTCCTATGTTTTGATATAACCACCTTTAGTTTATGTTTCATCCAAAGAGAAAGTGCCACTTGACCCTCACATGGCTTGTTTGCTTAGAATAAACATTTAAATAGTATGATATTGCTATTAGTTTGAACCAGAATTGTTCTTTAGATAACAAGACCTCTATAAAACACATACCATTTTATTTAATAATGTTCAGTGTAAATATGGGTAGTGACTGGGTACTTCTGCCTCTTTGTCTTCACAAGTTAGGGACCAGAAACTTTAAAACCAAATTCGAAAAGATTTAAATATCTAAAATACATTTACAATTATTGAAAACAGCAGCTGACATCCTCATAATGAGACGGTATCTTAGTGAAGTTTTAGTTTGAAGTTTTTAAATGCATGAACTCTGAAATTCATACATAGCTCTACTTTAAAACATTTAAGGATCAGATGTGAGACCCATGTGAACTGTTCTGTATAGAACTGAGCAGGTAGGTAAAACATGGCTAGAATCAAGGCTATGCAGGTTTTGAAAATAAAAGCACATTACACATGATAAACAACTTCCCTTTTTAAGAGGTACAGAGAACAAAGACTCCAGAATCTGATCACAGGTACCCACAATGCCATTAGATGCAGTAAGGCAGACTCACTCCAGGAAGAGGTGTTTCTTTCAAAGTATGGTTCAAGATGGTGAGCTCCAATTCTGAATAGGAGGCATTTTATAACAAAAATAATTACCAAAAGGAGAACAAAATCGTTACTGGAGGAAAACCGTCCAAGTCTATGGACACTTTACAGTTTGGCCTTTACAACTATTATGCTAAAAATAAGTTGGTGGAGAAGTTACTACAGTTACAAGGTAGATGGCTTTTATGAGATTGGCGAATGTTGATTAGATATTGCATATTTAAACCACTGGCCACAAATACCCTCCTGTGCAAACTTTACATTCTTGTCTTCAAGCCCCATGGCAGCAGGGGAATTCTGGTATGCATATCAAAGTCATGGTGCACCATCATAAACCAGGCAGTATCCCAAAGAGATCATAATCTATAGGCTGTTTACAAAGACAGAACACAGACAGATATTTTCTCTGGTAGAAGGCAAATATGCCTTTCTCCACCTCTGCTGAGCTCATTCATCTTCTTAAGGCTTTCACAGAAAGCACACTGTATGGACAGGAGAGTGAGTACCCAGAGTTTGACCAGAGACTTCTTACCAGGACTGGATTCTTGACGCAGTTTCATTAAAACCAAAAAAGCATCAAAACCCCATATTTAAAACAAAGCTGTCCATATATAAAGAATGACACGTTTGAAGTTCCAATCTTGTATTCTGCAGAGTACTGAAAGGTTTACTGTTAGCAGCCTGTGAAGATGTAGAGGAAAAGTCTGGAAACCAAGCCAACATCCTATTCCATGCTAATTCCACCCATTCCTTGGGTGAAGTTCTTGCAGTCTACATTCTCCTTCAAAATGGTTCAACTGTCAAATCTTTACATCCTGGGATTCAACCATTTTTGCAAGCGTCTTCTTGATTCTCAAAGCTGTGAGTCTGGAGGCTGGATTATGGGCCCAGCATTCTGACATCAGCTTCAAAACTGCTCGAAGACACTAAAGAGAAATGCAGACAGAGTGAGGTAAGCACAGAGTAACTCAGCACCCACTGATTGCTTTACAGGGACTTGGCTCCAACTTACTTCATCACTGTTCCAACGATTAGACACGATTGGCCGCAAGCGTTTCACACACACAACCTCACGCATGTCTTCGTAAGATGGGTCACTGGGCACCATGTTGTAATATGGTAATTGATATTCCTCCACAATTCCTGCAGGGAGTGTGAAAACACAGTGAGCAAAAACATGGTAGTATGACAACTCTTAATCAACATATACAGCATCTCTCATTGAACTATGGAACTAAGAATGGATTCCTACATAAAAAAGAAACATAATCTGAATGGATCCCTTTTAATAGTAAATGTGTATTTTTCTACTATTTGTGACCCATTATTCTCCCTACCTCTGACAGAATGAAATCTATCAGCAATGGTAAGTGTTTCTTTTGCAGGGAGAGCAATTGAGACTCTGGGACAAGAGGACTGTGATTTGAAGCCAGCCTGGGCTACAAGTAACAAAACAAAAGCAAAGGAAATGAGAAGAAATACAGGTTTTTTAATTTAAAATTTGAGTATAAATGGCTATTTACTTCTTTGTTCCTACTTGTGAGTGTCGTTATTACTCTCTGCTGCAAGAGAAAGACGGATCATGATCTGCAGGCAGCTCACAAAGCAGGCCCGCTTCTGCTCTTAAAAAGGAAGCTCTGTGAGCCTTGTCTGGGGCCGTCTGTGAGTCACTCTCCACTGTTCGCTGGCTGGTGGACAGTGTAAACACTGTTGTTACGCTGAACCCACATTCTTTTGAAAGGTTGGAGTTCTAGTACAAGCTAGCAGAGCAAGCATACATGGCCAGCAAACTCTGGATGACAACACTTCATACTGTCACAGCTGGCCATGTTCTCTCTAAATAGACTGAGGAGGGCTGCTGGAAACCTGTCTTGGATGTTTTGAGTTTTGCTCTTGGCACCTTTTCCCTTAGACAACTATGCATGTAATTCTGATGAAACCACAGGATCTGAGAGTAGTCCTGGGAAACCCTGACACAGGTGGCATATAAATTAGGTAATTATTTTTTAAATGACAAGTAAACAAATACAACCAGAAACATTATTCAAATTCCTACCTCCTGTAATACAACGACGAGCCATTTCCCAAATGATCAAACCAAAGCTATAGATGTCAGCCATGATGTAGGGCTGGAAATGGTTTTTGTTGAGACTTTCGTCCAGCACTTCAGGAGCCATGTACCGCTTGGTGCCCACCCTGGCATTCAAGGGTATGTCAACTTCGTTTGTATCACTAAGACAGGAACAAGACAATGGTCAGTTGAGAACCAAACAATACTTCATCTCTGTACATTCTTATAAATATTCTTCTGTTTAAAACATGCAAATTCTTATATTCTTTACCATAAATTCTTGAGGGCAGATGTGTTAGGAAGTTGAGCACCTTTATAGATTCAATATGTTGTATATTACATAACATTCCAATCAGGATTTGGGACAATTATTCTGACCATGTCTGCCACAGATCACTAACTGACTTTTTCACACTAAACTGGAATAATACAAATACCCCTTCATAAATTTAGCTGAGATCTGTCACCAAAGAAGCTCTGTTTTTATCAAAAGATAACAACACTGGCCTAGGGTGTGGCTCAACTGGCACAGTGCTTGTCTATATATCCAGGAGGCCTTGAGTTCTTCCCCCAGTACCACATAAATCCAGTGGGGTGATCCATGCCTGTAATCCTAACACTAAGCACTGATGAAGCAGGGGCAAGATGATCAGAATTTCAAGGTCATTCTTGGCTAAATAGCTGGTTCCAGTCCAGCCTGGGCTACATATGACCCTATCTTAAAAAAAGAAAAAGAAAAAAAAAATGACAATATTTTACATAAGAAAAGAAGTACAGATAATTATATCTGAGGAGTATAAAAATTAAAGAAAAAAATTTATTTTACCATTTTTATACAATAAACTTAACACTAAAAATGCAGAATTAAGATTTATCTCTCATGGATCTAATTTACTTATGTTATAAACAATATCTACATAAATAGTCAATCAGTAATAGATGACTTTTTAGTTTTCTGGGGTTTGCACTGAACTGTAGACTTGAAGATTAATGTTTTTTATTACTGTGACTGGGAGGTTCTAGAAACCACTTTCCAGTGGGACCAGTACAGGTATTGTATTTTGTCATAAAACATCTCTGATGGTTAATTTTCATTGTCACCTTAACTAGATTTGGAAGGAAGCAACTAATAAGATCAGGGATGGGGATGGGGATGTGCCGTCTCTGGGGGCATTTCCAGAGAAATTTAACAGAGGAAGGAAAGATCACCCTGAATGAGGTGATACTATTCCATGGGCTGTGATTCCTGAATAAAAATGGAAAAAGGAGAAATCAAGAGAACCCCACTTCGAATTCAACTCTCTGCTTTTTTACTATGGAGCAATGTGACCTCATACTCCCCCATGTTTCTCCTATCACAATGGATTACACCCTGAAAACATGAGCAAAATAAGTTCTTTCCTTCCTTAAAAGTTGCTTTTGTTGGGCTGGCACCAGGGTTTGGCAGCTAAAGGCTACAGACAAAAGTTGCTTTTGTTGTATTTTGTCACAGCAACGTGAAACATAACAATGTATGAAGTTGGTTCTTAGGGCAGGCTCACTGGATAAGAACACTTGTAACACAGATATGAGGCCCTGAGTTTAATCCCTAGCAGTCAAGCTGGGCATATCCATGTGCCAATCAGTAACCCCCATGCTATGGGGGATAAGAGAGAAAAGGTTCCTTGGGGCTTCTAACCACCAGGATAGTTCCTAGTTTAGTGAGATCCTTTCTCAAGGGAATAATAGAATGATAAAAACAGGATATTGGAGGCGCTCCTCTAGCTTCTGCATGTGCATCAGTCTATAGCACACAGAGAGGAGGGGTGGGGTTGTTGCTATGATAAACTTGACAATGTGGTTGATATGACTTATGGGAACAACATGGAGAAGCCTACAAATGATGAAAGCAGAGCTTACTGGGCTTACTAACGGGAGTTTGGAAGACCAGAATGCTGAGAGAAATGTAGAAAGTGGAGGCCTGGCTCATGAAGTTTCAGAGAAACTTAGGCTAGACGCTATTTGTGTTCTACCTTGGCAAGAATCAGGCTGCATTCCTGAACACTCATGTGAGGATGAATTTAAAAACAATGGAATATGGACTGGAAAGAAAGCGTAGCAGTTAAATGTACTTGATGAGTTTTCCAGTGGACCTGGGTGTAATTTCTAGCACCTACACAGTAGCTTAGTACCACCTGTAATCCCAGTTCCAGGGGATCTGGGATTCTGACCTCTACAGGAACAGCTTGGTGGCACATAGACATCTATACACACAAAATATCCATGAACATAAAAAATAAAACCAGGTGTGGTGGCACACACTTTTAATCCCAGCACTTGGGAGGCAAAGACAGGGGATATGAGTTTGAAGCCAGCTTGGTGGTCTACAGAGTCAACTCCAGCACAGTCAGGGCTACCCAGAGAAACCCTAATTTGAAAAACAAAACACCCCCATATATAGACATTCAGGCTCATGCACACAACCCCCACACTCGTGAGTATGTGTGTGTGCCAAACAACAAATTAAACTTTCTTGCTTTTAAAAAAAAATCATTTTTATGTGTTTGTGTGTGTGTGTGCTATGTGAGTACTGGTATCTGCCAAGGGCAGAGGAGGACGTGCATCCCCTGGAGCTAAAGTTGTAAGGTGACTGTCAACCACTTGTACGGGTGATGGGAACAGCTCTAAACAGCTGAGTTATCTCTCTAACCCCAAAGAAAGCAATGGCATGGTTCCTTCCTTCCTTCGTTCCTTGTGTATAAGAGGAGAATACATGTGTGGAGGTTAGAGAACTACTTGCAGAATTCAATTTTTTCCATTTGGGTTCTATAGATGAACAATTATCAGGCTTGGTAGCAAATGCCTTTACTTATGCAGCTGTCTGTGTGGATTTTACTTATTTTTTAAAGAAGTATAAAACTACTGTTAACTGTACACCATTATACACAACAAAGTTAAAAATACAAAGTTGGATAACATTCTGATAGTACAAAATTTTATCACTGTAAGTAGTTCCCTGGCTCAGACAAAGAAACTAGTCCTGGTTTTAATTGACCTAAGCAAGACTTTAGGTGAGCCCATTCCTTTATGCTAAGTGCAAATCAGTGGTAATGATTTGTGGGATAGTGAAGATAGTTTATGGAAATGTAATCACATGATTTAGGTATCTTGGCAACTTAGAACTTGGCTGCTATAAATGAATAAACAGAATGCTACAGTGTGAATTACTGGCCTGTTATCTCAACTTCTTCCTCACATATAGGTTTTACCTTTGTGTGTGTTTCTTTGTCTGAGCCAGGGAACTACTTACAGTGATAAAATTTTGTCTTTAGAAATTGTGCAAATAGGGCTGGAGAGATGACTCAGCAGTTACGAGCACTAGCTGTTCTTCTAAAGGTCCTGAGTTCAATTCCCAGCAATCACATCATGGCTCACAACCATGTAATGGGGTCTGATGCCCTCTTCTGGTGTGTCTGAAGACAGCTACTTATATACATAAAAATTGTATAAATAAATTATTATATATATGTCACTATGTATTTATGAATTTATTATATACATTATATTCATTTATAAATTTTAAATGTCCCAATTAGAACTTGCAGTTAACTACAGAATCATAAAATGAGACTAAAGAGAGGCACAAGAGGGATTACAACTAGACGCTGAGAGAGCCATGAAGAAAGAAGCAGGCTGGGACTGAAGGAGAGCTAGCTAAGCAAGTAGGAGACAGAACAGTTTAAATGGACCAAATAAGTAATGAGTTAGTTAGGGAATAAGCCTAAGTTTATGGCCTAAGCATTTAATAATAAATTAGTCTCAGAGTTATCAGTCTGGGAGCAAGGGCTGGGAAACAAAACTTAGAATTTATCTTATTTTACAACAGCTTTCCCTTTAAACAACAAAAAGAACACTGTTAATGACCAAGAAGATGAGATGACCCATAATGTTAATTACTACTACTGCTGGTGCTGGTGCTGCTGCTACAAAAGAAGAGGAAAAGAAAAAGAAAAAGCCAGGTATAATGGCGTATGCCTTGAATCCTGTCACTATCTGAGACGAGAACGTCTATGAGTCCAAGGTCAGCCTGGTCTACAGAATTCCAGATCAGCCCAGGTGACAAAGTGAGTCCTTGCCTCAAAATGAACAAAAACAAAACAATTGTTCATTCTTTATGGGAGTGTATGTGTGCCTGCATGAGTTCATATGCTCCAAGTGACTGCAGGTCTATGAAGGCCAGATCCCCTGGAATTGGAATTACAGGTAGTTTTGAGAAGCTGGATGTGGGTGCTAGGAACTGACCCCAGGTCCTTGCAAGAGCAGTAAGTGCTCTTAACTGCTAAGTCATCTCTCTAGTCCCTCAAATAGTAAATTAGTATTTTTTACTTTTTGGCCTTAAATGAATTCTGAAATGTAAAACAACTGCTCCATTCTTAAAACACATTTTAATTGCTTCAACAGTTCCTTGAAATTTTTATAGTTCAAATTGTTTTGGAAAACTGACAATATCAAAAGAAAGTACTTAATTATCTTCCCCTATTTACAGGAGTGTAAAATTCACACACAATACCATTCTGAAACAGTATATATACAATATGCCATAAATAATGTGCAAACTCTTCCAGTAGCCTCTTTTATCTAGAAATCTATTATGAATAAAAACTGATGAGACCTGCCCATCTGGCGCAGCTGTAGCCATTTTGTTCCATGCCTGCCAGCTACTGACACAGGAAAATAACTTGACCCTGTTATAAATAAAAAACTCATGCAGACCACACACCCTATTATGTTCTGAATGTTATGAGGTTTGTTAATCTTAAGAAACTCCAGGGAGGCTGGAGATTCAGCTCAGTCATTAAGAAAATTGTCTGCTCTTCCAAAGGACCCAGGTTCAATTCCCAGCACCCACATGGCAATTCACAACTGTCTGTAATTTCAGTTCTAAGGGATCTGACAGCCTCATACCAATGCAAATAAAAAGGAAATTCCACAACCATAAGCTTCACTTAGGACCCATCAAATTAAAGGCTAATATGGAGCCATCTTTCAGTTTAACTCGCCAACATGACGAACGCAAAGGTAAGAGGAGAGGCACTCACTATATGTTCTCTGGGCCTTTTAGGAAACATGGAGTTGTTCCTTTGACCACATACATGGGAATCTACAAAAAGGGTGATATTGTAGACATCAAGGGAATGGGCACTGTTCAAAAAGAAATGCCCCATAAGTGTTACCACAGCAAACTGCAAGAGTCTACAATGTCACCCAGCATGTTGTGGGCATCGCTGTAAACAAGCAATTAGGGGCCAGATTCTGACCAAAAGGATCAGTTTGAGGATTGAGCACATCAAGCACTTGAAGAGCAGAGACAGCTTCCTGAAGTGGGTGAAGGAGAAGGATCTGAAGAAAAAAGAAGCCAAAGAAAAGGGCACCTGGGTTCAGCCTGGAGCACCAGCCTGCTCCACCTAGAGAAGCACACTTTGTGAGGACTAACGGAAAAGAGCCTCTGCTGCTGGAGTTCATTCCCTATGAATTCATGGCCTAATGTACAAATAGAAATAAAGGACCCAGACTGCAATAAACAAACAAACAAACAAAGGCTAATATGAACTGTTATATCAAAAATACCTTGAGTCAGGGCTGACCATGGGGCAGCGCTTCCAGAACCTGCATATGAGCTCACTATGGTTTTGTGGTTTTATCCTTTATAAGCTAGCCCTGAGAAATGTGTGGGGGCTTAGCCTGAGCTCCTGAAGTCTAAACTATGATTGATCAGTCTTGGGGGGTATGCTCAATAAGATATCCCTGTCTGACTGAGATCAGTGTTCATACATGTGAGGTGTGCGACTACTCCTGAACTCCAGCAAAAATATTTATGCAAGTGCCCAAGAATAGAATAATATGTATAAAATTCAATAATGTTCATAATATCCATTTTTGTTGTGGTGTTTTTGTTTTATTTTTTGAGACAGAGTTTCTCTGTATAACCCTGGCTGTCCTAGAACTCAAAGAGATTCACTTGTTTCTGCCTCCCAAATGCTAGGACTAAAAGTGTGTGCCACCACTACCTAGCTTTATAACCTTTTAAAAACACAGATGAGGGCTGGAGAGATGTCTCAGTGGTTAAGAGCACTGGTTGCTCTTCCAGAGGTCCTGAGTTCAGTTCCCAGCAACCACATGGTGGCTCACAACCATCTGTAACAGAATCCTATGCCCTCTTCTGGTGTGTCTGAAGACAGCTGTAGTGTACTCACATAAATAAATTTTCAAATAAATATAAATAAAATACAGATAAACTGGAAGCAAACTTAATGTTCATTCATTTAGGTTACAGGTTACTTTATATTTAATATCGACAACTATATTTGCAAAAAGAGTAAGTAAAGGTAAACTGGAAAAAAAAAGCATTAAAAAAAGAAAGGAAATCAACAATTATGTAGAAGCTGGAAATGTCATTTAGTAGCAGAGTGTGTGCTTAGCATTAATAAGATTCTGGGTTCAATTCATAATAATTTCCAGAAAAGTATAGTAAAATACAGTTTTGTAAAAAGAAAAGAAACAACCAAACCTGAGTATAAATACCTGTTAGATATCAAAATAATTTCCAAACAGTGGACAAAGAATCATTTACCTGTTGAATTTAACAGCTAGGCCCAGGTCAGCAATACAGCAACTTCCATTTTTCTTAATAAGGATGTTTTTGCTCTTCAGGTCTCGATGAGCAATTGCAGGCTTTCCTTGGGTACCATAAATTTCTGTGTGGAGGTGGCACAGACCGCAGGCAGCAGAATAAGCTAACTTGAGTAAGGCTCTGGTGTCTAGTGTGGCACATTTCAGGAAATCATAGAGAGATCCATTTTCATGGTAATCAGTAATCAAATACAGCTGAGTCCAGGAACCAGTGCCTTTAATGTCTGCAGCTATAAAACCTGTTTAGTTAATGAGTTAGAACGTTAGTTGTTTGCAGAGACACTAGGAAGTTACAGACGCACATTAGGACACTGGGAATGAACTACTTACTGTGTATGGAAAGTACTGTCCTAACTTGTCTAGCTAAAATGTTTTTTAAGTATCACCAAGAACCCATTTCCCATGATTTATACATGTCACTACAGTTTTACAATAAATATACAGTATTTTAGTATTTTTAATTTGTGTGTGTATGTGTGTGTGTGCGCGTGCGGGCGCGAGTGTGAAGGAGATCAGAGGGGTGTTGAATCCCTCAGAGCTGGAGTTACAGGCAGTTGTGAGCTGCCTAGTGTGGGTGCTAGGCATCAAACTCAGGCAAGGACAGTAAGTACTCTTAACCACTGAGCCATCTTTCCAGTCTAGATTTACAGTATTTTTAAAGACAGGGTTTTACTATGTAGTCTAGGCTGTATTCAAGCTTGTGATCATCCTGACTCAGCCTCTTCAGTGCTAGGATTGATTACAGGCATGTGCTACAGCTAGATAATTTATGATAATCCTAATATTAATCACAACAGTGATAATATGACTAAAAAACCCATAACGTCCTGCAAGTGCTATTTACCTACAGGATTCTAGCTACACAAACACTGATTCCATATGCACATGGCAGACTCTCCAGTGCACCCTGAGAATGTGCTAGAATGAGAAACTTACTTAAGAGCAGGACACTCACCAAGTATATTTTCATGACGCATTAACACCGTCTGGTAGATTTCTGTTTCTCTGAACCAGCTAGCTTCTTCGGTGGTAAAAAACACTTTGACAGCCACTTTTTCACCACGCCATTTACCCATCCATACTTCTCCGTAACGGCCTTTACCAACCTGCCGAACCATCTGAATCTGTTTGGCAATAGTTCGCTGAACCTATACAGAAAACAAAGTACAGAGTTTTGAGCTCTTTATGAAAAGAATCTATGAAGGCCATCCCATTAAGAAGCCTGGCATATCCAAATAGCTCCAATGTAAGTATACTAGCTCCAATGTTTATGGTATGCAATGTTTATGGTATGCAAAAGCAGCAATAAGCATGTATTCTGGAATCATACACAGGTTGGTCAGCCACCATGGGAACTCTCCTTGCCCACATCTTGGACTTTGGTTACTTGACTTCTTTTTTTTTTTTAAGATTTAATTATTTAAAGATTATATTTATTACATATTTATTTTATATAAATATTTTATATTTATATTTTAGTATTATATATTATATATTACATATTTAAAGATTTATTCATTTATTTATTATAAATAAGTATACTGTAGCTGTTTTCAGACACACCAGAAGAGGGCATCAGATCCCATTACAGATGGTTGTGAACCATCATGTGGTTGCTGAAATATGAACTCAGGATCTCTGGAAGAGTAGTCAGTGCTCTAACCACTGAGCAATCCCTCCAACCTAGTTACTTGATTTCTTTTGGGCTGCAGAGTGGCAAATGTGTTAACAAGTAGTCCTCACAGACACTGTGCACCATAACCTGCCCTTCCTTCTGCTCTCATGAAGCACCATGTTAACTGTCTATCCCATGAACTAGCTATATAGCTTATCAATAGTTGAGCAAGTCCAGAAAACAAACTTCCTAACAGACTCATAATCATGAGAAATAATACATGTTTTTGGCTTCAAGCCACTGAGTGAAGCCAACAAAATCTAAGTGGTAATTAAAACCTCTCAACTCAGCCTCTCAGATCCTAGCTGATCTGACACACTCCCAGTTTCCACTACTTACCTACACTTTCCTAATTCCAACTTTTTAAAATTTAATTCTTTATACAGTATATTTTGATCATTCTTTTTCCTCCCCAAATTCCTCCAAGGTCTTTTTTTGGTTAGGTGAGACACGTGTCTACTTTCTTTTCCCCATGCTGAGGTTTTCTCTGCAGCTGTGCATGTGGTCAGTTTCTGAATTCACATGTGGATCAGTTCTACTGTGTCTGGAAGATGCATTTTTCTTAGAGTCATCCACCACTTCTGGCTCTTACAATCGGTGAGACTGTGAGGCTGATGTGGCTATGACGTCTGTCACCAGGTTAATTGCCAGGGTTGATTCAGCTGAGCTGGATGTCTGAACAGGCACCTCTTCCACTCGCCCACTCCCTTGGCTCCCTCTTGAAACCTTCCCAGATAGAGGAGGTCTGGTGTTCATAAGGGTATGGAAGCAGCTCGGTGCCCCTGCTGGAAGCTCTAAGCAGATTCTGAAACTCTGCTCCACTTGTCTGAAGGCCTACTTCACCTGTGTAAACACACTTGTTTATTGTTCTCGTGGATCTCGCAGAAGGCCTAATTTTCTGTAGAGTGCTGTTTGTCTAGATTCAACATGTTCATTCTCTCTCGCCTGGGCTGAACTTGTCAGAATTACAATCTAGTTTTTTTATACATAACTTTGCTTAAATCCTGTTTCTGGCTCAGAATACAGGTAGTTATTGGGAGTAATACCTGAAGAATCTATACTTCATCTTTCATTTTCAGACTACTAGTAATTTTAAATGAAAAAAAAAAGCTGTATCCGAGGCTGGAACTATGCAAAGCTGAACTGCTTTACATCATGCATTACTTAGCATTAGACTCTGTAATGTTTTAAAGCCAAGATTATTCAAATACAATTTATATATAGAATAAAATGTATCCCCTTTTAAGACTAAGAAGTATACTCTGTTAAATGTCTAGTCATCTAATTACCAAAATCTCATGACTTAATATTTCCACTTCCTAAAACAATTCCCACTGTCATTATTAATTCCTTCTTGCTATGCTGGTATTACTTATCCATTTTTCCCTATAGTTTTATCTTTTCTAGAGTCATATAAATAAATACACTATGTTTCTGTATCTGGTTGTTCCCCCCCCCCCTAAGCATAAAGTGCCTTTGAAATCATCTCTATTGTTATTGATTTGTTTCTAAACAGTGATGAATGTGTTATAATTTGCTTATCCATTTGCCAAGTTGGTGGGCTTTCAGACAATTTATAATTTATTTATTTACTAGACTATATTTACTAAGGACAGTCACACTCAGGTCCTTTGGGTAAATAATACATTTTTCCATCTCTGCAGTAAATAGCAGAACTGTTTTACTGTATACAAAATAAACACTTGCGCACACCTTTAATCAAAGCACTTGGGAGGCACAGGCCAGCAGATCTCTGAGTTTGAGACTAATCTGGCCCATATAGAACAAGTTTCAGGCAAGGGCTACACGGAGAAACGATCTCAAAAAAATCAAAATAAATAAATATAAAAAAGAAATGTACACATTTAACTTATTAGTCAACTTTTGTCCCTTTGCACTTTTGACAGCTGTGTATGAAATCTCTGGTACTCTCTCAGGTCCTTGGTGTGTTTGATCTGTTTGCCCTCAATGATGCAAATGATGCAGATGAGCTTATTATATGCCACCCTTACTCTTGTTCAAATCTTCTGTCCAGTTAAAAACATGGAGCTCTCTGCATTACAGAGCTGTTAACTTTCTTTGAACAGTCTATTTTACCAGCCTCTGACACATCATTTTTGTTTTTTGCTTTGAAACAAGATATCTCTACCTTTATCTCTGGCTGTCTTTGAGCTCACAAAGATCTGCCTGCTTCTACCTCACAAATGCTGTGAATGCTTTTTATGTAATAAGAAGTCATAATGACTTTCTTAAAAATTCTTTTGGAGGTTTTTCTAGTTTAACTTTTACATTTAAGTCTACCCTCCATTTCAACTTGGTTTTATATACTGAGTGAGGTATAGGAACGCATTCACTTTGTAGCAAGTGAATATCTGAGCTGTTTACCCCACATTACCTGTTTAATAATCTATTCAACACTGAATTAATTCAGTACTTTAAAACAATGGTCTTATGTAACATTTTATAATACACTTTTTAAAAAAGTCAATTGAGCATTGGGTAGTAGTATGCACTTTTAGTTCCAACACTCTCAGGCAGAGCAGATGCAGGCAGGTCTCTGTGAATCTGTGAATTTAAGGCCAGCCATGTCTACATAGAGAGACCCTGTCTCAAAAACAAAAACAAACGAAAAACCCAAAACCAAAAACCAAAGAAAAAACAAAACTCCAAAACAACAAAATCAACTGATTGGGTTAGAAAGATAGCTCAGTGGTTAAGAGCACTTGGCTGTTTTTCTAAAGAGTTCAGGTTCAATTCTCAGCACCAAAGGGTAGTTTACAACAATCTGTAACTCCAGATCCAGGGGATGGGACACCCTCTTCTGACCCTTTTGAGAACCAGGTACATAAATGGTACACAGATATATACATACAGGCAAACAGCCCATACACATAACCTCATATCCCTTTCTAGGCTGTTCTGTCCCACTGTGTATACAGTGCTAACCACATTAGCTTTAAAGTAAGTCCAAAAGCCATAGTTAGTCCTGTGCCCTCTTTTCAAACAACTTCCACTCAATATTTGTTTTTTATAAATCTGCTCATCTATTTCTGTAAAAGTCCGACTTCTATTTGGACTGAAACAACACTCCAATGTGGGGCTACCTAATATTGTAATAGTACTGCCTTCAATTCATAAACAGGCTAAACACTTCCATCTATTTAGGTCTCCATTAATTTCAGCAATTAATAATTTTAATGTACAAATTTTACAATGTATATATTTGCTAAGATTATTTTTTAAATATTTCATGCTTTTTGATACTCTTTTAAATACTACTTCTTAACTTTAAGTTTACAGACTGGCATTTTTAAGTTGCCAGTGTATATCAATTCACTAAAACTGAAATAACTATTTTGTATTCTGCAAACTAATTAAGCACTGGTTGCAGTAGGTATCTGTAGCAAATCTTGCGTTTTTTTACATAATATTATGTGCATTCAAAAATAGCTCTATTCTCACCTTGCCAGTTCTATCACATATTTCTTTCAGACAATTCTTTGAATTGTCATTGAAGTATTCACTTCCAAGTAGTATTATTAAACAGTTAAAAACCTATCTGGAAATGTAGTGTTGTGATTAGGAGGGTTGCCTCAGAATGCTGCTCTCATCTCCCCACCCAGCCATCCATCCATCCACTAAAATTATTCTGTAACCCTTCTCAAACCTTAAAAGATGTATTTTCCTTAGCTAACTAGTTTAAACTTAAAGACAGAAGGAATCTTACACTTGTTTTTTTTTTTTTTTTGTTTAGTTGGTTACAAAATACTTAGAACTCCTAGAAGGCCATGGTGGCTCATGCCTCTAACCCCAGCATTTAGAAAGCCAAAGCAGAGGTAGCAGGATCTCAAATTCAAGGGCAACTTGAATTCTATAAGACATTCTCATAAAGCCAAGTGCTGAGGATGTAGTTTACTGGCAGAATGCTTGCTTGGTATTCTTGAGGTTCTGGAATCAAACTTTAGCATTGAGGTGGGAAGGGAGAAAAAAAAAAGCTTAGAGCAAAATATGTACCTAACCTGTGTTCACACAGGACTTGATATCCTAACATTTTATTTAGCTATTAGACTTTTTACTTATGGGCTTATCTTGCCTATCCTCTTTTCCTTGGTTTACATTTCTTTTCTTTTTTTTTTTAATTTATTTTATGTATATGAGTACACTGTAGCTGTTTTCAGACATACCAGAAGAGGATATCAGATCCCATTACAGATGGTTATGATCCACCATGTGGTTGCTGGGAATTGATCTCAGGATCTTTGGAAGAGCAGTCAGTGCTCTTAACCACTGAGCCATCTCTCCGGCCCCACATTTCTTATTTTTAACTAACTTACCTTGTATTACTACATGAGAAAAAAAATGTATCTATCATTTCCTAATCTGTAATAACTAAGAAGCCCACTTACCAACAACATTACATCCTTATCAACACAATATTTATATTTGTAAGAGGCTTTGAGCTTACCAATAAAGGTAATCCAGATCCACTACCAGAGCTTTGTGACTGGTCAATCAGGTCTTTCAATGATTCTCCTACTGGAATAAATGCTTCATCCTGTTCCAAGTCACGGTTGTAACGACCTCTGCTTGAGATACTCTTACAGTAATGTCTTTAAAAAAGCAGAAAACAATCTACTTAAAAATTGGGCCACTGTGATACCCTGAGCATCCAGGAAGAATTGTAGCCTAATCATTCTTCACCACAGGAAAAAATTCTATTATAGTCGAGTAGAAATAGAATGTACGAGATAGAATGCTGTGTGTCATGCTAACAAGAGATAGCCATGGTCTATTAGCAAATGAATGAATGTGTGTGTGTGTGTGTGTGTGTGTGTGTGTGTGTGTGTGTGTGTATTTACCCACGTAAATAGTACAGTTTGATGGCATACGATTTGCAACCCCATACTTGGGAGGCAGGAGGAATGGGAGTTTAGGGTAGCTTGGGCTTCAGAGCCAGGCCTGGATATGAAGTAATGATGTCTGGTCTCAAAACAACAAGAACAACAACAACAAACAAACAAACAAAAAACAACCAAACCCACCAATATCAACACACACTTCTCCTGCCCCAGAAACCAGTGTTGATGGCACTAGTAAGAGTTAGGTAAAAAGATCTTGAATTCAAGGTAAGCATGGGCTACATGGTTAAAATGTTATCCCCCAAACCAAAGCTAAACAAACCCCCAAACATCCCCCTTCCTGCAGAATATAATATGGCATCACAGTTGTAAAAAGTATTTAAATTCTAATTTTAACAATGCCTTTAAAAAAAAATCTGCAAGGATACTCAGCATAGAAAGTTACTTATATATCTATAATCACATACTCTCAAAAATTGTATCTTTGTACTGAAACTGTATATGACCTTAATTCCACCCTGGTCTACACAGGAAGCTTTAAGCCAGCCAAGGCTACAATCTGCCATTTCCAGCTGCATTTAATTTTTTTCTCTCGTGCTAGAGAGAGTTCAGAGATTAAAAGCATGGGCTTCAAAACCCAGCAGCTAACAACCTTTCTAGCCTTATAGAACACTACACACATGTGGTGCAGAGACATACATTCAGGTAGAACATACACACACACATAAAACAACATCGATATGGGATGCAGAGATACAAGAATCCCAGAAATCTCACTGTCCAGCTAGCTTGATTTATGCATCAGTAAAAGGCAATGTCTCAAATAAGGTAGAAGGCATGAAACAAGACCTAAAGTTGTCCACACATGCACACACAAATCATTTTACATAGATTCTATTGCCATGTCTCCATGTTCACTCATCTCTTACGTAGAATCTAATCTACCAGTTTTTCTTATCTAATGCACACTTTATTTGATGTATTTTAATTTCATTTCCTCAAGTTTTATTTGGCTCTTTCTTTAAAAAGTCCCACCATTGAGGAGGGATGGGAGTGGGGGGAAAGGGGCTAACATTTGAAATGTAAATACAGAGACTATCTAATAAAAATGAAAAAAAAAGTCCCACCATGTTTCTACTTAAATTATTGTAATACTGTTGCTGTGTGTAACACACAGAGTAGTGGCATAGACTTCAATCCTAGTACTCAGGAGGCCAAGGCAGGTTGATCTCCGAGTTCCAAGCCAGCTAGCTCTACAGAGTGAGTTCCAGGATAGATAAGGCTACAACCTGCCCCCCATTACTGATAACACAGAATAGTCTGTATTGAGTCTGAACTGGTGGTTTTCATTGTTTAATTTTTCCTTGTTCTATCTAGGTTTTACTTTCTTACTTTGCAATCTGGTTCACTGATTGGCTGACATACCCGTTGGATGGAAAATTATTTTATATTCTAACTAATACTGTTTTTCTTTATTTTATGTAGCCCAGGCTGGTGCTAAAGTTTTTTGTTACATAGTTTAGGATGACCTTAAACTACTAACTCTCTGGTTTCTATCACTTGAATGTGAGAATAATAGATTTATTCTTACAAATATTTTGTTATTTTTCACAGAACAAAACTGAAAAATAGCACAAACCTTTAGTTGTCATTCATTCATTCATTCAATCATTTATTTATTTATTTGTACTATGTGGACTAGTTAGCCTCTAACTCGGAGACACACCTACTTCTGCCTCTTGAGTGCTGGAAACAAAGGGTGTGCGCCACCATGTCCCGTTGGGTCTTGTTTTTAAGGTGGAATATGAGCCACATTTAGTCTGGTGGTAATTATTCTCTGTCACTGAGGTAAGCCCTGAGTACTTTAACCAAGACCTATGATTTCATACTCGCAAAGATGGTGGTTAACAGGTACCATTTCTGGCTTTCTGTAAGTACCAATACGATTTCTTCCAGTCATTTCAGATGTTCCTCCAGCCTTGGGAGATTTTTTTTGTAGGAACATGCTGAATGAGGTCATTTGCAGAACAAGTCTTCTCCTGTGAGGCCCTCTAGTCTTTAGGACCCTGTTCCATGAATACAGGTGATGCCATCCCCCAGACTCTCACCTACAGAGTCTACAGGCACAGCAATCTTAATGCTTACCTCCTCTGTTTCCTCTTTCCAGGGATCAGTGTTTACTGTGAGAGCCTTGCAGAGATAACTAGTATAGGCTTAATCTGCCTAGGCCATTTCACTTAACTCTCATCAGTATCTTTAGGTCTTTTCTCCCATCCTAAACAGGTTTCCCCAAGAATCCTATCTGGTTTATAAGATATAGGTTGGCTAATTATTCAAGGCCATTAAAGCAGTAATTCAATGTTCATCATATCTTGTTTTCATTATCATGTCTCACCCCATAATTGATAAATTATTTTTTGTTTTGTAGCTCAGGATGACTTGCTCAATCTGTTTTTAAAAATTGTATTCATTTTTGTCTAGTTGCTGAATTACACATTTTGATTTGTAGATGCTCTTTTTTTAAGTGTAAGCAGTCACTTGCAGCATTAGCTGCGGAGTTTTCATTTGCTGTCTTCTAACCTCTTGTGGGTTTTTGTTTTGTTTTTGCCACACATTTCTGTTTTTAACGTAGCTGATACTACTCACATTTTATTTACTTGCTTGTTTCCAAGTTGAGGCAGACTCAGAAAGGTTCTCAAACTGTGCGTATGAATACATAGTTCTAATCTAGTCTGGTTCAAATATATACTAGTGTAGGAAATTGTCCCAATTTTATTTTTTTCTTCATAGCAACCCAATATCAAATCTACTTACTGAATTTACCCTTTACTCCAGGTTCTTAAATTTGACAGCTTCATCACATTGTAAAATTCTTTATATATAGATTTACTTACAAGAGTACTAATCTGCTTCATAAATAATCCCATTTCACTGAAAAATCCCAAATTATTAAACGAATATTTCCAAATTATTAAAGAAGTTATGTAATCTAGGAATCTGCTTTAGAAATTCAGATATAACAAAGCTCATTATTATACAAATAAGACTATTCTTAAATATAAAAGAATGAATTAGTATTAAAAAATACTAGTGAGTAATTAAGTTCATTCTTCCTCCTAGGAAAGCCATAACAGAGTCGAAAAGCTATAGCCAGAGAATATAAATTAGTGATTTCTGAACTGCACATAGTAGTCACTGGTTTTTACCTGTTTTTTTTTTTTTTAAGAGAAAACTAATACAGAATAGTTGACAGTATGTTTTGTATAAAGTGAGTATCTTCTTACTTGTAACAAAAGCAGCTGGAGAAGACGGTCATAGCGAGTATACAGACAGCCATGGAGACAAGCACAGCCAGCCACCGAGTGCTGCCATCAAAGAATGGGCCTGAGAAGGAAAGGTGACAATGAAGGACAGTATCTTTCTCTGCATCTTACAGAGTGAGAAAACAACAGCACTGAATTCTAGGTAGCTTGGTTATTGTTACAAAGAACTTACAGAGAGCCAGCCATGCCTGGGCGTCTCTGAATTGACCTACCTATAATGACAGGGGGCAGTGTAGGCTGCAAATATTGGTTACACAGATTGGTCCGACAACATTCTATTGTCCTGCGTAGCTGGGCTTTTGGTGAATCCTGTAAGAAAAATAACAATAAAATTAAAGGGCTTGACATATTGAGTATGAATATCTTTAGTATTTGGTAAATATAACTTATAAGTCAGTTAGAGAAAAGGATCTCCAAACATTATGCCAAAAAATATTAGCTGAGTATGGCAGCACACACCTTTAACCCCAGCACTCAGGAGGCAGAGGCAGGTGAATTTCTGTGAGTTTGAGGCAAGCTTGATCTACAGAGTGAGTTCCAGGACAGCCAGGACTTTACAGAAAAACCTTGTTTCAAATAACAAAAATAACAACAAAAAATTTTGTGAAAATTTAATTTTTTCTGAAAATAAGACTGTAAAATAATTTCCTTAAGATCATATATGTAGATAAAGACACTAATCATAAATTAGAGAAATGCAGAGTTTTAGTGATATTTTTACTTCAAATGTTAGTATATTTAAAGTACCATTCAGCTAGCTACTTTTAGTTTTAAAAGGTAATTTCTACTAGAAAACATAGTATTTTTATTAGAATCATAAACTAGTATAAAAACATAATTACAGCAGAAATAAGATTGAGGTGAAACTTAAGATCAAACTAAAAAGTAGGAGGGTTCTAGTCAAGTGGGGTGAAAGGTACTGGTTAGGAGAGGTGGCTATTGACCACACTCCAGATACAAGGTATGCCCTAAAGATCAAAAAAACAAGTGAAATCAGTCATTAGGGATTACATGCTAACGCTTCAGAGCTGCCTGGATGGAAATGTTATCCTGAAATAAGATGTGAATAGAAAGAGCCTGTACATCATTATGAAGGTAGCAAGAATATAAGCAGAAATTGACCACATTATTTTTAAATATCAGATATCCAGAATGAAAAATGCCTCAGTACAATCAGTACAACCTAAAAAGGGTGACCAAGAGTTTATGGCCTGAATCCCACCTGGGAAGATAGTAACATTTAGAAATGTCCAAATGTATAAATTCTACATTTTAACTGAATTTATTCTTAAAACAATTCTTTTAAAATTATCATAAAGACAGAGATATGATAGGGTGTATGGTGCAAAACTCTGAAACAATCCACCTAGAAAAGTCACATAAAAGAGAATGATTGTATAACTGACGATGAAGAAGTGAAGTGCCACTCAGTCATTCCCAGGAAGGCTGAGTGGAGACTGCCTAGAGTAGATTAATGTGAGAGGAAAACAAAGATGGACATCTTGGGCCATCTTGGATGAAAGATCTCTAAACCATGGATTACTGCCCACTTAGCAGCAGATAATGGATGATGAAGACCCAATTCTCATCTTCTCTCATCTGTCTTCTCTACCACAGATGACTGTAAGAATAAAAGCACACTATGCACCAGACAATGGTCACTAATGCTCCATAACTGCTTAGACAGCCATGCGAGTCCATTTCTTCTAACAGGAGGAAGGAAGAAAGATGAAGACACTTGTAAGTATAAAGCCTCAAAGACAGTGTAACTTAAAAGATACTTGGAGTGTGGGAAACTAGACAGCCGTACATCATATGACTCCATTTAAGGAAAAGAAAACATTTCCCAACAGATAGAAGGTAGCTTGATATAATTTTTTTAAAAAGCAGCATAAATCTTACCTAGCTTTGCCAGTTACTCAGTGACCCAAAGTACCTAATTTCTCTTTAGTTTCCACTGGAAATCACTGGATAACAGTTTTGCCTTAGAGGCAAGAAAATGGAATACACCAAATACTTAACAAACTAAATGTAAATAGAAAATAGTTAATAAACTATTTTTCTTCTTTTTCTGTTGAGTATGACATGAATCCCAGGGTCTTAAATAAGCCAAAAAGTCTAAGTCACCCTTCAAGACCTGATGTGCCTTTACCACAAACAAGCTATAGCAGACTCTCTCGCATCTTTTTTTACACAGGTTAACAATATATCAGATTTATTTTTAAAAAAGCAGTATCTAGACTGAAGAACGAGGTGACTGCTGTCTCTTTCCTACACTCTTACCTATTCTCTACCCAAGTCATTTTACCTATTTGTAGACTAAGGGAATAAAAATCTTATGGGGGGGAGGGGAACCTGAAAATATGCCTCAGCAGTTAAGAGCATTGGATACTCTTCCAGGACTGGGTTTGACTCCAAGTACCTACATCTGTAACTCCAGTTAAAAGGGACCTGACACCCCCTTCTGGCTTCCTTGGGCACCAAGCATGCTCATGGTATTCACACATACATGCAGGAAAACCACTTATATACATAATTAGTTAATATCCCAGAGAATTTATTTGGCAGCTATGAAAACACTAAGTAAACACTATGTGCTTGGACTGAAGACAGTACTCAGGATGCACTGAAGGAAAGTGAGAATAATGGATGGAGTGAATGAGGGTGACTGGGGACTGACTCCTCTCACAAGGTGGTCTGAACAAGGGAGACAGGACAGTGCTCCAACAGTGAGGTAGCAAGAAGAGGAAGCACACAGGAATCATTTAGCATTGAGAAGAGATAAAGAGGAATATTAAGAGACTACCTCTGAGGATCAGTAGTAGTTGTAATTGTGCCGAAAAGTTTTGTGCCAACTTGACTCAAATTAAAATCATGTGAAAGGAGGAAACCTCAGTTAAGAAAGTGCCTCCCTAAAATCTGTTGTGGGCCAGCCTGCCAGGTATTTTCTTAATTAGTGATTGACAGGCCCAGGCTATTGTGGGTAGTACCATCTCTGGGCTGATGGTCCTGGGTTCTCTAGAATAGCAGGCTGAGCAAGCAAGCCATGGGAAGCAAGCCAGTAAGCAGCACCTCTCCATGGCCTCAGCTTGCAGCCAAGCCTGCCAATCTGAGTCAGACCCAGCACCCATAGGGCAAGACAACAGACTCCCTATGTGTCCTCTGACTTCCACACACGACTTGGTTGGTGCACATACTCTTAATGGATAAATGCAAACCCCAAACAACCAACCTGACAGCCACCTAACATGCTAACATATTTGATATTCTATGTCCTTTTGCTGCACATTCCTAAGCACAGTACTGTGTAGAATTTTCAGATTTTGACACCCCAGGCCCGTGTTCTCTCAACTAAAAGAAGAATGGTTATGGAAGGGGAAAAAAGAGACCTGAGAAGCTCTGTTCAAAAGTGTACTTAACAAAAAAAAAAAAAAAAAAAAAAAAAAAAAAAAATCATTAAGTGTAGGATCTTAAAACCATGAGCTAAGATTCTACCATGCAACAACAGTGTGTGTACACCTAGGAATATGGGTGCCATCACTGAATACTGCTCAACATGTGGTAAACTTTAATATTTACTAAGCCCCTACTATGTTATTTCACTTGATATATAAAATTCCTAAGAAAATAAGCTCCTTGCCCACAGTTTCCCAGCTCCAGTCTAGAGTTTGTAGGATTCTTGTTAATACTGTCATAGCTCAGAGCCTGTAACCACTGTTCCTTCTTGAGGTTTTAAAAGTGGTTTACAAAGGCATACACAGTTGGTAATTTGTTAATGGCATAAAACTGGAAGAAAAAATTCCTCTCAAATCTTAACATATTACAATTTGACAAATAAGTTACAAAAGCATCTCATTCCTATCTACTTCTATCAGTGGACCAACATCACTAGTGAAGAGTGGGGATGACGGGTGGTGGCTAGCACAGATGCAGAGTGACTCAAAGACATGAGGGCTTAGTTGGTAAAAGTTCAATGCCTCAAGAATACAGCACGAATGCTAAAATACATGTGGCTGCATTCAGAATAAGAGAAAGGTCTTCTCTGCTTATAGCACACTTGATTGTGCATGACACTGGAGCATTGGTGTAATAACTGAATGACTATGTAAGAGGCATCTGAAGACACTGAGATTTTCCCCTAAGATGAGAAGACAAGTGGGGGAGTAGGATGAAACAATCTTGCTTGCACACTCAGAAGGATTTGGAGAAAAGCTTAGATTTGTACCAGAGACAGGGAGCAGATTCTTAGTTACTTGCCCAGTGACTTCAACTATAAATCCAACTCTCAAGTTTTCTATCAAGCCTGCCAGTTCTAAATAGGGCTAATTTTCTGACATAGCTGACATTTAAAGTTCTATCCAGAGCTGCTTTTCAAAAACACTGGCAGCATCTCTTAAGAAATTCACACAATTTGGATTCTCTCTGTTGCTGCTCTTTTCAAGTAGCTGCACAGAGACCTCGAATTAGCTCTTCTCAACTGCTGTTATCAATCACCATGATCATAACCAAAAGCAACACACAGAACAGTGAGTTCCTTTGGGTTTGTGGATCTAGAGTTAAAGTAGTACATGACAGTAGTGCAAAGGCATAGCAACAGCAGAACGGAATCTAAGGGCCTACACCTCAAATAGAAAGCAAAGAGAAAATTAGCAGTAGGTAAGGTAACCTGCCCCCAGCAACATACTTCCTCCAACAAGGTCATATGCTCTACACCTTTCCAAACAGTACAGACAACAGACAACTGGGGATCAAATATTCAAATGCCTGAGACTATGAGGGACATCTTATGCAAATCACCACATGCTGAAATGAGGGTTTAACAGTGTTCTCAAGACGAAACAAATGTTACTATCAACTATCTTAAAGTCTTTTCAATAAATTTTATGCTCTACAAATAAATGACTTTTTTTTTTCTGCATTAACCACAATCTGGGATGATTCAAAACTGAAAGTAAAGCAACCTAGAACTTCAATTAGTAAAATCCTATTACTTGATGAGCCAAGCTTTCTTTAGAAAACTGGTTTTTGTGACCACAATGTGAAAGAGCAGTTCACTTCTGCTAGGGAACTCAATTCTGTTCACAAATTTCTACCCATTTTTCCCCCTAGAGATATGTGAGTACAATGTAGCTGTCCTCAGTCACAGAGAGGGCATGGGATCTCATTACAGATGGTCGTGAGCCACCATGTGGTTGCTGGGAATTGAACTCAGGACCTCTGGAAGAGCAGTCAGTGCTCTTAACTGTTGAGCCATCTCTCCAGCCCTTCTTCTTTATTTCTTGGGTTATTGTTGAAATGATCTCTTGTGTTCTGTGTAAAGGCTATGATCATATTACTCAAAGGTTGATTTCCATACACTGTTATTTTTATGAAGCATCACTTGTCTCAGTGTTTAATCGCATTCTTCTTCATCACCTCCAACTGGTTTAATAAACAACTGAATGGCCTATAGTAAAGCAGGACAGGATAGGCGGGACTTCCAGGCAGAGACAGGAACTCTGGGAAAGATTTAGGCATGGGATTTGCCAGCCAGAAAAGGAAGAAGAAAAGGTGCCAAGACTGAGAAGTAACAAGCCATGTGGTAGAACAGAGATTAGTATAAACGAATTAGTTTAAGTTATATCAGCCAGTTAAAGTTTTCATAATTAATTAAAGGTCTCTGTGCCATCACTTGGGCAGCTGGCAAGTGGAGACAGTCTGGTGATAGGTTATAAATTAGATCTCACCTTGCACTGAAAATCAGAGCCTTCATACTTCATACACCCAGAAGTTAATGTGGTTTCTCCCTGATCATCTTCTTCTATAATGGCAAAGCAATGGCCATTAGTTCTGTAAGAGAGAGAAATAATACAATTTCATATTACAAAGAGCAGAGCATGATAGTACATATCTGGAACATGAGCATTCAGGAAGCTAAAGCAGGAGAATCTTGAGTTCCAGGTCACCCTGAGCTAAATAGAGACTGTCTGATAAAGAAGGCCAGAGAAACAGCTCAGTGGTAAGAGCTGGTCACCAGGCATGAAGACTGGAGTTTGATCTCTAAAATACAGATGGTAAAAGGAAAGAACTGGTTCTGACAAGCTGATGTGTTCACATGTATACAACACATACATACCAAATAAATGCATGTAAATTTTTAAAATAGACATACAAAAGAATTGAAGATATATGAATTGAATATAGTCTTCAATATCTTGTTTTTTATATTTAAATTGCATTCTCATGTGATTTATTAGCAAAAATAATTTAGATTTAAGCTAAATCAAAGATAGTGTACTTAAACTAAAGCATAAAGGGCCACTGAGAACTCTGTCAAGTAGAAAGGTTCTGCTAATAAATGCTCTGGTGTGCATGCTGTTATTGTTATGTAACTACTCTGCTCGTCAAACTCATCATCACACACTGTATATCATGGTAGGAGATGAAAACAAGCTTTTCAGAAAAACATTCCAGCAGACCCTAGTGACACAGGAAAGTATATTTGGAAAGAACAGATGACTTAGATTCTGAAAGTACTTTGTAATAAATGTGACTGTAAAGCAGAGAGAAGGTCTGAATAGTTCATTTTAAAAAATATTACATAAGTAATTTCTTTTATAAAGTTTTACCTCTTTAGTGTGTCTATAAAGTTCTATATACTATATCTAGTTTATTCAAAGAGCACAGAAAACTACAGTATTTGGCCTTTCTTATTAATTCTATAACAAGGAGATAATTAACGGACTGATGAGACTGAATTGTACACAGTTGTTTTTTTGTCCAAAAGTGTAGTGAGAATTTTGGTTTCTTAAAAAAACTAGTTATGTGAATATGTTTTTGTTTTAATCCCAGGTGTGGGATGTGGAGCTGCTTCAGACTGTCCACAGCAGCTAACTACAATTTGACTCATGTTCTGGCAGGGGTGTGATTCTGCCAGCTGAAGATAGATTAACTTTGGAATTCTGGGCACTCTTAAGAGAGTATAAAAATGCCAGAGTCTCAGAAGGCTGTGGCAGCAGCTCTTCCCCTTACTGCTGCTGATTCCCGCTGCTGCTTTTGGTGTTTTGCTGGATTGCTAGTTGGAGATATCCTGACAAGGAAGACTGAATCTGCCCCAAGGAACTCAGTGCTCCTAATCAGCAGGAAGTAGTCTAATGAGATCTTTGTCCCCCTTTCCCCTCTAGCCCTTTCTCTCCTACCCAGTGTTGAAGGGTTAAAAGGGATTGGAGTAGAGAAGAGTAGTAGATATTAAGAACCTAATAAAGTAGCCAAAAAGTATGGTAACACAGAAGAATCTACAGTTCTTCAGTGTGCTCCAAGATATGAACTATGGGCAGAGGGTGGCTGAGCAGGTAAAAGTGCTCACTGTTTAAACAGACAATCTTGAGTTCCACTCTTGGATCTCACAAAGTAGAAGAGACTTCTGTTCTCTTCCTGTATACACACATATCTTGCACACATGCATAATACATACACGTTAACATGAAGTTGAGTCATGTAAAGCAGATGTGGATTAGAAATGCAGAGAGGAATAACAAAACCAACCCAGTATACTCTTGTATATCTATAATCTGCTGTGCTGGCTAAGGAAACGTTTTGTTTTTGTTTTGGTAATCTACAAAAGAGAAAACATTTTCTACAAGGAGCACCATTAGGTTCATGACTTTAATAGTCAGTAAAGAAACAAAAAGTAAGCCAGACATAGTGGTGCACTTTGATCTCTGTGAGTTCAAGGCCAGCCTGATCTATATATTGAGGGCCAGGTCTAGGCAGAAAAGACCCTGTCTCAAAAACCAAGAGAAATAAAAAAGAAGCTGCATCATGATATAACTAATAATCATCAATTATTTAATGATAGATAACAATATTTTTATATTCAAGCCAAGAATCCTTTCTTTCTTTGGAAAGATACCATATACAAAGGGGAGGGAGGAGCCTTGTCTGAGTTTACTATTCATCTAACTCTTAAGGATTGGACCAAATACTTACATGCATGTGTTATTAATAGCATCATCTGGGCAGTGTCCTGAGCAATAGCACTTTAAGAAAGGCAAGGTATCCTCTGGTGCTAAAGTCACTCCATTTTCTGGCTTCTTCTGGTCCAAGTCTGATTTCACACCAGTGCCATGAAGCATACTATCTAGATTTTGCCCTGTATTAAAAAATGAAATTTGTCGTCAATCGTGCTTGGAAAGTTGTTTAGTTACAATTTTCAATGATGAAAGTTAAGTTTCCTTTATCTTAATACCTGATGATAATATATCTTTAAAATAAATTTCATATAATATTAATTTATAAAGTATTATATACAGAACCACATACCAGATACTGAGATATATGGAAACAGCCCAGTTACAAGTTTTATACTAATGAAAGACAAACAAAAATGCCATAAAAGAACAGAGCAAAGAATCCCTCTCCCTAAAGGTATGTGGCTAAAATCTAAGCATTTGTAAGCACTTTTGAGAATGTTAATTCCAGGACAAGTCCCTACGGTAAGGTAAGGGCCCTTTAGGTGTTTTCTTCTACTCCCTCCGCCTCTGGCTTCACCCTCCCTGCAGGGTCCTCCTCTCCCCAGCACCCTTGAGTTTTAAGTCAACTATTTGAAACAGCCAAGTGGCCACTGATTGATAAGTGGCAGACCCCTCCCTGGTGCCTAGCATAAAAGAAGCTCTTTCACAACCAGTGTGTCAGACTGGCTGTTTTGAACATGCCAGGGATTCCTCAAAGAGAACTCCACACCAGCAAGTTACAGTCCAGCTTCAGAAGGCCCACTCCTCACAAGTGCTCCAGGCTCATTTATCATAAAGACATTCATAAAGGATTTTAAAAAATAAAAATGCTAGTCCTAGGAACCAAAATCAAAATTACCACAGTTAGGAGGTTGCTAACAGAGGTAAACTACAGGACTATAAAGGACTGCAGACATACTGAGGAGATGAGAAAGTATCAGCAGCTAAACTAGGGATCTCAGGTAGCTGGAAGAGTTCCTGAAAGCGTCCTAAGATCCAAACGTACCTCAAAAAAAAGATCAAGAAACAAAAACCAAAACAAACCAACAGCAAAAGAGGTAAGGATTCTGATGCCTTACAAGACCCAGGGTATGTTGTGATCTGAATATCTAGAGCAGTAAGCCTCTAATTTTCAGCCTGGAATAAGTCTTCTTTGGAAACTTGACCTATAAGCCTATGGCACTAAGAGTTCAGAGCTGCCAACACTGAGAAATCTGCCTCTCCCATATTTGTAAGAGCCACGCAAACAGATCGCCAGCCTGTTGTATATGACAGTTACAATTTACTAGGTAAAAAATAGAGAGACTTCAGGAAAGGCTGAGATAATTTCTAATGCTTTCAAGTATACTGGGGGTTGGAGGGGCATTTCCACCTCTTTTTTTTTTCCCCTTTTGGTTCAAATGAATGAATGAATGAATGAATGAATGAATGATCATTTTTTAATGTCTCTGTGAAAAGGGACAGAGTAAGTAAGGGAACTGAAAACATAAAACAAGTCCTGTAATCGACCTTTCATACCAGGGCCATTGGTCTGAATCCAGACCTCACTATCAAAAAGTTGTCAAAGGCTTATTTAATAAAGCCAAGATCTTGCATTACAGAGTTTATGGCTCAAATGACAAGCAATGACATATATGACACTAATTTTTCAAACATAATCATGTGGGAAAATGGTAGAGCCAAAAGGATTAAAGAAGTATAAATTTCACTATAAATATGAAGTGGTTCAGTAATGTGAACTCAACTGTAAATTTAGCAATACTGATGAATTACTAAGTAAGAAAAATAACACACTGTATATACTGACAGCAGAAACACAGAATGTAAGAAGAGCTAGAGATTCCATAACTTGATTCGTATGTATGTATATATGTATAATCTATGTATGTATTTTGGCTTTTCATTGGCCTCCAACTCAGAGTTCTGCCTGCCTCTGACTCCCAAGTGCTAGGATTAAAGATGTGTACCACCACCACCCCATAACTTAAAAGGTGATGCTCTTATGTCTTTTATACTTGCACGCATGTCTATGTGAGGGTGTCATATTTCTTGGAGTTACAGGTAAAGAGGAACTGTCTCAGATCTAAGGCAAACCTTATATGAACTGCTATGTGCTTGCTGGGAGTTGAACCAATATCCTCTGGAAGAGCAGCCAGTGCTCTTAACCACTGAGCCATCTCTCCAGACCTTAGTTTTGTTTTCTTTTTTAAAAAATATTTTATTTATTTACATCCCAAATGTTGCCACCCTTCCTTGTCCCCCCTCTCAGAGTTGTTCTCCACACCTCACCTCTGAGAGGGTACCCCCAACCTTCCAGGTATCCCCTTTACCTGGGGCATCAAGTCTCTACAGGATTAGGAGCATCCTCTCCCACTGAGGCCAGACAAGGCAGCCCTCTGCTACATATAGAAAAGGTTCCTCAAATCAACTTGTTTATGCTCTTTGATTGGTCATCCCTAAGTTTCTTATACTTAATATTAGGAAATTTACCTCAGAATAAGTACTTGCTAATAAAAACAAATACTAAAAAGAAATATCCTTCAAAGATACCTCAATAATGAACAGAAAGGTACTGTATTCTCGTATTTCACAGATAAAAGTGGCTTCAGCTCTTGGGTTCTATGCTTTGAGCAAAGCGACAATGAGGCAAATGTGAAGAAGCTATGAACTTCAGTGAAATAACTCAAAAATATACCCACATTTCTTCATGTGGATGAATAATCCTCAGCATTCAGATCTAAATATGAAATTGCAGTTTATAAAGCCAAAACCTTCAGAAAATGAAGATGGCAGAAAATAAAGGGCTAGGACGGTTGGAAGCCAGTCTAAGCAATTAGGAAGCTCCAGGTTTAGTCAGACCCTTGGGAGATGCCTAATGCCAACCATTGGTCTCCATATGTAGATGCACACATGTGTGCATAAACATAACACATATGTACAAATTTAATAATTTTTAAAAAGAAAATGAAGATGGTAGAAAGTTCTATCTCAAAAGCTCTTCTAAAGCAATGATAACTTTTTAGTTCAAAATACTGTCCCAATCAAAACCAATCAAGAGAAAAAAGTCTGTAGGAAAATACAGTTTATCTGATTTTAAGTTGCAATTTGATCTATGAACACACAGTATGCAAGAGAGGTCACAAATAGACTGTTAATTCTCTATGAGGAAATGTTTAGAACTCAGCACAGACAAACTAGTGTATTTATTTTCCAAATTCTTCTCATGACAACTAAACAATTTTGAATTATTATTTTTTGTGATTATTCCTTGTTGCATTTTGAGAAAGATGGGATATTTTAAAGCTTAGTCTCAAATACATATTGCTTTGTGGCACTGCGTTGCAGACTATTTATACTTAATTTCATCCGATCCTCACAAGGTGAACCTCATGCTATGTACCTTGCCTATGTTATAGATGAGAAAAAAGGTTTAGGGAGGCTAAGATTTTTTTTTAAGCTGTCTACACAAAGTTCACAATTTCTTTTGGGACGTTTGTTCTTTGCTTCTTAAGAGTTGTGCTGGTATGGCTGACCTCTTTAGAAAGGAACATGAGCTGAGAGCAGATCAAGGAATTTAAGTACTTTATATAGAGAAAGGACTTACTGAAACAAATATCAATTTACCTTGAACATGATAAATGATGAACAGACAGGCTCCCAATAATCTGATGTAAGTGTATAGCTGAGTCATTGTCCAATTCACACAGTGTCCTGTGCACGGCCACTTTGAATTACTGGTCCTGCTATTTCACAAATGTAAGCGGCCTTACTGAATGAGATTTCCTTAATAGAAGAACAAAATCACTTGACAATGACTTTCACCTTCTGCTTTCTTCAGACGTCTGGAAAAGAAATGAATAAGGCCATAAATATATGATAAATTGAAATGTTTTCAGGAGTGGAGAAGAAAACAAGTATAACCAGGCTTTTAAATACAAAAGTATGTTTTTAAAAAATTGTGGTGTATTGAGAATCAACTCTAGAACCTTGCATACACTAAGTAAGGGTTCTATTACTGAACTAGTCTTAATTCTGCTGAAATATATTTTTAGAGATTAAAACTATCCTTTTTTTTAAGGTACTGTATTTACAAAGCCTAATGTAGTAGAAAGTTGCAATCTCTCCTAACTTCAAACTAGCCAAGACAAGCATGCTGAATCTAACCCACCTAGCCTAAGTGTTATGCAAACATCAGGTCCCCACTACTTGGGAAGCCTACAGGACAGGAGTCCTTCACACCTAGGAGTTTTGAGGCAAGCTGGGCAACAGCAAAGCAACTCCATCTCTACAAAGTAACAAGAAAGGGAAGGGAAGGAGGGAGAAAGGGAGGGAACTCTGTTGGCTCTAATGTAATTATTTATTACTGTAATGAATGTTTTAGTTGGGTATGGCAGTACATGCCTCTGCCTCTAACTCTAGCACTTGGACAGGGGTGAGTTTGAGACAGAAATATGAATTCTAGCCAGTCTGGGTTACATAGCCAGAATCCGTTTCAATGTACCCTCCACCACTACTACCAATATTAAAAAGAAAACAGAAGCCAGGAGATAGTGGCACATGCCTTTAATCGCAGCACTCAGGAGGCAGGGGTGGGCAGATCTCTGTTTGAGGCCAGCCTGGCCTACAGAGTGAGTTCCAGGACAACCAGGACTACACAGAGGAACCCTATCTCCAAAAGCAAAACAAAAAACAATAAACCTGTAACAACTATAAACTCAGCACAGTATCTGTATGCTGAACAATCACAAAGTATAAATTGTAATCTCCCAGGTATTACTAGAAACCCACTGCTATACCCACAGAGGAAAGCTTACAGGAATGTAAAGAACATACAAATTGTCTCACTTATATACAAATGAAATAACCAAGGGTCACAGGATATAAGAGGGACAAACAGCAGAGAGGGAGACAATACTAACTGAATGGGTCACTAAGTCCCTTCCAATGCTCGAGTCCTGTGTAACGGTGTTCTTGCCATTAGATATTATTCATTATTTTATGCATCAGCCTACATATCACCCCCCAATTCATGAAGTTCATAGTCATCAAATAAGACAATTAAATACTCTAATACAGGGGGTCACAGCACAGCAGTGATAGAGCTGTTTGTGGGAGGTTCTGCATCTCAGGGGAAAGAAATAAAGATGAAAGTACTTTTGACACAGAACAAGATACTACAAAAATAAAATGTAAGCATATTTGCACTAAGTGCAAGGCAGGAAAATGTGAAACCCTGGAGGGTCCAGATCTATTCAAGATGGAAAAGCCCTGCCCCCAATCCTGAGGAGTAATACTTAGGGTGCTACATGAAGATATATAATCAGGCAAACTAACAGGCTGCACAAAGATTTCTGAGGAACACAAAAACATAGAACAATGCTTCTGAGCTAAGGAGAATACAGTAGTGTAATACAAAAGAGGTTGAAAGACAAAAAGGACAAGGAACCTATAAAGGATTTGGGCGAAAAAAAGATGTAAGATAGATGGCGTCAGTTAGCCAGTTTTCACGTAAGGAACAAGAGGACAAGAGCAGAAGCAAAGAAGGGCGAGAAGACTGGGGTGACAAGTAGGAGAATGACATAGGATCCGAGTGGCAGGAGCACAGGGAGTGAATACAATTAAAAGCCAGACTCTACAGTACTTGGTAATGGCTGGATGCTGGGGACAGGGAGCAGAGTCAAAGGTGACTCCCACGATGCCCGTCTGAGCAATTACTGAAATGTGAATAAGCAGATTTTTGGATGAAGTGAAGAAAAAGAGCTTAGACAGCTGAGATTACCCAAAAGGAATGTCTGCTGGGCATCTGGTTCTCAAGCTTAAAGGAAACATCTGGGGCTGAAGATACAAATCTTCCATTATGTCAACAGCTTAGATACTAAAAGCTAAGGCTCTTGGATGAAAGAGTCCTACAGCACTGTTTAGTTAGAAATTGCACTAATGGCCAGGCATAGTAGTACATGTCTATAATTTTAACACGAATGGCCGACAGAGAGGTAGAAATCAGCATTGGCTACCCAGTAAGACCTTTATCTAAGCCCCCCCCCATTAAGTCAAAAGATCACTGTCAAGATCTGACATATGTTCACAATCCTTTGACACATCCTTCAAAGAGTACAGTCTAATTCTTCTCCCTTGAATATGAGACGAGATTTAGTGACTCATTTCTACTAGCTCTTACTGAAGCCAGCAGCCATGTCCTAACAAATTCAAGCAGTCCCTCAAGAGTTAGGCAGCGACAAACAAGCGATGATTCTCTTGCTTCAGCCTCCCAAGTACCCGGAGTACAGGCGTGTGCCACCATGTCCTATTGCTTTTGGTGGATTCTTGAGAACATGTGTGATAAGTATTGGCTATTATGAGTTAATAAACTTTGGAACAGTATATTGGGGATAATAGATATACTAATTTTGTAAAAACATACTGAAACATATAAGCACAATCAGGAAGAAAAGAAGTCTGAAAAAAATAGTCAGATAAGAGAACAATACAGTAACATCCATACAAAGTGACCAGAAAACTGTTACATTATGGATATGTTTCTTCAAAGAAGTAGCCAAAAGCATACTGTTTTAACATTATTTCCCCAACGCCCACTTTAGAAAGATATAGAATAGCTTTTTGAATTCTGCATTATTATAAATTTCTCCCCTCTAGATTATAGATTCGACTCCATAAAAATGACATTAATTTATTTATCTAGGTAAAGACAATTTTCATATTATATACTACAGAACAATTTTAATGGATTAACTATGACAGCAATCTGCTTGATTTCAAATGCCAGTTCTAGTTTACTTGACTCACACATGACTTTGACAATGTTGATTAATCTATATTAATTAATCCCTATTTCCTTAATCACAAAATAAGAATATTAACCTAGATGAGTTAGTACCTTGTACCCCAGTATTACATATTCAATAAACAGGTGTTACTCCTATAACCATTAGCAGCAATAATAATGTTGCAGACTTCTCTTTGTCTCATGGGACTCTGAAATTGGACACAGTATTACCCGAAGACCCAGTTATTCCACTTCTGGGTATATACCCCAAAGATACTCCAACAGATAATAAGGACACATGCTCTACCATGTTCATAACAGCCTTATTTATAATAGCCAGAAGCTGGAAAGAACCCAGATGTCCTTCAGTAGATAAGTGGATACAAAAATTGTGGCATATGTACACAATGGAGTACTACTTAGCTATTAGAAACAATGACTTTATGAAATTCCTAGGCAAATGGATGGATCTAGAGAATATCATCCTGAGTGAGGTGCCCTAGTCACAAAAGAACAGACATAATGTGCAGTCACTGATAATTGGATACTAGCCCCAGAAAGCTCTGAATACCCAAGAAACAACTCACAGACCATATGAAGCTCAAAAGAAAAAAAAGAAAAAAGAAAGGAAGAAAGGAAGGAAGGAAGGAAGAAAGAAAGGTCAAAATGTGGAAGCCTCAGTCCTTCTTAGAAAAAAAATAAGTGTATAGCACCCTCTCAGAGTGGGGTACACCTAAACTTTGAATCATTAATAATTCAAGAGGTAAGAATATAGCCTTGTGGCAATTCTTGCTATTTAAAAATCATTAATCTTTACACACCAAGAAAACTTTGACTATTTCCATGTTACATTTTGTTTTACATGTACTTTATGCTCATTGTAACTGTAACTAGTAAGATTTCAATGCATACTATCAAACCTTTAAAAAAAATCAAGTACTGACAAAAATATATTCCTATAGTTTTATGCAAAAATTCTTTTAAAAATCTGTACACGTATGTTTTTTTTTTTAAATAAAGTTGAAAGAAATGATAGAACATTAAAAAGGTGCAAGATGTTGATTAAAAAAAAAAATACCATCTGCCTTTCCAGAGGTCCTGAGTTCAATTTTCAGCAACCACACAGAGGCTTGCAATCATCTATAATGGGATCTGATGCCCTTTTCTGTTGTGTAGGTGTACATGAAGACAGAACACTCTAACATTCAAAGAAATACATACATAAATAAAAAAAATCTTAAGGTTTAAAAAAAACCCTACGTTTGCAAATGTCACTCACATAAGGACAGAACCTAAGAAGATGATGGTCCAGTCTCTACAGTGTTTTCAATTAAGCATGAGGGACCAGAGACTGATTCCCAATGGGCCCATAAAAAGCACGTGCAGCTGTGCACATCTATACAATCCAGGGCTGGGAAGGTAGAGACAGAAGTCTGTGGGGACACGATGAACACCCTAACTAGATTCAATCTTCAAAAAAAAATGACAGAGGAATCAATGGCACACACATGCATATGCACACGGGCAGATATTTAAAATGCCACTTAATCGAAACTGTACAATAGTGCAAGAATTTAAAAGCTATCAAATTGGCAACTAACAATAGCATATACCCATACTGAATACAGTCGTCCCCCCCAGGAAAACAGCATAAAATTACAAGAAAATATAAAGTATTTTTAAAAGAAAGACTTATCTATTACATTTTATTCATTCATTTTTATTTGTTTGTTTGTTTTCTAGACAGGGTTTCTATGTATAGCCGTGGTTGTCCTGGAACTCATTCTGTAGACCATGCTGGCCTCAAATCACTGAGATCTGTTTGCCTCTTCCTCCCAAGAGCTGAGGTTAATAAATAAAGGTGTGTGCTACCGCCACCAGCTAAAGAAAAGATTTACTGTATATGACTGTTTGCCTGGATACATGTCTGTGTCTGTACCCTGGGACTAGACTTACAGACTACCATGAACTATATAGGTGCTCGAAATTGAACCTAAGTCCTCTGAAAGAGTACTATGCATTCCTTACTATGGAGATAACTCTCCAGCCCCAAGAATATCTTAAGTTAAAAACATAAAACGTCCCAAATAAGAAGGTTGAACTAACAGTTCAGTAATAACCAGAGAACAAGTAGAAAAGAAAACCCCAAACAAAACAGGGAGAGTCCAAAGTCAGCTGAAAAAACAAGTCTACAGTCATTCTTTCCTTTTCCTGTCAAGCTTCCCCCATACCCTTCATTTTTACTTAATACTAGAAAGGTGTGGGAATTTCCAGCAAGCTGTCCAGCTTCTAGTTTTATAAATCGGCAAGGAAAACCAACCCCCTTTCCAAGGAAAGCCCCCCTTTAGGCAGCTCCAGGCGCCGGGTCTGACAAGCTTTCTGAGAAGTACTATTCTGGCTGCAGACTTTCTGGCTCCACAGCCATTGTTTGTATGGCAGCTCTGCTCCTTATCCAGAGCCTGGATTAGCATAAGAATATGTCTTTTCCTTTAACAAGCAACTCATCCATTTTCTTCCCCAAATTTCTAACTTCTTTCCCAGTAACCCTAACCCCAATATACACATGTACAACTGCAGCAGCGTTGGTCAGGGTTATTCTAGTCTTATTTTTATAACAACGGGAAAAGCAAAACGATCTGAAGAAAATAAGAGCTATGAGTCTATCTGTAAACAACACAACCAGGTTTTTAGCATCTAAGGAAAAGAAAATCTTTCAGTTTGACTATGAACAGGAAACAAGTCTCTGAAGCTGCTGACAACTACTGTAGAACCAATAGACAAACCAGATCTCAGAAATACTAAATTCTCAAGCTATCTTCTCTGAAGCCTCAATTACTTAGGAACTTTCGTTGAAGAGTCAGTAAATTGACCATTGTGGAGGCATATGCCAGTAAGATTTGCCATATGAGGACCACAAGTTCCAGGTCAGCCTGGGCTATACATTTTATGCACACCTTTGATCCCAGCACTCAGGAGGAGGCAGCAGAGGCAGACAGATCTCAGGGAGCTTGAGGCTAGCCTGGTCTACAGAGTAAGTTCCAGGACAGCCAAGACTACACAGAGAAAAACCTTGTCTTTCGGGGGAGGGGGGAAAGAAGGAGAGAAGAGGCAGCAATTCCAGTAAAGTTTTGAGGTCGATGAAGGTTTTTCTGCAACAATCAAAAACAGTCCTGATGAGATAAGAATTAAGAAAGGCAACTTGAGCACCCTAGGTTAGTTTACTATAAAATGAATGGTTGAAAGAGGTTGCTGTTCCTTCCACGTTCAGACCACATGGTTCACAACTACCTCTAACACCACTTCCAGGGAACAGAACACTTTCTGGCATTCAGACACCTCCACATATGAATGTGCATACATGTACAGATGGATGGACACACACACCCCTTTAAAACGAATTAGTAAAAAACATCATAGAACACATACCCCAAACTAATACAAAAAAAAACAAAAAACTCCAGGCTGACAAAAGGAGCAGTTATGCCATTTGCAGGAAAATGAATATAACTGGCATTAATCTTATTAAAAATCCAGAGAGAAAATGATTCTTAAGATGACTCTTAAGATGACAATATGCAAAGTGATTTAACAACTTTATCAACAGCTATGTAATTTACTACTCTTGATATTTCCTTTCTTAAATTTATTAGACCTGAGGTCTTTCACATCTTAGCTAACAGTGACTCTTTGCTTCTATTTCTTCAGACTTAACACACCAACGGTTCACGTGTACTCTCCCCTACGGTGGTTTGGTCACCATA
Source organism: Micromys minutus (assembly GCF_963924665.1). NCBI lineage: Eukaryota > Metazoa > Chordata > Mammalia > Rodentia > Muridae > Micromys > Micromys minutus. The sequence continues at coordinate 25,502,965 of NC_137981.1, read as the reverse complement.
GACTCATGTGTCTGAATGCTTGGCCCACATGGAAGTGACTCTATGAGCAGGTGCAGCCTTGCTGAATCAGATGTGGCTTTGTTGGAGGAAGTGTGTCTCTGAGGAGGGGAGCTCTGAGGTCTCACATGCTCAAGCTAGGCTTAGTGTGGCAGTTTCCTTATCCTGCCTGTGGATCCAGATGTAGAACTCTCAGGTCCTTTCTGCCTGTGTATTGCCATGCTTCCTAAACCTCTGAACCTGTAAGCCAGCACCAATTACATGTTGTCTTTTCTAAGAGTTGCCGTGGTCATGGTGTTTCTTGCTGCTGAAAAGGACAAAGGAGCCCAGTCTTCCTCCCGCACATTGCGTACTTAGGAGGTTAGTGATCTGCCTTGCCATGGACTCCTACCGTGGTGTGCTGTACCGCTAGAGGTCTGAAGCAAAAGGGTCACTTGAACCTAGAACTCTTAAGTCAAAATAAATCTTTCCTCTTTATAAATTAAATACCTCAGATACTCATGGCACTAGGGGGTGCTGACTAACACAGTTGAAACTGGATCTCAAGGCAGTTCTTTAATAGGTGACCATCTATTTGTAACATGAAAATATATTAAAGTTATTAATTTGTAAGAAAGGCAATTCAAGAAGCTGAACAGATAACACGAAGCTCTGGTGTTGTGAAGACACTAAAGGACCACAGGTGAAGACACTGGATGCAGTGCACAGCGCACACTGTGGACACAGCAAACACAGACTATTTTAAGTGATAGAAAGCATTTCCTATGACTTGATTTTCTGAACTCTTTTCCTTACCTCAGAGATGTGGCTAGATAAAACTGTAGTTCCAATTTCTCCAAACAGCTTTGACCTATGCTTCCATCTCATGAATTCCAAGACAGTATCAAAGCGATGCATATTTTCATAAACCTGCTTTAAAAAGAAAAAGACATATTTAAGAAAAAGCTTTTATTGTCAAAATAAAATGTGTAAAACACTAAAAATATTTTCATAGGTAAAATTATTCATTTTCAAAGTAAAGTCAATGAACAGTTACTGGCCAAAGAAGAAGATACGTTCTTTAGGAAATAAGACAGTGCAATCTTCTAGGTAATTAGTTACAAATGCCTATATTAAGCTTAGGTTTTAATGAACAATACCAATTTAAAACATATAAACAACTAAAAAAAAAACACTGAAATGTACAATTGTCTTGGAATCTCACTTTCCCCTCTCTTGTGAAACTGCCTAAAAATTTGTATTTGTTTAATATGGAGGGGATCCATATATACTAACACTTTTCTTAAGGACCTTATTCAAGGGACATTCACAAAAATGCAAGGTGGCAAACATTAACAATTTTTTATTTTAAAATATACACGTTTACTTAGAACTTGTTTTCTTCTTTGTTGAGACAGGTCTCACTTATGGACTCCAGGGCTGTCCTAGAACTCATAATAATCCTGCCTAATCTGAAATTTTAAAATAATTTCACTGAAAATTTTTAATTAAACTTCAAATAGGAAAGTACTTTTGTATATTTCAGAAGGAAAATTTCAAAAGCAGTATGAATATAACTGTTTATATCCCAACACAAAGGTCAATCCTTTTGTTTTCAGACCATTCAGTATGATAATATGCTGAGGTTTGACAATCTAGGCAACAATAACTAAATTCACATCACCTGGGCCAACTCAAGACCAGTCCAGCATATTGGACGGCAGTCTTTATTCTTTAAAGAGTCCACTCAGCAGCCAGGCTGCCACAGCGAAATCTTTCATTGTCCAAGAAAGGAACAAGACCCTGACAACAATTAGTAACACTGTCTGCACCTAGGAGCCTTCCTGGGTTTTTACAACATAACCAGGCCCCAGCAGTTTTCAAACCTACTCTTAGAACATCACTAAGAAATGAAGTGTAAAAATAGATTTTAGGGATTGATATTTTTATAATCCAAAATCTTTATAATCTTTCAAGAATTTCCCCTAAATTGATTAAATAAACAGTGTGCATGCATGCACACATTTGCACACACACGTTTCTACTTTAGAAATGGAACAATGATTTTACTCTAAAGTCATTTAGGGGATTGGAGAGACTATGAGTCCACTCTGAACAGAAGTGAGATAATCACTGTGTTAAATTAATTTGCATAAAAGTAAAAATAGGCCATTGATGTTCATTTATTTAAACATTTTACCAGATAACTGCAATGGATCAAATAATGAATAAATAAATTGGAAACCATTTATTATTATAACATTTTAACAGCTTAAAAATGTTTGGGCTTTAGACTAAATTTAATTTTTTAAAAGAGAAACACATTATCTACTCCCAATGTCCAAATATACCATAATTCAAAAATCCAAATTGTCTAGTCTCCTGTTGTACTCTCATAGGTGAATAACAGAAAAATATTTTCAGAAAAAAAATTTAAGAACTTAATCTTGGAGACTGGAGAGATGGCTCACAGTTAAGGTCACGCACTGACTGTCCCTCCAGAACCTGGGTTCAGTTCCTAGCACCTATATGGTGGCTCACAACCATCTGTATCTCCAGTTCCCTGGGACTGACTTCTCCTTCTGACCTCAGGTACCAAGGATTCATGTGATGTATCATACATGCAGGCAAAACACTCACTAAAATAATCTTTAAAAAAAATACAAACAAACCTAATCTTAAAGCCTACTGAGAAAATCTTTCTGTACCTCAGAAGTAAAGAAAATACAAACGAAATAAAAAGATTTGCTTTACAGTACAGGTCTGTAGATCATTTTTTACATACTAGAAATAAAAAAATGCAGGACAAGGACCTCTATAGATACATACAAACATAGGTACAGGATTTACATGGGCAAAATGATCCAAATGACTTAACTTACTAGGCTACTGTGAGCACTGTAAATGTGTAGTCACAAGTTTTTGGCTCCCTCCCCCCCCTTTTCTTTTTTGTTTATAACTTTATTGACTAAGAGTTTCAAATCATGCATCTCTTCATCCCCTCATATCTACCTTACAAAGCCTTCCCCAGGGAGAACAAAACACTCCTGGGAGGAAATACAAGGACAAATAGAGGAGCAGGGATTGAAGAAAATATCCAAAGGCTGCCTCACCTGGGGATATCTACCCTATATGCAGCCACCAAACTCACTATTGCTGATGCCAAGAAGTGCTTACTGGCAGGAGCCTGGTATGGATGCCTCCTTAGAGGCTCTGCCAGAGCCATACTGATACAGATGCCTGCAGCTAACCATGGGACTAAACACAACTCCAAATGAAGGAGCTAGAGAAAGGAGTGAAGGAGCTGAAAGGGTCTGCAACTCCATGGGAAGAAGAGCATTATCAACCAACCAAACCCTCCAGGTCTCTCAGGGACTAAAACACCAACCAATGAGTACACATGGAGAGACCAATGGCTCCAGGTGCATATGTAGAAGAAGAGGACAGCATTGTCTGGCATCAATGGGAGGAGAGGCTTTTGGTCCAGTGAGGCCTCGTTTTCCCAGTGTAGGGGAATGCCAAGGCACTGAGGTAGGAGTGGGTGGTTGGGAGAGGGAGCACCTTAGTGGAAGGGGGGGATGGTAGTGGGGGAAAAGGGATAACATTTGAAATGTAAATACAAAGACTATCCAAACACTGACAAAGGTTCTCTGCTTGACTAAGTTTCTCTAAATTTTCTTCCATGCAGAACTGTTTCCCTTCACATAAAATCCAGTCTTCAATTAAGCCAACTTAGCAGGGCCTTCCATTACCTCCTATCTGATCAAGTCCACTCTCTCCTCTCTATCCTTTCAAATAATGCTTTTTCATCCTGACTCTGGCCTGACTTCAGCAAAAATCCTGTTATGTAGATTTAGTAAGAATATCTGCTTAGCCTGTGAGTTTCTTCCTAGTCATTTTCCATTCATAAACCCCTATACCCTGCTGCTGACTTGCTCTAGATAACCACTAGGCCCATGTTGTACTGGGAGATAAATTCAATCTCCCACCCCTATCATAAAAAAGGGGGAGCAGCAGTGTTGCAGCAATGGCCCTCAAGAGTCTTTGGGGGAAGAGGCAGAGGCATGGCTCTGCAGTTAAGGGTGCTCATTATTTTCCCAGAAGACCAGTCTGGATTGCAGCATCCACATCAGGGAGCTCACAACTGTCTCTAACTAACTCGAGTTCTGGGAGAACCCACGCTCTCGTCTATCCTCCATGGCCACTGTATACACATGTCATACCTTTACACAGACATATAAAAATAAACTTTCTGAAACAAGGTCTCACTATGCAGCTCTGGCATTCCTGGAACTTACTACATAGACTAGGATGGTCTCTAACACACCAAGTTCCACTTGCTCCTGCCTCTTAAATGCTGGGATTAAAAGTATACTAAACCCAGCTTTTTACTTTTTTCTTCCTTCCTTTCTTTCTTCCTTCCTTCCTTCCTTCCTTTATTACAAGAAAACTTTCAAGTTAACTTTGGAATAAGGAGCCTTTGTAGCACAAGACTAAAGAACTCAGCAGCAACTCCTGTGCAGCTTTGAGTCTTCCACCTTTGGTAAGGACAGCTCCTTGCCCTTCTGCTCTCTCCCTCCTAGGTACTGATGAATGCCAGCTGCTCTAGGGAAACTTGCAGCAGAACCAGTCCCACAAAACCACCTACCTCTCTGCTCCAATTTCTCCGAAAACCTAAATTTTTCTACATAAATTAACATACTTGATAATCATCTTTCCTTTCCAATTAAACAGAATCAGTAGGAAATACATACTATCCTTTTTTTTCTGTAAAGAGTTTAGGAAATTATCAATGGTATTTATTATTAGCTATGACGTAAAAGCACCATCAAACAAGATTCTTTTAAGAGTTATACAGCCGGCGGGCCCCGCGCGGCCAGGGTGTGGGCGGTGCCTCCCCTCCCCCACGGTGGAGCTGCCCGCGACCCCTCCTCTCGCCCCCTCCTCTCGGATGTGGCAGAGATGAAGCGTGCAGGCGGGAGACTCTGCAGGATCCGAGGCCCTGAGTGGTGAACTCTTCAAGTCTCCGATTAAATTTAAAAAATGGCCTCCAATAAAACTACATTGCAAAAAATGGGAAAGAAACAGAATGGAAAGAGTAAAAAAGTTGAAGAGGCAGAGCCTCAAGAATTTGTGGTAGAAAAAGTACTGGACCGTCGTGTAGTGAATGGGAAGGTGGAGTATTTCCTGAAGTGGAAGGGGTTCACAGATGCTGATAATACTTGGGAACCAGAAGAAAATTTAGATTGTCCAGAATTAATTGAAGCATTTCTTAATTCTCAAAAAGCTGGTAAAGAAAAAGATGGTACAAAAAGGAAATCTTTATCTGACAGTGAATCTGATGATAGCAAATCGAAGAAGAAAAGAGATGCTGCTGACAAACCAAGGGGCTTTGCCAGGGGTCTTGATCCTGAACGAATAATTGTTGCCACAGACAGCAGTGGAGAGTTAATGTTTCTCATGAAGTGGAAAGACTCAGATGAGGCTGACTTGGTTCTGCCAAAGGAGGCGAATATGAAGTGTCCTCAGATTGTCATTACCTTCTATGAGAGGCTGACTTGGCATTCTTGTCCTGAAGATGAAGCACAGTAATTGTTTGCACACACACACACATATATATATATAATCTGGATCTTGGGTTTTGAATTACTAGTGTGGAAAAATAGCATTCTAATGAAAATCAAGTTTGATATGCTGGTTTTAAAAGTATTGACAGTAGTTGGGATATTTTTTGGGTTTTTGTTCGGCATCAAAAGGCACTGATTCATTTGAGCAAGTAAGAGCTTTCTGTAGTGGCTTCCTTTAACAATAAAATATTTGATACCATGTTGTATTTCCTCAGCTTTGAAGAATAGCTTTTCTTAAACGCTGGGGAGATTTTACAGTCATTACTAAGGTCAGAACTTATTTTTAACTGGGACACAGAAGGACCATTCTGGGGTTTTTGTTCTTATGCAGTGTATACATCGAACACATAACTTGTTTGTTTTGTCTTGTTTTTAATACTCAAAACAACTGAAGAAAACACAGGTTGATGAGATTCCATCATTGTGAACATTTTCCTAAATCATAACCTTTCAGATTAAGCAGAGTCTAATTTATTGGAGTTTAAAAGCAACCACATGAGAATTGATGTATTATCAAGTAAGTATAGTAGTTTATTTACAGAATGTTGTCCATATCAACTCCCCCTGCAGAAAATGGAATTAGACAAAGTAGTAGTGTGATTCAGTAACAAGACTTGGGCCAGTGTGGTGGTGCACACCTTTAATCCCAGCACTCTAGAGCTCTGACTTAAGAGGCCAGCTGGTCTACAGAGGCAGGAAGGACCCCGTCAGCCAGTCTTGTAAAGGTTCCTCTGATGAGCCAACATTCCTTTGCAGAAAGTTAAAATCTGTACTAAAAGGTTATGATTCATGGAATCTGTTCAATGTGGAAATAGAATCATGGTTGGAGCTGATGTTGGCAATTTAAGACCTTCTGACTGAGTGAACAAAATTTGCTAATATCAATTAATGACCTGCATGCTTTTCTTTACCCTGACTCATTCCTTACTAGTAGGATCAATCTTTACAGTATTTGGGATCTGGTTTAATGAGCCAGAAAAGTAACTTTGTAGTTTCAGAATTTCATCCAACTGTATATTTACTTTATTGTAAATAATGGTGAACAGTAGTCAATAAATGGTTTTATATTCCTTTTAAAAAAAAGTTATACAAGACAGTAAAATTTCTACTACCAAAAATCACTAGAAAGGAATTCCAGACTACTAGGTGCAACATCCACTGTGAACCTTCCTAATCATAAAGTTGTAATTGATATTTGTATTTGTAAAAAAGTACCAATACTGAAAATACCAAAAGAATTCTGCTACAATACAATAAGGTCACCCAGAATGAGTTCTAAAGCCCCAAGAGTGCTGTTACTACTTCCTGCTTCTATATTTGTTCCAGCTTGTATCTTTATTTTCTCTCCCCTTTGCTAACAACTGTTTTGCCTTTCTTTTACACTAGTGATTCATGGTGGCTAGAAAACTACTTTAATATATCATTTATTCAGGTTCTATAAAAAATAAAAATACCATATATGATGGCTTGGGATTTAAGATATAAGAACAGAAAGAACAAAACAAGTCTCAGAGAGAGAGAGAGAGAGAGAGAGAGAGAGAGAGAGAGAGAGAGAGAGTGAGAGAGAGAAAGAAACCAAAGATAGGTAAAGCTAAAACCCAAAGACAGCTCCAATACCCGTTCAGTACAACAAACTAGGTATGTTAAAGCTCATAAGCATACAGACCAGAACTCATCTTGAATGTCCATCCTTTCATAGGCCTGTTCCACTTGAATTCTATTCCATTTGGCTGGATCTAGAACTGTTGAAAATGAAACTCCACCATTCCTCAGTAAAGCTAACAGTATATATACTCAACACCACCAAACTTTACCTCTCTAACATGCAGGCACAAAGAATTAAATTCACAGCAATAGAAAAGAATCTAATGTGTACCAACAATAAAATAAGTAATAATATTCATAAAATAGAACTGTTACAGAGAAACAAAATCCTGACACTATGTCAATATGAACAAAACCTGAAAATTGTAATTCTAACACTTCAAAAACAAAAAAACAAAAAAATCTTGTTTTTTAAAGAGCTAACAAAAAAAGCTGGAAAAATATGTACTTACTAGCTAATTATATACAGAGGTTTAGTAAACAATGTTAATACAGAAGTTAATAAAATCAAGCTGATAAATCTACACAAAGTCTCACAGAGCTTTCTTTAATCAGTAAATTTTAAATTTTACAAACTAGCTTTTTCTTTTAAAGATGTTAAAAGCTGGTGTGTGAGTGCTGTGCCTCAATGCACATGCTAGTATACCTGCAGAAGCCAGAGTGAGCACTGGATCTACTGCATCTGGAGTTATGGATGGTTATGAATAGTCATGTGGGTGTTGAGAATCAAACCAGGGTCATCTGGAAGAACAGAGAGTACCCTTAACCACAGAGCAGTATCTTCAACCCCAAACTGTTACTTATAAATTGAACGAAAATTGAGATTGCTCTTAGAAGATTAAAGATTATGCCTATGCTTCTTTGTAAAGCTATGTCTTCCTAACTAGAATACTGATCCTTCAAAGAGAAGGGAAACTCATAAGACTCACAAAGCTCCTCACCAAGAGGTTTTTTTTCTTTTAAAAATTTATTTATTTACTTTATGTATATGAGTACACCGCAGCTGTCTTCAGACAGACCAGAGGAGGGCATCAGATCTCATTACAGATGGTTGTGAGCCACCATGTGCTTGCTGGGATTTGAACTCAGGGCCTCTGGAAGAGCAGTCAGTGTTCTTAACCACTAAGCCATGTCTTCAGCCCTTACCAAGACTTTCGTAATAAGCAGTAAGAAGTCCTACGTAAGTCTTGGCCATATTCCTGAGAAAACCCAATAAGTTTGCTGGTTCACCAGACTACACTTGGGTGGCACTGTTTCTTTCATTTATTGCATATCCTTATCTGGAATGAAATGATATTTATTCACTTTGGGGGGGGGGATCATGCAACTGTGTAATAAGCAATTTAGAGGCCCTTGGAGAGGGTCCCTTAATTTTTTTTAAAGACTGGTGGTGGTGATGAAACATGCCTTTAGTCCCAGCATTACAGAGGCAGGATCCGGGATCTCTATGTTCAAGGCCAGTCTAGAGAGAGTTCCAGAACAGTCAAAGCTACACAGAGAAAGTCTGTCTTGAAACCCCCCAAAACATAAAAATAAAAATACTGCAGAAAATAAAGCTATTTTCTGCTACTGATCCTTATAAAACCCATCCCTTATATAGGAATATGCAAACTAATCACTTCCGACAGGAGGAAAAAAGCCAGCCAGTCTAGAGACTTCTTCAGAAGGTGAGGCAGGGGAGAGTGTGGCTACATGTTAACAGAGGAGTAAAGGCTTGGGAAAGAAAGTGTTAGACAGGAAGCCTACATTTAAATTCTCATCTCTACGTAACGAGGGGCAAATACTGTTCCAGCTTTTAAATAGTGAGTCACATGCCTAAGGGAGGGGCCTGCATACTGGACGAGCAGCAACTAGGGCAATCAAGGAGATTTCTTAAGGAAGTAACAAGTCTTGGGAGAGTTTCAGACAGATAGATAATTAGAAGCAACTACCCCAACATAATACACATAATCCAACTGCCTGCCAGGAACTATTGATCTTACAAAAACCACAGCATATTCTCTGGGGCTAAATTTGTAAGAATTACTATGCTTGAATTTCATAAAGTAAGTACTATCAACTAGAAAATGAGACAATAAGAGAAAACTTAAAACATGTATCAATTGTTAATTCTATGGTACTTCTATAGGTGTTGTAGAAAATTTTAAATATTTTAGACAGTTTCCTGCTAGCAAGCTACATTAAATGAACATGAGTCATTAAGCCGTAAGGAGAAAGTGAGGTGGGTTCAAATGAACACCAAGAAGACAAGGATGGCCTTTGATGAGTTCTAGCTCCACTCAGGGTTCAGATTCTAAGCTAGTGGAGAACAACCATCAATGTGTCTCCAATATAGATAAACACACCAGCAGGGCTAGAAAGGTGACTCACAGATTGAGTCCTGGTGGTTCATCCAGAGGACCAAAGCTCTATTCCTAGTACCTACAACAGCTAGCTGTTCACAACTGCTTAGAAGTCAGACTCTTGGGGATATGACACTCTCTTCTGGCCTCTGTGGGTACCTGTATACCTTAAAAACAAACAAACAAAGCCCACCTGCATTCTGAGACCCATGTCCAAAGCAGACATCACCGTCTACTGAAGTATCCTTCAAAAAGCATTAAAGACCTCAGAGTCACAACCCATCTCCACACAGAACTCCAAACAGCTAAGTTACCAGAACACCTGAGGTGCACGTACAATGCTTTTGGGAAGCAGAGTAGTGACAGACACAAGAAACAGAGCATGAACTCTACAGTCAGAATGAGAACCAACATTAGAATCCTGCCTCTGTTGTTAAAAGTGCTGCAACACTTTGACCTTGAACTACTTACTCTACGTGCTCTGTAAAATAATCGTAAGGTAAAGGCACAATCTGAGAGGTAAGAGTCAAGGGAGTTAGAAAAGTAACCACTTTTAAAATTTAGCAGTCAAACAGCAAGGACTTCTAAATACAATCAGCTACTAGCATTCTCAGAATACATCCAAGCAATGACAGAAACACTACTCAGGAATTAGTAACAGTGCTGAATCAAACACTTTCTTAAGAAACAAAAGAACAAAAGCATGGCACATGTGGTAGTGGCACACATCTTTAAGCCCAGAACTCAGACGGTAGAGAACTCTATGAGTTCAGGGCCAGCCTGGTCTACAAAGTGAATTCTAGGTCAGTCAAGGGTACACAGAGAATCCTGGTCTGGAAAAAACAAACAAGAACAATAGCTTGGCAGCAATAACAGATATACTGAGCCCCATTTACTGAACACTGTCCCAGTTTTACGGGTTAAGTTCTACAGATTCATTGTCTTGTTCAGTTCCTTAAAGAACCTATTAGAGAAGCATCTCTACTGATTCTATACTATAGACATCATGAGCCATCAAGAAACTAGATGGAGACTCTACACCAATCAATGGCAGTATTTAAGAAGACAACAAATACTGATAAAAATTTGGATAAAAGGGAACCTTCATACACTGTTGGTGGGAAAGTAAACTAGTCCAGCAATGAAAAGCACTATGGCAGAGCCTCAAAACCCTAAAATATAGATCCACCATGCAACCCAGCTATGTCACTCCTGTATATTTATTTACTCAGAGGACTCCAAGTCAACATGTCACAGGGATGCCTGTAGAACTGTTCATTGCAACGCTATTTACCATAGCTAAGTTACTGAACCAACATAGCATCAGCAACAAGGAAATGGGTAAAAAAAATATATGGCACATATTCAACATCAATTTTTTTTTTAAGAATTAGCTCTTTGTAGGAAAATGGGTGCAAACATGGAAACTCATTACTAAGTGAATTAAATCTGTCTCACAAACTGCAGATTTTGTATTTTATCATTCTTGTGGTTCCTAGATATTATAGCTATATAAAGTCTATAGATATATAAAATATATATGATATATTCAAACATGTAGAGGAAAGTTGTCTAGGGGAACAAGGAAAATAGAAAGGCTAAGAAGGGCTCAGTATGGAGACATATACTTGGTGTGCAATACATACTTGTATGAAAATGTCTTCGTTTTGGGGCTGGAGAGATGGCTCAGTGGTTAAAAGTACTGACTGCTCTTCCAGAGGACCTGAGTTCAATTCCCAGAAACCACATAGTGGTTTACAGCCTTCTTCTGGTATGTCTGAAGACACCAACAGTGTACTTATGTACATAAATAATAAATATTTTAAAGATATTTTTTAAAATTATCCTTATTTAACACTTTTTATGTACAAGGAATATACACAATGAAAACTTAAAAATCAGAGCAGGGCTGGAGCGGGCTCAGTGGATAAGAGAGCTTGTTGCTCTTAAGAGGTCTTGGGCTCCATACCCAGAACCTACAGGGCAACTTATTACTGTCTGGGCCTCTAATTCCAGGGGATCCAATACCCTATTCTGAACTCCATGGTACACACAAAGTTGCTTGCACACATACAAATTTAAAAAACCTTTTTTTTTAAATTAAAGAAAAATTGTTAAGCAGGAGAGGGAAGGATTTACAATGAAGAAAAATCTTGGGAGTAAAGTAGAAAGAAATAACTAAGAGTAATTTGGTACCCTCAAGACTCTGTTGAAGTAGGAAGTGAAGTCATCTTCCAAAATCGAAAGAACAGGAATGAGGTGTAGAGTGACGAGCAAGGTGCAGTGGGGAAAATTTGCTGGAAACTTCTTACCAGGGATGGTAGGACCATCTGTCTAATCTCATGGTCAGGAATTATGGAAACAACTCACATCAGATAAAAACAACATACTGGAAGAAGCAGCTGCAGATTGTTTTTTCCCACAGTTAGTGTACACACATATTATGCCAGTCATATGACTAGAAAATCCAGATCACAACATGTAGCTAGTTCAGTGATAGAATGCTATTCTAGTATACAGAGGCCCTAAATTTGGTCTCCTACACTACAAACAAACAAAGGTAGTAACTAGAGAATACAGGTCTGTCTGGGGAATGTTAGTACCTTACTGGTAATCTTAAAAACAATAACTACAATAGCCTTTCTAATTATTATTACATTGAGAAGATGAGCTACATGGTCAAAGGAAGCACCAGGGTTCAAGCAATTTTTAATACCGTAGTTTTCTAGGAAGCTCAAATAGCAAATATCTTTAACTTCCAGTAATTGAAAGGCTTCCCAACATAGGCAAGCTATTATGAAACATGGTATTTTGAAAACACATAGAGAAATCTTTACATATGGAAGTAGGGGCTGGAGAGAGAGAGCACTGTGTGTAAGTACTTGCTATGTCTGAGTCTGAATTCCCACATAATGCCCGAACACAGCAGCTGTATCTATAATCACAGCATTCTTATGGAGACATCAGAGGCAGAAACAGAAAAAGAAAAAAAAATCCCTGAAAGCTAGATTAGCTAGCCTGGTGTACGCAGGAGCAAATGAGAGAGAGAGACCAGTCTCAAGGGGGAAAATGAGAACTGACATCCAATACACAAAAACAGGGAGGGAGACTTTTAAAAATTAAGTAACGCTCAAGATTTTCATTCTATGTGTGAGATCAGTTGCAGAAATAGAAGAGCAGAATAGAAATTGGTACTTAATATGTGGCTAGTCTTATACAATTTATACATCTGTTTGCCCAATGTTTTGTAATACACAATCATATTTAATTTGCAAAATGATTCCATGTTATTCAGCATATTGAAGCGCTGTCTTCCAGGACCTAACCTAGGCCTGGAGATACAGTTATAAATAAAACCATCACAACCTCCACCAAAACCCTGTCTTCTTGAAAATTGTATCCTACTTTATTACTGTCTTAGTTAGGGTTTGTATTGCTACAACAATATACTATGACCAAAAAGCAAGTTGGGGAAGACAGGGTTTATTTGGCTTACACCTCCATAATGCTGTTTATCATCGAAGGAGGTCAGGACAGAAACTCAAACGGGGCAGGAACCTGGAGGAGGGAGCTGATGCAGAGGCCATGCAGAGGTGCAGCTAACTGTCTTGTTCCCTATGATTTGCTCAGCTTGCTATCTTGAGAAACCAGGACCACCAGTCCAGGGATGTCACCACCCACAATGGGCTGGGCCTATTGATCACTAATTAAGAAAATGCTCACAGCAGGAGAAGTTCCCTCCTTACAGAAAGCTCTAGCTTTTATCAAGTTGACAAAAGACTAGCCAGCACAATTACTTACCTAGCTATATTTCAATATGGTTTAGTAAAATTTTTAAATGGAGTCAGGCCAAGGAGATAGCAGATACAGGATTTAAGTTTAGGAATGTTAGTTCTCAAGTCTGACTCAAACTCCTTCCTACCATGTAACACTGCTGCTCAACAAATGGAGGTGGGAGGGTGGTGAACAGTAATGCCCTTGACCTTCAACTATTTGGTCACTTTGTATATACTACTGCCCTCACGTGGAAAAATCCTCTAAGTTTCACCTTTTGTACATTTTGCACATTTCATAACAAATAACTCAACTGAAAGAAATCTACAGATGGGGCAGGGGAAGTTTTGCCAGTTACTCTACTCCGGATTTTAAATCAGTGTCCGTGAGTGATACTTGCACATACTTTTCTGGCACCATCTTCATTTTGCTTTGATATTTAAGGTAACATTGGTCTCAGAATGATGTGGTATTCTTTTCTCTTCTCTGAACAAGTCTGACAAGGACTGGTGGGATCCATCTTTGTTTGGTAGAAGCTCAGCAGTAAAGATTAGTGAAGACTAGTAAAGTTAGGTCCAGGGTTACTCTGTGAGGAGGCTTGATTCCTCATTCATTCTCCTTCATAGATCAATTCAAATTCTGGTTTTCCATGATTCACTCTTGTTAGCTTTTATGTTTCTAGGATCAGTCCTTATAAATAACATATCCAATGTGTGGGTGTATAATTGTTAGTACTTTTTTATTTTTACAACAATACTCATAACAGGTACTATTCAACATGATGAAAGTGAAGAAGCAATCCAAGTATTCATCAATAAATAAGCAAAAAATAAAAAGGTAATATACATTATATTGTTCTACTCTGTCGACAATGTTCTAGTCGACACTTCACCGCATATGTGAAAGTGGTCCTATAAAGAGCTGAATACTTCCTACTGTGTAGTAATAGCCTTTGACTTTTACAACAGATCTAGTGCAATGTACCGTTCATGTGTTTATGACACTACTGGAAGGAAAAACTATTAAAATGCCAATCATATAAAAAGTATAATAATTATATATAGTAGATAATATCTGATAATAAAGCACTTCAACTTGTTTACATATTAATTATACTATACTTAAAATCATTATTTTAGAATGTAAGGTTTCTACATACACACACACACACACACACACACACACACACACACACACACACACACACATACTGCTTTGATTTGTTGTTGTTTTAAACTTAGAGATGGCTCAAAAGTTACGAGCAGTTGCTTATCTTACAGAGAACTCAAATTTAGTTCCCTAATACTCATGTTAGGATCACTGCAAGTTTGAGGCCTAGAGGATACAGGATGTGCACCTAGATTGTTGTTTTGTTATTTTATTTACTTATTGGGGAAGAAGCAGATATGGCATGCAAGATGGTAACTCTCAGGAGTACGTTCTCTCCTATTTCATGGGTCCCAGAGATGAAGCTCAGATTAGGTCTAATGAGGCTTAGCATTGACCATTGCTATATTCTTTATCTATTGAAATGAAATCTGATATGAAAGGAAAAATCTACACGTGATTATATACAGCAATCTAAACTCATCTACCACTAGAGGCAAAGGATTTTAAGTAAACTGTAACACATGAATTTAATGGAACACTAATCCTTAACAGAAAGAAACAGAACTACTGGCATATGCCAACACTGAATCTCACAATGGCAGGGAAGAATGGGAAAAAGCAGGCTAGCTGGCTGAGGATAAAGAAAAGAAATGAGAACAAGAAATGTAGTGATTAGTAGAAGGAACTACCAGGAATAATCTGTGATAAGGAAGAAATGGAGAAGAGTCAGGAGATTCAGGAAACCAAAAATCAGACTACAAAGTAAACTGAAACTCCAGAGGTATTATAAAGGAATAATTTTTTGCATGTACATCTAATAAAATGATAGCAACAACAAAAGAGAAGATGTTCATAGAACTGTAGCACTTATTTTAAAAATCGGCTTCACACATATTCTAACTGAACTTCACCACAATCACTCCCATTAAGAAACATTCTTCCTAGCAGAACATGGTGACACACATCTGTGATCTCAACACACAGGAGAATCATGAATTTGAGGAGAGCCAGGGCTATTATAAAGCAATAACTTGTCTCACAACCAAACACTCTTCCATTTTATAACACTGGGTTCACACAAGTACCAGAGCTAGTTCTTGAGTGGAGTTGATCCTGAGGAACAGTCCATGGTATAGATGTACCAGTTCCCCATTTATCTACCAAAGACCACAGAGTTTGCTCCTAGTTTGAAGGGATTGTACATAGAGGTGCTGTGCATACCCACACAAAGGTGCTTGGACAAATATAAGGTGTCATTTCACTAGTACAAACATCAACAAATGTGAACATTAAACTGTATTTTATCAAAAACTTTTCCTCTACTTTTTGAACATTTCAACTATTTTTAAGGGAATAAAACTGCCAAAAATAAATGTATATTTTACTTCACTTAACCACCTTAAAAAGTCTTCCCTAAAGATGTAAATAAATGTTTACCTCAAAATTAATGATGTATATGCTGAGGTATCTAATGCTAGCAACTTAATTTACAATACATAAAAAAGTGAGCTGAAGTCAGACTGGGTAGCATGTACCCAAAATCTCAGCTAAGCTTGAAGACCTAGGCAAAAACATTTGCACTGAGGATTTCAAGAGCAGCCTAGATATGTACCATGACTTCACCCCCTGAAGAAAGTAAATCAGATAAAGTCATCAGAATAGCAGGTGAACAGGTATGTGACAAATGTATAGGTGTTAATGATAAAACTAAACTGATTTGAGTGTCTGAAAATTTCTATCAGAATGCCATAGAACTAGTAGTTTTATATAGTAACACGCAACCTCAAATACCACTAAAGGCACGATAAAATCTTGACGCAGTCAATAAATACTTCTGGAAGTAATTCTTGCTTTCTAAACCAGGAACTACCTTAATAAAAGACATATGTTGAAGAGAATGCCTTAAAATTTCTATTATAAAATCTGAGTACTACAAATTACAGAATAATTACCTAATTTAAAAACATCTATTGTACTTAAATTTACAGTCCAAAAGAAAATACCAACTTTGAGTTTCTAGTCCAGCATGTAATTTGCTTGGAAATCACCACTCAGACTTAACAATTAAAAAGCTGACCAAACTGAAAGTCAACAACTCTCAGATCTATCTGAATAGTAATGTTGCAGGGTAAACTACTGTCCCCCAAATTAGAGACGGAGCAGAAACCCATGAATATAATTCCTCAGCAACCAGTGCAGGGATAGGGAAACAAACCTGACCTGCTGTCAACAGAAAGCACCCTAAAGGGTGGAGAGGAACTCAGCCAGTCAAGGCTAGGGTCACAAGGTAGATACTCTCTTGCTTCTAGGAAGGAGTAGGTGGGGAAAGAACCATTTTGAAATATGCTAGACCTTTTTCTTTCTGGGTGTGAGGAAACAACAGGATCTCCTAGGCTGCCCCTGAAATCATGGCGATCTTTCTCTCTCAGTATAGTTTTATACCACAACATCCAACAGGAACATTCTTTTCTTCTTAATAAGGCCTCCCTTCAAGGCAAATTATTTACCAGAGTCGAACTCACTAGGATTTTATCAAGTCCCAAATATTTTGGAAAAGAGAAATAGAAATAGCTAGCTCTAGATAGCTCTATTCTTGCAGGAGAAGGGTGCTAGCTTAATCTACCCCATTTAAGAAATAAAGAACCCAACTATACCTAGCCTACATCAAGACATACATAGTTTAAGTTAAACACTAAAAATCCTTTAAAAGATTTATGGGGAAATACTCTTTGCTATATAGAAAAAAAAACCAGAATTACATTCAATCACTTCTCAAAACCTAGAGAACCAAAAAATAAACTAATTAAGTAAAATAAAAACTGGAGTGTGTGTGTGTGTGTGTGTGTGTGTGTGTGTGTGTGTAAAAGCACATCTACATCCTGAGAAATGGTCCTTCATAGATAGGAACCAGTGACGTGACTCAGTAGGTAATGGTACTTGTTTCCAAGGTAGACAAGCTGAACTTAATCCCCAGGCCCCACATGCTAGAAGGAAAGAAATCCCTCCCATAAAAACACATACACACTATATGTAATTTAATTTTTTTCCAAGAGAAAGAAAACCTTTCTCAAACATTTGAGGAAACATTGCATGAAACACTGCTTTCATGATTATCAACTTATTCTAGCATCTTCCAAAAGATCTGTAAAGCTATTAAAACAATACAGAACTCAACCAAATAATAGATTTGATAGGCCATTCTCCAGACAGGATCTCTCTGTGTAGTACTGGCCATCCTGGAACACACTCTGTAGTCCAGGCTAGCCTCAAACTCAAGATATCTGCCTGCCTCTGCCTCCCAAGTGCTAGGATTAAAGGTGTATGTGACCACCACCCAGCTGATAGGCTAGCTTTTTCTTCACTACATCTCTCTGTAATTTTTAATCTTCTACCAACACTTCTGATTTTACCTTCCAGTCATTCATCTAGGTCTTCAAAATCTTACCAATAGACTATAGAGTCAGATGTAAAATTAAATTCAAAGATTCTGATAGGAGCCTTACTCTAGATACCCTTTTGAATCAAATGTATACTTTCTTTTTGAAGATCAGTCAACGCTGTCCAACTCTAGGCCCTTTTTTAAAAAGGAAGAGGCAGGAAGATCTCTGTGAGTTCAAGGCTGAGGCCGACCTGTTCTACATAGCAAGTTCCAGGCCAGCAAAGACTACACAGACGCTGTCTTGAAAAGGGGTGGGGAGAGAGAGGAGAAGGGAAAGGTTATAAGCATTTGTGGTGACAACTAAGAAAAGTACTGAAAAACAAACAAAAAGATCCTCTGTAAAAGTTAAATAAAAATTTAAGTACAACATACTTAATTCATTCAATTTTTTCCTCTTCCAAGCATGGACTACTGAATCTAAGTTTTATTTGAACCTCCATAGATTCAATCACTTTATAAGTCAAGCTTTGTCCTGTAGAAAGGGATAGAAATAGTCATTTGTATATAATATCTAGCCAAGCAAGGTGGCACTTTTAATTTCAGCAGAGGTAGTCAAATGAATTTCTGAGTTTGAGGCCAATCAATAGCCAGGGCTTCTAATAGACAAAGACCCTGTCTCAAAAGAACAAAACAAAACAAACAAAAAACAACAACAAGTTGAACACACACATACATACATACATTATTATTCTATGTCAAATCTCTCTCTAGTCTCTTCTCCCTTTCCTTCTAGGCATGTCTGTCTGGAGCTCCAAGGCCCCATGCGCCCCAGAAAAGCTATGTGTGTGGCCCCATACAAAACCATACACTCAGTTTAAATATTATGTGATGCTCTGCATTTTTTGCCTGTAACTCGGTTGTGATGTTTGAGGTGAACTCTGTAATGACAGTGTTGTTTCATAATGTCAGAAGGTTAGTTATACCTCAGTTATTTAACAGTTTGTATTTGCAAAGGTATTCCTAGTAAGCAAAGTATAGGCTAATGTAGTTCAATGTCTAACACATTAACTTTTCAAATCGCTTTTTTCCTTTTTTTTTTTTTTTTTTTTTTGAGATGGGGTTTCTCTGTGTAGCCCTGGCTGTCCTGGAATTTGCTCTGCAAACCAGCTACTTTTCACAATATTTTCTGGCTTCCATAAATCAGCCTAAAATGTGGGATATATGGAACAAGTCCTAAATGACAACACTGATTGTATAAAGGGAAGCCCTCATTTAATATGTCCCTCAGCTATCACCTGGACCATCTAAAAGATGTAGAAGGTAGTAATGTGTCACAGAAGCTCCAAGTTTGGAGCAGAGGAATCAGCTATGCTAAAAAGCTGAAGAGATGATCTGAAGCTCCTTGGGCCATCAATAGCACAGACTACCCCAAAGGACACTAACTGTGCTTGACAGGTCGGAACAGAGTCAGAGCAGAGGGGCAGCTAAGAGAAGGCAATGGGGAAAGGATGTATCAGTGATGAACACACCCGAAGCATCTATAGTTACTAAAATCCAGGAACCTGCCTTCATGGACTGTTTGTTTTTCTTACAGACACTGCTGCTACTGAAGAATGAATGAACACTGGCCAGAGTTATGGCTCCGTACAGTGTTTCTCACCCTGTGGGTGGTTGCCCCATGGAGGTTGTTGACTGACCCTTCCAAAGGGGGCTGCATATCAGGTATCTTGCATTCCAAATATTTACATAACAGTATCAAAATTTTAGTTATGAAGTAGCAATGAAATAATTCAGAAGGAATAACAATTAGGAAGGGTGAAAACACTGGCTTAGTGGTTAACAGCACTGGCTTTTATTCTAGAGTAGCAAGGTTCAATCTCCTGCTCACAAACTGTATTATCTCCAGTTCTAGTGGCTATGATTCCCTCTTCTGGCCTCCAAGAGCACTGCATGCATGTACACATTCACTCTGTCAGAAAACACACACACACACACACACACACACACACACACACACACACAAAATAATAATGCAAAAAAGAAAAAAGGAGTAAAATGAATAGCCAAGTGTGGTGGTGTACACCTTTAATTCCAGCATTTGAGGCAGAGGCAGGAGAATCTCTGAATTCAACGTCAACCTGGTCTACACAGAGAAACCCTTGTTTTGGGGGCTAGGGAGATGAAATGAAGGGCTGAAGAGATGGCTCAGTGGTTAAGAACCCCAAGGAACTCAATGTCCTAATCAGCAGGAAGTAGTTTAATGACCCCTGACTTTATTCAGAATCTCTTTCCTTTCCTCTCTATTCTTTTTTCTCTCTTATGTCCTATTAGGAAGTTGAAAGGGTGGAAAAGAGGTAGAGAAGAGAGGAAGAAAAAAGAATCCACAAAGGAGGCAAAGAAAGGCTACAAAAACCCCCACAATTAAAAGAGCTGGTCATGATGGCATACTGGTAGACAAAAGCAGTCAGGCATCTGTGAGTTTGAAGCCAACCAGGGATAATTTGTTAGAATGTCTCAAAAACAGATGGGGAAGAGGTGTGTGCACATAAGAAAGGGAGAGACAGCAAGATATTACATGCTGGCCAGTCAAATTCAGCTGATAGGCTACTTGGTCTGCAACCTCTAGACTGCAGAATTGTACGTCTGCAATTTGGGGAGGTTTGTGGGGGTGTGAATAACTTCCTTCCAGGTAGAGATAGTATAAGTCTTTTCAAACTATACAATTTCAGAAACTTAAAGTGACACTAAAAGGTCTATTTCCAAACTGCCATTAAGAGAAGTTTCCCTTTTCTTATGTTATAGGACTCACCTATATTTTCATACTAGTCTCACATGAGTAAGAAATTTGTTTTTAAATTTGCAATTTTCTTGCACCTAGAGATGTATGGCACTTACACTCACAAAGCACCACCAACAATAAAGACACCATTAGCGAGCACTTTCACCTTTACACTTCATTGAAACACTCTGTTGATCAATTCCTCATCTCATATACAGATTACCTTCAAAGCTCAGTTCTTTAACCAGCTTAGAGTTGCCTTTGACAGATCATCAAAAAGAATAAGTACAATCATCTTAAATCAAAATATTGGAAGCACAAAGTCATGGTTCTAAACAACAATGGTCTTTAAAACAGGTAGGTGGGGGGAACACAACAAAACCTTTCATTCATTCAATACTCCCTGGTTTTATTGCTCTTCTCTGATCATTAATTTAGTCAGTTACTGACTCAAGTAAAACTGAAGTCAGTTCTTAGTTTTGGTTATTAAGGTGCTCTCCCAGGCCTCTTAAAAGAAAATTTTGGAAAAACAAAGCTTTTAAAATTACTGTTGTTGTTTTTCATGACAGGGTTTCTCTGTGTAGCCCTAGCAATCCTGGGACACAACACTGTAGACCAGGTTGGCCTTGAACTGTCTTCCAAAGGCTGGAAGTGCCACCAGCTAAATTACTATTAATATAATTAAAGAAGAATATAGGAAAAAAGGAGAAAAGGAAGGAAGGCAGGAGGGAACATTGACACTGTCACAAAGAAGTCACTGAGCACATGTGCCAGGCTTCCAACAAAGTCGAAGAGTAAGACACTTACCTGAAGCTTACAAAGCTGAAAAAAAAAGTAATTGGTCTCAAAAAAGAGGTATACAAGCTTTAACTTAATTCCAATTGATAAGAACTAGAAAAGATAAATCTTGCAAAGGGGATTTAAAAACATGGTGCTCAAGAATACTATGCAACTTAAAGAATGAAAAAAAATTCTCAAATTCTAGGCTATTTCTCTTGGCCCATCCAAAAACCATCTTTAAAAGAAAGTCTAAACAAAAATGAGTTATCTAGTCACCCCCATACTTATTAATACCATTTAATAAGTATGTAATATGTGTAAGATAAGTCAAAGAGAAAAAGGTGTGTATGTGAATTTCTTCCACAGTGTAGCGGCCTCTCACTTTCCTTAGATGTATGCTAATGCCAGTGTGGCCACATAACTTTTAAAACTCACAATGATATAGTAGTTAGCATGCAATGAGTACATAAACAGTAACTAGTATGCAGAATAAATAATAATAAGAGCAGTACACAAAGGCATTATAATCTCTACAGAAGCACAGAGAGCCAGGCATGGTGACACATGCCTTTTTAGTCTTAGCATGTGGGAGGCAGAGGCAGGTGGAGCTCTGGGTTTAAGGCTAGGCTGGTCTACACAGTGAGTTCTAGGCCAGCTAGGGCTACATAATTAGATCCTGTCACAAAACAGTAACAACAACAACAAAACCAAAGCACAACTGAGTCTTGTGGATGAAGAGGGGGAAGAAGGAGGAGGGAAAAGGAAGGAAAAAGTAGAAGAGGAGGAAGGAGAGAAAGAGGAGGGGAGGAAGAGGAGGGGGAGGTGGTGGTGGAGTCTTTATGGAAGAGGTTACTATTCAGGTGAACCTATAAAGAAGACTGGGATTTACCAGACAAGGAGGGACAGGCAGAGATAGGTATGTCTATAAAACTGGAATCACAACAAAGAAGAGCCAAAAATCATAGAAAAGTACCGTGCACATATGTTGGGTGCTAAGAATAATTACAATGTAAAAAGTAGTTGCTATGCATTGGAATTTAAGGTCATGTTTTATGTCTCCATTGCAATGTGAGTTCTCCCTAGCAGATCATACTTCTAACATAACACTTTTTTTGGTGTGCCCAGTACTTTTCTGTCTGGTGTGTGTGTGTGTGTGTGTGTGTGTGTGTGTGTGTGTGTGTGTACGTGTACATGGGAGCTAAAGACTACTTTTAGGCGTTCTCTCTCTACCATGAGAACTGGAGATGACAGTTTAGGGAGGACCTGCAAGGCAAGCACTCTCACCAGCTAAGACATCTCATCTCTTTGGCTCCACTGGTTTCTACCAACTACCTTTTCTCTTTCAAAGTACTCTAAAGCAAGTCAATATTCTGTTCAGAAAATACAGCACTTGGGCAGGGCAGTAGCTTAGAGGTGGAGCATCCGCCAGCATTAAAAAAAAAATTGTAGTGGGGGAGGGGAGTTTAACACCTACTATCAAAATAATATTTTTGTTATTAATTTCAGTGACTTCCTTCAGAAGAACAGTAAGCAAATTGACAGATTAACATGACCTAGACATAAATAAATTTATTTTCTTTCTTTTTTCAGCTTTTCAAGAAAGGATTTCTCTATAACAGAGAACAAATTCTTTTTCTTTTAAGATTTATTTATTTTATGTCTGTGAATACACTGTAGCTGTCTTCAGACACACCAGAAGAGGGCATCAAATCCCATTACAGATGTGAGCCACCATGTGGTTTCAGAGAACTGAGCTCAGGTCCTCTAGAAGAGCAGTCAGTGCCATGTCTATAGCCCCAAATTATTTTCTTAATGATGGCAGTGTTTAGTTAGAGATGTAATCACTTTATAAGTAATAAACCTCTCAAACCCTCAGAAATATTAATAATATGCATATAAACATGTTTATAAATCAAAAATTATTTAAAGAATTAAATAATTTTGAAAAATTGATACTCTAAAACTGGGCTAGAAAAAAAACACCAAAAGGTCAAATTACAACTCCGAATAGAGCAAAAGAATTTTAGTAATTGTTTAAGTGAAAGCCCTTTAAAGTCTTCATTTATCTATGAACAGCAAGAAACTAAACAAAAGTAGAATTGCTATGGGGTACTTTTTACTGGTTCTAAAACACAAGTGAGACAATTCATTCAAATTTATTTTATGCCAAAAGAGGTTTTTCACCAAAATATGACTCTAAATTTATTCAATATCAATTACAGATACATTTACATTTAATGGCATGGCTAAAATATTTTAGGCTTCTCAAAAACTGTATCTTTTTTAAAACAACTCTGCCTGAACAAAAAATTGTTGCTTACCTGCTAAATTATATAAAAGGCCTTTAAGAAAAGAAGCAGCAACTTTGAAATATTGAGGTTAGGATGGTCTGTTTGGGAGCTGGTGGGAATGAATTCTTACCCCCCAAATGGGGGAGGGTGGAGCCTGAAGCACGAGACACTCCAGACTGGCTCCATACTAGCAGTGAACAAGAAATGTGTACTTTAATCTTTTTACCTTCTCTTTCCTTCACAGCAACACCCACGAGCAATTTAACCCCCCCCCCAAAAAATCTGGCATTTTTGTGCAATTAATAGGGGGAAAGGATTTACTCCTTGTTACTACCTCAATCACTTTTTAAAGAGTGGTTTTTGTTTAATATGCAGTAATATTTAAGAGCCAAACATTGGCTACCCAGATAGCCAGTTACAAACTAAGACTTTACTAAGATTCCATTATGTAAAATTAAAACTTAATCTTTTAAGAACAACTAGTCTTATTTATTCAGTGTGCCGTAAGTATTGATGTTGTTTCTACAATGACAACAACAGTAATTAGTTCCTCAGAAGTTGTCAGAAAAAAAATTTTTAAACAAATATGACTGGATCTTCACAGACTAGTTAGTAAAAGAATCATGCAAGTTTAAGTAATTTTAGTTTTTATCATCTTCCATTTGCCCTAATAAAGGAAATAAGTGAATCTGAAAATATGGTAAAGGGTAAGAAAAACCCAATTAGCCTAAGATGTAATGAATTTTCTGGAAACTGACAAAAACATAAAACCCTTAGAGCTTTCTAACCAAGTGTCAAAGTACTTCTTCATGCATGACCCTCACAACTCTGTGAAGTAGGCAAGTCACACTTTTATTTAAGACAAACACAAGAATGTGGTAGGGTGTCTCTGAACTTTAGTATATAGACCAACTCTTAAGTTTTATTCCAATACATGCTGGAAACCAGTATCACCTTCTTTTAACAAAGAAACGGGGTCAGTGACCTAACTGCTCTTCCAGTCACAATAACAATAGCAAATGTTAGCTAGCATACATCAGGCCACTATCAATCCAGATCTGAACATTTAGCTGCAACTATACTTTTCATCTTTATCCAAAAAAAAAAAAAAAAAAAAGTAAGTTTAAGCCACACAGCTAACTAAAAATGAACTGTGGGAGCTAATGATAGCTCCTGAAAAGTTCCTAATCCTTGTAACTTGTGAACATGTTACTTAAAATGGCAAAACAGACAGCAAATGTGACCACAAAATTTGAGATGGGGAGATTACCCATCTAATTGCTTGAGTTCCCAAAAGTAGGAATCCCTTTTCTGACTCTGGGAATAAAATGGGTAGAAAAGGTCTGATCGTGAAGATAAGCAAGCAGCAGGTCACAGGGCAAGCAATTCAGCAGTCTCTAAAGACTGGAAAAGGTGTAGTACTACTTCAGTATCTTAGCGCTTCCAAAAAGGAACACAATTTCTGAAGATACCTCCATCTAGACCAATTAGACATATGTTGGACTCCCCTATGGAACTGTCAAGAGTATACACATAGAAAAACTAACAAACCAATCATACTACATAATTGGTTGTTTTGTTTTTTAGACTACTGTCTTGCAATACTTTTTTTTAAAAATCTGTCAATTGAGAAAATATATTATTCAGAAAACCAGAAGTCTTGCCTCTGTCCAAATAAAATAAAATACAAATACTGTTCACAAACTATGTACTATCTTGGGCACAAGGCCAAGAATTAATTCATTATACAACAGAATGTAATTTTGTTGCTTAGTGATATTCTGGGCCAATAATCTGCTTTTTGAAATGTTGCTATCCCATTCCTACCAAGTAGACACCCTGAAATAGCAAAACAGAACACTTTTGCCTTTCCACACTGTGAGCTCACTCACTCTCTCTGCCTGCTTCTTTCTGTGTCTGTCTGTCTGTCTGTGTCTCTCTCTCTCTCTCTCTCTCACACACACACACACACACACACACACAGAGAGAGAGAGAGAGAGAGAGAGAGAGAGAGAGAGAGAGAGAGAGAGGCAGACAGACAGACATATCAAGGAATGTAACTGGCTCAAGCAGCTCCAAGAGGTTCAATCAATTAAAGAGGCAAGCAATGATGAATAGCAGAGATCTAGTCAATGTGTTGGGAAGAGAAGCAAACAGTTTCAATGATCCCAATTTTTCCTTAGGGAACTGACAGGAGCTTTAGGTTTAAAGAGGGAAGGCACTGGAGCAAGGAGTAGAGGGGGTACAAATCAGCAGTCCCAGTGATTATTGCTTCAGCTTTGGTACTGCAAAGTGGTCCATTATTATCGCTTAAGAGAACGAACTGCTTCTCAGGAGATGATCCAAAACACACCATCCCATGTCCTGCAATGTGTGCAAAAACTGGAATCCTAGGTGACTACAGCCTTAGGGCAATGACATATCTATGTTTTTGACCATGAAATAGGATGGGATAGGATAGGGTGGCAGCACATCTTAATCTCATACCTGTGCAGTCAGGCAGGAGACTGACTTGAAGTAAAGGAGACTCAAAATGAAAGCAGAGGGGATATAAAGATAGGGCTTTACCCTCCAAAATTGGGAATCAAGACTCCTTTTGTAAAAGAACTTTGTAAAGTACCTAAAAACCCACAGCATGGCTGGAAAAAAGATGTGAAGTGACAATCAAAAATGAGCTCAAAAAACAGAAGACACAGAACATTTGCATAACAGTGGGAGAATACAACGAACAGAATATACAATAATGAATGTACTTTAAAAAATGTTGGCCAAGGAACCATGATAGATACAACAAAAACGAATCAATTAATCCTTAGCTTCCATACTGCTATTATGACATTAACACATGGGAAAACTAAGCACAAAACAGCACTTACATAATTTCGCAAAGTCACACAGCTAAGAAGTAACAAAGATATGATTTAAATCCAAATATTGTGAATTCAATCCTCAGCACTAAAAAGGAGTCAGGCGTGGTGGCTCACACCTTTAATCCCAGCACTTGGGAAGCAGAAGCAGTTAGATCTCTGAGTTCAAGACCAATCTGGTCTACAGAGTTCCAGAACAGCCAGGGCTACACAAAGAAACCCTATCTCAAACAAAAAAAGAAAAGACAGAGAGGGGAGGGGAAATATGAGGAGGAAGAGGGAAAGAAGAAAAGAGGAAAGTCTTAGACACTGGTTCACTTTACTATGCTGCCATAGTTATGCTATTAACCCCTTCAGAAAGAACAGGAATCACTCCTACCTCAAGTATAAAGCAGCAGGTATAATTCTCACGAGAGCTCAGTGAACTCTATCACTGTTTTTACAGATGGAAAACCGGAGGTTAAGGTTATATAACTTGACTATCACTAGCCTTAACTTTTTTCATTTGTGTATTCAACTGCAAAATCATAAGCTCTCTGACAGTGTGTGCTCTTTGTGGTGTTTGTTGGTTTGAGTGTATGCATGTGTCAAAGAAGGTGCATATGCATCTGTAGGACCATGAGTGTGAGGTCACAGCTCCTCCCTGAACTACTCTCTTCTTATTTTATAAAATGAGATCCAGGACAGCCAAGGCTAATACTCAAAGAAACCCTGTCTCAAAAAACCAAAGAGAAAAAACTTTCAAAATCTCTTCTAAGTTATACATTGAAAATTTTCTTACGAGTCACCATTAAGTATTTGTTGTTGCCAAGGATTGAACCCTTCCATTCACCACTGAACTGTACCCCAGCACCAAAATTTTTTAATAATTTAGCAGCTAACAATTTATTGCTGAATAATGGACTTGAACATTTCTTAAGTTTTGTTAAAATTAAAAGAAAAAAATATAATTAAAAGCAAGCCAAAGACTAGGACTCAGTAACTTTCTTAACATTAACACCAACATTTGGAATTTTTAAGACCAGACTGATCTTTGTGTATCTTCTGGAGATTTATCAGAAACCTTAGTCTATTTTTAAAATTTGGGTTGTTTTCAAGGTGAGTTATTGGGCAGTGTTCTTTATATACTCTGGGTGTAATTCCCTCACCATATACAAAATTTGCAAATATTTTTTCCTATTCTGTGGTTTGTCTTTTCAGTCTCTTGATAGTATAGCTATGGTGTACCAAGTTCTAATTTTGATATAATCCAGTTTGCCTGCTTTTTAATGTTGTTGGTGCTGTATCTACAAAACCACTGTCTAATCCAAAACCACAAAGATTTCTACCTATGCTTTTCTTCTAGGAATTTTTTATGACTTAGCTCTTAGGTCATTTTGAGTTCATTTTCAGTATCATATGCAGTAGAGGGCTATCTTTATTTTTGTGAGATTGGATTTCCTACTGTCCTGACTTTGTCCTTAGTGTCTTTAGAGAGCTTTTTCATCTTAAAGTTTTTCTACAAGAGGGCAAAATATACCCAGTAAGAGCAGAAAACAGGAGAAAGAAATATGTTCTTCCATATAATTAAAAAGGCCATGGAGGGGGAGAAACTGAGAGACTGGTTCAAATGAAGAATTTTAGAAGGAGCACATATGAAGTTTAGGATGCAGAATATTAATGCACTTTGAAAGACTCTGGATTCAATCTCCAACACGATAGGGGAGGGTGTAGAGGGGCGCTTTAGTTCCTGATGGTAGTATTGAGAGCTTCAAGCTCACCATAGGTTCCTTAAGACACTGCCTCAGGAGGGACAAAAGTTTGTTTTAGAGAAAGCTGTCTTAAATTTCTTTTTCAGATTTACTCATTTTTATTTTATATGTATAATTCTTTTGCCTGCATATATGTATGTGTACCAAATGCATGCCTGATGCCCTAGGAGGTCAGAAGACAGGGTCAGAACTATACTATCAAGAGACTGAAGAGACAAACCAGAGAAGTTACAGGTAGTTGTCAGCCACCATGTAGGTACTTGGAACTGAATTTGGGTCCTCTAGAAGGACCACCAATACTCTTCAAGAATGAGTCAACTCTTCAGGCTCAGAGAGATCTATTTTAATTGCTTATTAAACACCCAAGTGAAGTAAGTCAGCATTTCCAAGGTGTTCAGGTTATAGATTAACATACAAGCCATTACCATATATGACAATATGAAGTTTCAAAGTCATGATGTCAAATAAAATAACCAAGAAAATGAGTACAGAGGTTTGCAGACTGGACCTTTGCAGGTCTACTGTCCTGGAAGCCTAGTGTGAAAATAGTGTTTCAAGAGGAAACTGCTAGTAAGTCAACAGTTCCAGGATGAGAAATGATGCTTTCTCAGTGGTTGTTTAGCAGGAGATTAAGAGCCAAAACCTGATTCAGGGAGGCTTATAAGCAAAGAGGAGGAGAAAAACTCACAAGTACAGGCTGCGGGCAATACTCTGGTTAATGTCCAACCCACTCGATACATACATACACCTTCCATACATATATCCAAACTACAGATATTTCTTTAGGGTTGGGTTACAGGAAAAAGGAATAAGCAACAATGAGAGGAAAAAGTAGAATCCCAAGAATAGTTTTATGTTTGTTTTATTGTTATTTGGGTTTTTGTTTGTTTTTCAGGGAGCAAATGGTCAAGGTTTATTTTTGGCAGTCCAGAAAGAGAAAGTGGGAAAGTGAAGCCTTCAAAGTAGACAGCAGACAGAGCTAAAAGTCAAGTAGCTATAGCCAGAAAAATTGCTTTTAAGGAGAGAGATAAATCATGGTATGTTGGTATTCAGATAAGAACTGTTCTGTTGAATACAAGAATGAGGGAGAGGGTTTGAGTTCTGAGTACTTGCTAAACATGTGGTGGGGAATAGAGAAGATAAGAGTTAATGAGTTCGAGATTCCAGAGAGGCAGAGGATTGTTAATACTAGAAGGCAAGAGCCAAAGGGCATGATGTCCAAACTGAAATTATCGAAGAAATTCAATAGTGCTATTGTTATATAACGGACCTAAGGGGTCAGTATGGGTGCCTGAGATAAGGCACAAGACACCTGAAAAGAACAACAACAAACTATAAGGTCACAGAAGTGATGGAGCAGGAAGTACCTACCTAGAGAAAATAGGAAAAGGTAGTACTGGAGACAGGAAGTCATACAAGACACATTCTTCATAAAATGAGAGAAAGTAGGAGTCAATGGAAAACTACAAGGAGTAGATAGTGTAAGATTTTTAAACCCATGGTTTTGTTTGATATGTTAAAATGAGAGGGAGGTTTCAGAATGCCACAAACCAAACCAAATGAGGATAGCCCACTTTAAAGCCTAAAGCAAACAAGTGCAGCTGTAAAGATCACTAATCAAAGACAAGGAGTTAATAGGATTTGTGAGTTCTCTGAACCTGGACTGAAGGTGCACACATGTGTACACACTCACCCCTTTATTTTCTTCATTTGTCTCTAACAACTTTTAAGTTTCTTCTTTAATTTCTTATTAAGAGTTGGAGGGGCTGGAGAGATGGCTCCATGGTTAAGAGCGCTGACTGTCTCTTCCAGAGGTCCTGGTTCAATTCTCAGCAACCACACGGTGGCTCATAACCATCTGTAATGGGGTCTGATGCCTTCTTCCGGTGTGTCTGAAGAAAGTGACAGTGTACTCATATATATAAAATAAACAACTCTTGAAAAAAGAGTTGAAAAGATACACAATAGTATTAACAATCGATGTGACTTCTAAGCAAAGAAATCAGATAATCTCAACAAATGACATGGCTGTATATAAGTCAGTTTTATAAGGATAGCTATAAATCCTGTCACTGGGTTAATGATCTAGTGAAAGAACATCAAGAGGCTGGGAGAGCCATCAGTTGGTAAATGTGTTTGCCACAAAAGCATGAGGACCTGAGGTCAAATTGCTAACACCCACATTAAAGTGGTGACATATGTAATCCTAGCACTAGGAAAGACAGGATCCTCAGCCAACTAGCTAGCTAGTCTTACTAGTGAGCTCCAGATTCAGTGAAAGACTGTCTCACAATAATGTGCAGAATGAGAGAAATCAGCCAACACCGACCTCTGGCCTGCAAATTCAGGTGCATATAAACTCGTACCCACATGTACAGTGCCCCTAAATAACCTATCATTCTGTTTTTTAAAGTGATTACTTTAAAAGCTATGTTTCAATATAATTGATTATCCTTACCCAACTAAAAATATTAGCCTGAGTAGTAGAACATGATGAGCCCCAAACAGTGCAAGGCTTACTAGAATACCTGAGAAAAAGGACCCTAACAAAGTTTCAGGAGTTGGAGAGTGCTGGAAGCAATGTATGAGCTGTAGGAAAAGGAAGCTCAGAGTGGCACTAAACAAGCAAAGGTAATGGTAATCCTAGCACTACAGACCAAGGCAGAGTCAAAGCCAGAACGGACTACATCGAAAAACTATCAAGAAAAAGAGAAAGAGACAAGCTATTAAGCAAAAAAAAAAAAAAAAACAAACAAAAAAACAAAAAAACAAAAAACAAAAAACAAAAACAAAAAAAACAAAACAACCCAAGCTGTAACAGAGAATGCATAAAACATGAAACACCAAAATTTGGATCTGCACAGTGGGGAGAAAACTATAGGAGTTTTAGTTAGGATTACTACTGTGGAGATGAAATACCATGACCAAAAACAACTTGAGAAAAGGGTTTACTTCACTTGTTCTTTCATCACCAGAGGAAGTCAGAACAGGACCTGAAACAGGGCAGGAGCCTGGAGGCAGGAGCTGATGCAGAGGTCATGGAGAACTCCAGTTTGCTGGCTTGCTCCTCAGAGCTTATTCAGCCTACTTTCTTACAGACCCCAAGTCCACCAGCCCAGGAGCATCTCCTGCCCACAATGGGCCAGGCCCTCCTACATCAATCACTAATTAAGAAAACACCCTACAGGCTTGCCTACTGCCCAATCTTATGGAAGCATTTTCTCAATTGGCTTTCCCTGCTCTCAGATGACTCTAGCTAATGTCAAGTTGACATAAGACTAGCCAGCAAGATATATAAAACAGTTAACAGTAATTACCATGAGGAGTAACTGAGAAAGGGGGGAAGCAACAGGAACCTCAGGGATAGCTCACTTTTTATGTACTGACTGAATTCTGTGTCACCTGTAAGTCATCACTACATTTTTTAAAAGTTTTATTTTTATAATTTAGTTGGTTTGGTTTGGTCATTTTGGTTTTCAATACAAAGTTTCTCCATGTACCCTGGCAGTCTTGGACTTAATCTGTAGATCAGGATGGATTTGAATGCAGAGATCCACCTGCCTTTGCCTACTAAATGCTGGAATTAAAGGCATATACCACCATGCTTAGGATTAATTTTCTTGCACTTGCATTTTAAATAAATGCATTGTGTGAATAGGTAGCCTTGGAGGCAAGAAGGTGGCAACAGATCCAATGAGGCTGGAGTCACAGACAGTTTTATGCCACCCAATGGTGGGTGCTAGAAAAAAAAAATCCCATTTTCTAGAAGAGCAGCTCTTATTTAATTCTTTAGCCCCATATTACTTTTTCTTTTCTTTTTTTTTTTTTTAAGCTAATTTTAGAGAAAGCCTTTTTCAATTTCCCTAGATATACTTTTTGGAATTCTTCAGGACAGCAGAGCCTCCAGACTCCAGGCTACATGCCTTCTGATAGTAAACTTCTTTTAAGTTTATTTTTATACCGAGTGAGATGGGCACCAAAGTATAGTTTTTGCTCTCAAGGTGCACTCAGAAAGCAACCAGACTTCTGTTTGCCACTGACCCTTCAAAACAATGGATGTTCTCTGTGGAGGTAAGCAGGAAACTGAAAGCTTTTCTCTTCCAGGGTATTCTCACCATTCAAAGCATGTCTGGGATGGACACTGCCCAGTAGGCCAAAGATCAGCAGACACATGTAGCAAGTGAAAGTCCCAATTGCTACTGCTGGCCTATACAAAACCTTTTGTTCCGAGCTCGTGGAATGAACACACACGAACACGAACACACACACACACACACACACACACACACACACACACACACACACACTTTTAAAACAAAGATTTACCCCTATCAGTACCCATGGAGGTTAGAGGTATCAGATCCCTCTGAAGCTGGAGTTACAGGTGGTTGTGAATCTACTGACATGCAGGGAATAAATCTTGGATCCTTTGCAAGAGCAATAAATGCTATTAACCACTACACAATCTCACCGGCCTTATACTTTTTTTCTTTAGTTTCCAATATTCCAATAGCTAAAGCCTCTATTAGTAACAATGGCATTAATCCCAACGCTTTTAAAGGCAGAGGCAGGTGGATCTTTTAGTTTAAGGCCAGCCTGGTCTAAAAGAGCAAGTTCCAGGACAGCCAAAACTACTACACAAAGAAACCCTGTCTCAAAAATCCAAGAGAAATAAAAGGAGGGAGGGAGGGAAGGAGGAGCAATCAGTAAAGGCTCATACTCAATTTCATCTACTTTTTTTTGTCTTATACTAAACTGGTCTTCCTTATTACTATAGTGAAAATAATACTATAGGTTTCTAAAGGTAAAATTATCCTTCAATCCTCAGACTAGCTCTAGTCTACAGATTTAACACACATTTTTAACTGACTGGTGTCTCTCTCTTCTCTCTCTCAGCTGTCTTTATCTGATTTTGCTAGTCTAGTTTCTCTCTCTTTTTTTTTTTTTTTTTTGACTTTTTCCTTAAATCTGTGTAATATTTTAAAAAATGAAGTTTTTTTGTTACAATTTTATTTTAAAAAGAGAGATACATGTACAGGTTTTTAAAAGCATTTTGTCAGTATTTGATTCTTTTAAAGGTTTGATAGTATGCATTGAAATCTTACTAGTTATCATAAGCATAAAGTACATGTAAAACAAAACGTAACATGGAAACAGTAAGAGTTTTCTTGGTGTGTATAGATGAAACATATGATTTTTCAATACCAAGAATTGCCACAAGGCTATATTCCTAGCTCTTGGATTATTAATGATTAAAGGTCCAGGTGTATCACACTCTGAAAGGGTGCTATACACTTACGCTTATATTTTTTTTCTAAGAAGGACTGAGGCTTTCACTTTTTGGCCTTTGGGTTTTTTTTTTTTTTTTTTTTTTTTTGAGCTTCATATGGCCTGTGAGTTGTTTCTGGGGTATTCAGAGCTTTCTGGGGCTAGTATCCAATTATCAGTGACTGCACATTATGTCTGTTCTTTTGTGACTAGGTTACCTCGCTCAGGATGATATTCTCTAGATCCATCCATTTTCCTAGGAATTTCATAAAGTCACTGTTTCTAATAGCTGAGTAGTACTCCATTGTGTAACTATACAATTTTTGTATTCATTCATCTACTGTAGGACATCTGGGTTCTTTCCAGCTTCCAGCTATTATAAATAGGGCTGCTATGAAAACATGAAGTTTTTAAAATCTTATTTTTAAAATGTCTGCCCATTAATAAGGTATGTATACCTGACAATCTTTGATACCCCTTCCCAGCTACTGGGTTACCTAAAGCTTTCTCATGCTTTCTCACAACCTAGTCTTGATCCAAGGTCCAAGATCATCCTGGAATCCTGAGTAATAAAGCAGTATACAACAGTATCACATGTCCGTACCACTGAAGAGCTCCTGATGTATAATCTCATAAAATATTGATTCAGCACTGATGATATAAGCAGGAAATCTAAATTTAATCCCCTAAAAGTACTGTTATTTTTAGAAAAAAAAATCTGAATGACTCCTAGGAAACAAAAATACACTTAAAGATGAATTAAACATACATTGAGAGATAAAAATGAACTTATAGTTACTGATATGAATATATACTTAATGTATCTCAAACAGTTTTCTTTTAAAAAATACTATATCTACAACAGAACCATGAATAAAAGATGCCCAGCTGCCCAGCAGATGTTAGGGGTCTGTTCTTTGAACTAGAGATTCTATCTAGCTTTTGGCCACTATCTGGTTTTTACCTCCCTCGGTTTAGATCCTGTCTCCAATAGGCCAGCTGTAGTGATGCAGGCAGCAAGGATTTGCTGAAGGAGGTAGAGGCAGGAGGATAACCAGTTCAAGGCCAGCAAAGGCTACAAATTTCATTGGTGGGTCAGGCCTTTAATCTGAGCACTCAGAGGCAAAGGCAGACAGATCTCTCTGAGTTTGAAGGGAGCCTATTCTACAGAGGGAATTCCAGAACAGCCAGGGCTATACAGAGAAACCCAGTATCAGAAAAGATAACAAACCAAAAAGAAAAAGAAAAAAAGTCAAACCAGAGAGGATGTAACTGCATATAAGCCAGTTCCATCTTCAAACTTTATATTTAGACACTACCCCTTACTTTGAAGTTTCTTACATTTTAGATTCAAGAATCAAGAACAGTTTATTTACTCAAAATCTTAAAAGTTATGAGAGCAACATTAGGTAATGATTTCAACTTAAAGTATTTACATTAATATTTACTGATGTCAGTTTTGAGTAGTATGATGAGGAATTTTGTTTTCCTCATAGCTTTCCTATGTTTCCAACTGTTCTGATAGCATCACTTGCTCTGCGGGTTGCAGAGATGGCTTAGTACTTATAAACACTGGCTGCTCCAAGTTCTCAGAACCAACATGGCAGCTCACTGTCATCTATTAACTCCTGTCCCAGAAGATTCAATACCCTCTTCTGCCCTCCATGGGCAGCAAGGCATGCATGTAGTACAAACATACATGCAGGCAAAACACTCATACAAGTAAAAAAATTTTTTAAATCAATTTTTTCAAAGACCTGTTTGGAGAAAAAAAAAATCTACACTGCTCTCTCAGAGAATCAGGATTCATTTTCCAGCACCCAGGTCAGGAAAATAAATCACAAACACCTATTAGCTCTAGGGAATCTGACACTCTCTTCAGGTATCAGCACACATCTGTACACAGGCACACACATAACTAAAAATAAAATAGGGGGCACTAGAGAAAGGGCTCAATAGTTATTAAGAACACTTGCCTTTTGAAGGACCCCAGTTTGGTTCCAAGCACCCACATGACAGCTCACAACTATCCATAACTCCCAGCTCTAGGGGGTTCCAAGCACACATGCAGTGCACATACATACACACAGGCAAAATATTCATGCCCATAAAATATAAACATTTTAAAATAATAAAGCATAAATAAGAATGGATTTTAGAGTGGTCATGGCAGCTCATATCTGTAAGCACAGCACTTGGAAGGCAGAGGTAGGTAGGTCAGGAATTCAAGACCAACTTCTAATATGTGAGTTTTTCAAAAAATATGCATGAACCCTAAAGTGAATCAGGAAGTCCTACCACGCACGTTCTAGCTGTGTAGCTCTTGAAGATTAACTAACCTCTGCATATTCAGTTTCCTCATGAGTCAAAGGAGTTGGTAATAGCACCTACATCACAGATACTTGTGGACTTTATAAAGAGATTCATATTTAGGATTCACAGTAATGATCGTATAGTAAGAAAATGTTGATCATTATTTAATCTATCTCAATTTTATATGTCACTATTCTACATTTTCTAAACTCAAGTCCACAGACATTTACATAATGGTTACAAAATAATTAAATCTTCATAAACCTCAAAAATGCCCTATACCAAGTAAAAGTACAGGGTTGGAAATATTAGTGGCACAATACTTGCCTAGGAGTCTCAGTCTCCCCCCCCTCCCCTCCCTCCCTCCCTCCCCCTCCCTCCCTCTCCTTCCCTCTCTCTCCCTCTCTCTCCCTCTCTCTCCCCCTCCCTCCCTCCCTCCCCCCCCCACACACACACATACACACACACACACACACACACACACACACACAATAGGTTTAATCTCCAACACTGCCAAAAAGTTACAAAAAATATTTTAATTAGTACTTATTTAATGTTCCCAAGAGTTGGTATACAATTCCATATTTGGCTTAATATGAACATGTATGTATACATTTTAAAACGGAAGCAAAATGAAAACACATCTCATGCTAAGATTATATGGAGAATCAGAACACAATTAGAAACAATGCTGGAAAGCCCAAAAGATTGTGAATGACAGCCACACAGTTTCATACAGAAAAATAACATGGGATTTAGTATACAAGGGTCTTTTGTAGGACCCTAAGATATGAGGGAGTTCCTACTCCTACCTGTTTCCCTACATAAAGTACTTCCATGGGCTGAAAATATAGGTCAGTAGTAGAATGCTTGCCTAGTATGTCTGAGGCTCTAATTTCAATTCCCTGCACTCATCAATAAGATAGAACTACTTCTATTCAACCTATTCTTACTACTTTTGCCCCCTCTCCAGCAGCTTTTTTTTTTCATCATTAGTTCATGAGAAAGCTGGAGAGTCATTCAGCAATATTTACCAAAACAGAACACCTAACCAGATTTACTTTTTTAATTACTTTTTTATGGAAACCTACTAATGTAGAAGCATACATACATATAAATATATAAATGATATTTAAATGGAGTTACTTATCATATAATGGAGGAGATAATGCCCTAAATAAAAATCCCAGGATCAAGAATGGATTACATCTTTTTGAGGCATTGGCTAAAGGGGTTCCTTAGAACACCACACACACGACTTACAGAATGTTGCCAATGCTATTACTCTCCACAACTTGATAGTAAGACCCAATTGCTGAAAACACCACATACCCATGTCATCAAACATTGAGAACTAGAGCTAGCACTCAACTGGCAGCTTCACTCTTACTGAGTAGTGTTCATGAAAGAGAGAACTAGTCATCATTCTCACCCAGCTACAAACCCTATAATCTACAATATCAACCTGCCTCCAAATATACACTAATGCAATAAGGGTCCAAATGTACATGAGTAACCAACTAACTTTTGATTGACATTAAGCCAGACCCATGTGATATAACCTATACCTGACACCGCTAATGAGAAAAAGAACCCAAGACTAGATAGGTTGCAGGCCCTAGGGGGAAATCTATTATAATCATTTTGCTAAATGATTATGCCAATAAGAAGACTCCCGATAATGTTTTGCTATATCCACAGATCAGTGCACTGCTGAACCCTAATCAGAGAAGCTTCTTCTTACACTAACACAGACTCACAAGCAATGTGAAGAGAGTGAGAGACTTTGAAGTACTCAGCCCTAAACGGTCCCTCCTTTCAAGGCTAAAGAATCTATGCAGAAGAGGCAGAATGTTTAAGAGCCAGAAAGAATGAACTACTCCAAAATAGTATTTTCCAGAAACAATAGGACTGATGCGCAAATGAACTCAGAGATTAGACAGCAAGCATAAGACCTACACAAGTTCAAATCAGATAAAAATCTCAGCACAGAGGACAAATGGGCACAGAATCTTAGCCCTACCTAAGAAGTTATTTGCAACTGATAATGGCCAGAAGAGAAAAATCCATTCTCTTCTATGCAGTGACATTGGTTATATTAACTATACTCCAAGACAGGCCTCACATGCTTAGAAATACTTGGTCAACACAAAACAACTCCATTTTTTGTTGTTGTTGTGTGCTTAGAGAGAGAGAAAGAGAGAGAGAGAGAGAGAGAGAGAGAGAGAGAGAGAGAGAGAGAGAGAGATTTTGTTGTTTTATTTAAGAGAAAGAATATGGAATAGGGTAGGTACGTAAAAAAATGTAAAAATAAAACGTTAGAAGCTGAAGAGATGGGCTCAGCATTCAAGAGCAAGTAGGACCCACATTGGCAGCGCACAGCTGCGTGTAACACCAGCTACAGGGGGATTTGAGACCTCTGGCCTCCACAAGCACCTGTACTCATGTGGGCATATTTCACAAGCATATACACAGTTAAAATAGTAAAAATAATTTATTTTAAAAATTAAAAAACCTGGGCTAGAGAGATGGCTCAGTGGTTGAGTGCTGAGTGCTCTTCCAGAGGTCCTGAGTTCAATTCCCAGCAACCACATGGTGGCTCACACCATCTGTAATGAGATCTGATGACCTCTTCTGGTGTCTAAAGACAGCTATCTATAATAAATAAATAAATCTTTGAGAAAAATAATTCAAAAAACTTTATCCAAGTTTTTCCTGACAAATATTCATCTTCACTAACATTTATCAAGCTGCTATACAGAGGCAGCATGAGTGCCCTCACAGTAGCCCTCTGAGAGCTGTTACTGTTCTCAGTGTAAGATTTAAAAGAGTTTTAACGCTTGGGCTGAAGGCAATAAACCTAGTAAGCAGAGTATAAAGTACACAGCACAATAAATATAAATGACTAAACATAGGGGCTCAGAGGTTAAGAACACTGGCTGCTTTCCCAAAGGGCCTGGGGAATCAGTTCCCAGCATCCATATGGCACATCACAATGGTCAGTAACTCTAGTTCCAGGGAAGCTAACATTTATTTCTGGACTCCAGGGTCACTAAGCATATGAATAAGCCAAGAGTCAATTAACTTTTTAAAATTTTTAGTTTCTGGTATCCAGATTAATGAGAAATTACTGTCAGAAGAAGCTGGACAACCACTTTACTCTTTCAGCCAAATTGATATGAAATAAATTTAAGAACAAAGATCTCATACAATTAGAGCCCAGTTATGATGTCACTCCATTTAAAAAACAGCTTTACAGCTATAGAGAGTATATGCAAAAGTGGAAGACTATGTGAAGTACATCTAACAGAACACTCAACGACACTTAATAAATCTCTAGTTTTGGAGAACAGATTTTGGAAAATTCAGTTTAAAGCAATTTTACTCATGCTTAAAGCATTTTTATATTTTTAAAAATATTGTTTTTAAGTATTTTTAGAGAAACTTCATTCTTCTTATCTCTACTCAGATGTTGGGACTAGGGATGAATTTAGCCATTACTAAAGAGGAAAAGGTTTCCCTCTGCTTTCTTTAGTTTCAGCAACTAGACTGTCAGCATTAAACTCACTCTCTCTCTCTCTCTCTCTCTCTCTCTCTCTCTCTCTCTCTCTCTCTTCTCTCTTCTCTCTCTCTCTGACACACACTCACACACACACAACATTAGAATCTGTCTCACAGAGTAAGATAGCACTATTTATAATAAATGGAAACTATTTCCCTTTAGTCAATAGAGACTGGTGAGCCAGGCATAATGTTGACCACCTGCATGCAATCATCCCTCAGGACAGAGACTGGAGATAGCCACAGGTAAGAAAGATACTTCTTACCAAGGAAGTCCAAGTTAATTTGGATTTTTAGCCATGTCTGTTTATGTGTGGTGACAAAGTCCCTCCAGTAGGATTTCAAAATTCCAAAAGGAAGAGCTTTATGGCAATTCAAGTCCCCGGGGGAGCTTAAGAGCCTATGACAAGTGATTCTTTTTGGCAGAGCTTCAGGCAGGTAAGGAGCTGATAAAATTCCATTTGCAAATGCCTTCAGTTCAAAGTAATTTTTATGACACAGAAGCATATTTTGGAGCCTAGTGCCATTAACAGACACAAATGTGTGCACTTTCTTTGTACAAGGTATTCCATTACAATGTTAGCAATACAAACGATTTTAGAATGAAATTCATCCACCAAGAGGTAATAACTCTCAGTACAGCAAGTAATTTTGTAGCAGGAGTAACTTTTCAGCTGGCAAATTAGAAAAGTAAAAATAGACCTATATTTGCCATGGGGAAGAATATACAAACACTGCCCACTTGGATACAAATTCTAAAGATCTGACAGGGCAAGTAGGTACTTTATATGAACTTTACACACCTTCTCTTAGAGTAAATTCATTTGTAAGAATTTATCCTTGGGGGCTGGAGAGATGGCTCAGCAGTAAAGAGCACTGATTGCTCTTCCAAAAGGATCCTGAGTTCAATTCCCAGCAAACACATGGTGGCTCACAACCATCTGTAATGGGATCAGAAGTCTCTTCTGGTGTGTCTGAAAACAGCTACAGTGTACTCACATTAAATAAATCTTTAAAAAATATATATCCTACAAAATAGTATCACAGAGAAAGTACTACTTGTAACACAAGAGAAAAAAACTGGAAACAATTTTACCATTAACCAATAAGGGACAAGTGAGACAGGCATAATGGTGAACACCTGCATGCAATCATATTGCTCAGGACAGAGTGGAGGAGAGCCACTTGTTCAAAGCCAAGTACAAGGCTAACTACTGCTATATATCATGGTCCTGTTTCAAAAACAAGTAAAATGGAAGTATATTCACAAAATGGAATACCAACTATCTTGAAAGAAATCAAAATGTATTAACATAAAATAAGTACCCACACATTTTCGATGAAAACAAAAACTTTTAAATGACCTATTTTGGGATAGGGAAAGAAAAGAAAATTATACTAATCCCTATGCCTGTATAAATGGTAATGGGAGGTGAGGAAGGATTACAGGATATCTCATTATGTCACCCTACTTAAGTTAAGATGTGTAACTTCTGCTAACAGGAAAAGAAGGGAGTTTGGGGGGGGGGGAGACGCAGGTGCAATAGCATACACCTATAATCTCAGCATTCAGAGAGCTGAGCCAAGAGGCCTGTGAGTTCAGAGTTCAAGGAGAGACAGAATAGGGAGAATTTGCTTCAAAAATATGAAATCAAATACTAAAACAAAAACCCATTAAATAGTAATTTCTTTAACTCAATGTATCCAAAGTACTATTTCAATATGTAATCAACATTTTGAAAACATTTTACATTGCAGTCCATTGAACTCCATAGAGACAGCGCCGGGGCAAGTGAGAGCCGGACCGGCACTGGGCGACTCTGCCTCGAGGAGGAAAATCAACTAAACATGGACAAAGGAGATCCTAAGAAGCCGAGAGGCAAGATGTCCTCCTCATATGCATTCTTTGTGCAAACCCGCCGGGAGGCACCCGGATGCTCCTGTCAACTTCTCAGAGTTCTCCAAGTGCTCAGAGAGGTGGAAGACTATGTCTGCTAAAGAAAAGGGGAAATTTGAAGATACGGCAAAGGCTGACAAGGTTCATTATGGAAGAGAATTGAAAATCTACATTCTCCCTCAAGGGGAGACCAAAAAGAAGTTCAAGAACCCCAATGCACCCAAGAGGCCTCCTTCGGCCTTCTTCTTGTTCTGTTCTGAGTACCGCCCAAAAATCAAAGGTGAGCATCCTGGCTTATCCATTGGTGATGTCGCAAAGAAACTAGGGGAGATGTGGAACAACACTGCCGCAGATGACAAGCAGCCCTATGAGAAGAAGGCCGCCAAGCTGAAGGAGAAGTACGAGAAGGACGTTGCTGCCTACAGAGCTAAAGGAAAACCTGATGCAGCAAAAAAGGGGGTGGTCAAGGCTGAAAAGAGCAAGAAAAAGAAGGAAGAAGAAGATGATGAGGAGGATGAAGAGGAAGACGAAGATGATGATGATGAATAAGTTGGTTCTAGCGCAGTTTTTTTTTCTTGTCTATAAAGCATTTAACCCCCCCTGTACACAACTCACTCCTTTTAAAGAAAAAAAATTGAAATGTAAGGCTGTGTAAGATTTGTTTTTAAACTGTACAGTGTCTTTTTTTGTATAGTTAACACACTACCGAATGTGTCTTTAGATAGCCCTGTCCTGGTGGTATTTTCAATAGCCACTAACCTTGCCTGGTACAGTCTGGGGGTTGTAAATTGGCATGGAAATTTAAAGCAGGTTCTTATTGGTGCACAGCACAAATTAGTTATATATGGGGACAGTAGTTTGTTTTTTTGTTTTTTTTTTTTTTCTTTTTTTTTCTTTTTTTTTCCGGGTTTTTTTTTTTCTTTTGGTTTTATTTTGGGTTTTTTTTTTCATCTTCAGTTGTCTCTGATGCAGCTTATAAGAAGATAATTGTTCTGTTAACTGAATACCACTCTGTAATTGCAAAAAAAAAAAAAAATTGTGGCTGTTTTGTTGACATTCTGAATGCTTCTAAGTAAATACAATTTTTTTTAAAAAAAAAACATATTTTACATTTTTGAATTTTTACAATAGCTGGTGTGTATTGTAATTTACACTTTATGACATGATTCAGACTAGCCACATTTTAAATGTCTAACAACTACATATGGTATGGGATACTGTAATAATCAATACAGATCCCAAGATTTAAAACACATATCTAGAAAGGTAATGTTTAGGTGATTTAGGCTAATGACAAAATAGTAGAAAGTGAACCCTAAGGAAATGAAGTCTGGGCCAGAGAAAGGTAGTCTTGAGTGAATTAGATTTGTATTTGTAAGCTAATAAGAAGCCAAAGAAAAGCACTTAACAAGGACAAATGATAACAAGGACAAAAAAATAAAACTATTTCAGTAATCTGTAAGTACTTTTTCTTCACCAAGATAACATCACTAGTCATAAGCCACTCCCTTTCTTACTTGCAAACACTGACTGCCAAGGCTAAAGGAGTGGTTTTTCTAGCAAAAGTCAGAAATCCAGCAATGCCTCCGGGACACAGAGCATAGTCAGCAATATCAACAACTAACTGCTCTGCACTGAAGTCATGGAATTTTTTTTCCTTCTTTTTTTTTACTACATTGAGGGGCAGTGCACACTCATGAGAGTA
The DNA here is from genome assembly GCF_963924665.1 of Micromys minutus. NCBI lineage: Eukaryota > Metazoa > Chordata > Mammalia > Rodentia > Muridae > Micromys > Micromys minutus. Next base: position 25,459,940 of record NC_137981.1, on the reverse strand, counting down.
AAAGGACAACTTGTGGGGGTAGGTTCTCTCCCTCCAGAAAGTGGATCCCTGGCATAGAACTCAGGTTCACATCAAGAAGAGCCCTCTTCCTTTCCTTTCTTTCTCTGCAATAGGAAAATGACCTGAAAGTTCACATGTTCTCTTTCACTTTCGAGACAAGAAACCAACAGATTCCAATAGGTCCGTGTGATATCCAAGACTGCAGAGCTACAAGCAGTAGAAACAAACAGTACAAGATATTTTCCATCAAATGAGAAACTCAAAGTCTTATTGCTTTTTGGTACTTTTTTATAGTTCTCAAATTATCCATGCTAGATGTATTGCTCTCATAATTTTAAAAAAGCAGACAAAAATGTTTGCTTTTAAAACTGACCACATCACGAAATCCTCTACATGTCATATTATAAAAGTTATGTTCTAGACAAGCCAGGTTTCCGTGTTATCCACTAGACTTCCCCTGTGCAGATCTTAACTATGGTTAGACAACTGCTTACCGTCAATCTCTCTACTCAGGCCTTAACCTGCTATTGCTTGTGATCTTTGCTAAATATATCAGTAGAATCTGGGAAGAAGTCCATAGTACAACCACCACAATATTGCTCCACAATTATTTTGTGTACATTTCTTCAGATTCTAACAGAATTACCTTTAGAAGGCTAAGAACCAAATGGATTTAGCTTCTCTCTCCAGAGCTATCTTTGGGAAAAACTACCGCTTGTTCGTCCCATGTGGTATTAGATCTTGAGAGCTTACAGAAGGCCCAGACACTAATAACACTCCATCCTTCATGTACATGTATAATCATCTCTGTAGGAAACAGATTTATGCAACTAGAAATGGTTCCTTTCTCCTCCTGAAAGCAGGCTGGTCCAGGTAAACTCGGGAGTTAGTTGTTACCAGTGACCCTCTTCTGCCAGAAAATGCACTGCCCCGCCAAAGAAGAACCCCAAAATGTGAGGAACAACAGAGAAGACAGAATCCCAATGACTCCACTAGATTCAGTCACACTTATTTCTTTGTTTTATTTTTTAATATGGTGGGGGTAGTAGAGCTTTACTTTCCTTAATGTACATTGGGCTTATCAAATTACAAGCACTTTTGAGAATTACCCAATTAATCCTGCTGTAAAAATATGCAATCTATTACAATAATCACTCCAAATTGTCTTCCTCCAGTCCAAATCTCTGTGAAATCCCAGATCCATACAGAAACACCCCTCCCACCCCCAGCAACCCCCATAAATTTTGGTACTAAAGAATGAACCCAGGGCTTTACACAAGCATGTACTCTACCACTGACTGCAGCCTGGGCCCAGAAACCTCTACTTGGTTGTCTAGGGGCTGTTTTAAACTCCTTAAGATTAAAAACAAAAACAAAAACAAAACAAAACAAACAAACAAAAGAAAACACTTTGGGGCTAGTGAGTGGCTCAGGGGATAAAGGTGCTCCCAGACCCACACTGTAGGCAGAACTGATTCTTACAAGGTGTCCTGTAACTTCAACACATGTGCCCACACAGGCACACAATCAAACAATGTAAAAATTACACTATTTTTTCCACAAACCAGCCCTTCTTCCACAATTTTTTATCTCAGTCATCAACCAGAATCACCCTGCTTCCCCAGCTAGAAACCCAACGTCAGTCTTAACCGAATCCCGTCCTTCCTCATCTGTACCTAGTTACCCACGTCTTCCCGTAATTCTCTCCTATTGTGCACTCTAGGCCAGATCATTAAAACTAAAAAAGTTCCAGGCTCTGCAGGTCCTCCTTTCTCCAAACTGATTCTTCAAAAAGTCTCCCAAAAGGCAAAACTGATCTTCATCTCCCTGCACCTGGCATACCTCGGCCTCCTCAGATCATCAGCCAGAGGAGGAGCCAAGCAGCACTGATTACACATTAGCACTGTGAGTCTATGCCATAGAAAACAAGGTTCATGAGCAGCATAAAAGGAAGAGTAATAAAGTCCACAACATCAGCGAAAGTAAGACACTCAAAAATAATTTCAATGTGTATTCAGTTTCTACTCATTAGTTCTGTATTTAACTGCCCAGATGACTTAGGAATCCCCTTAACCCAAGTTGAGATGAATTCAACTAGCTATCAGTTTCCTTAAGCACCTAGCTAGTGAACTTTTAAATAATAAAATAAATAAATAAATCTCTAAGATCTCTTGGCACACTGCTAGGTGGGTGGCTGAGAGGTTAAAACAATCTTGCAATGTAACTTAAGCTGACCTCAAATTCACAGTTCTACCTGAGGGTTCAGAGTGTTGTCATCTCAAGCATATGAACAATTTTATATTTTAAGAACTTGTTGAAAGGATTGACACACATTCAAATAACCATCTAATTAAAAATTGTTTTCAAAGACATGTTTATGTTTACTTGTTTTGGACTGATTTGGTCTTTTTAACAGTGTTATGCAGCCCAGGCTGGTCTTGAATTCCTGATCCTCGGCTTCTAAGTGTGCATCACCACACCTGGTTTAAAGCTTACTTGAAACCCTAAAGTCAAGCTGGATATGACAGCAGGCAGCTGAATCCCTACTAGCAGGAAGATAATACAAGACCCTGTCCCTTAACGACAACAGAATAACATACAGTAGACTCTCCTTTGCCATAGGACTGACTCCACCAACCATAGACTAAACAGAAAAGGAGAGAAATATAGCAGAAATTAAAGTGGTAGATGGTAACTATATGAAAACGAAATAAACTCCAAATAAAATATTTTATTCAACCATGACACAGAATCCACACATGGCACTGTTAACAGAGCCAAGAAATGTGGCCCCTAGGAAAAAACGTACTACCAATATTTTGCTAAATAAACATAGTACTAAGCTGACTCCTAATAATCTGTTGCTATATATCTCTCAATCTTCAGAGAAGCTTCTTGCAATAGATGGCATTCAACACAGAGCTCCTCAACTGGTCAATGTGCAGAGAGTAAAAGACTGGAATCCTCAAAAATGAATGGAACCAACATAGCACACCCTTCTAAAAAGGTTCAGGGATAGAAAGAACGAACAGGAAGACTGTAAGCCAGAGGCTGCAGACAACTTCAAGGAAACGGTGATTTCTGGACACAACAGGACATTGCACATAGAAACTCACAGCGGCTATGAGGGATGGGCATGAAATCTCACTATCAGCTGAAGAGCTATTGACATTTGATAGCTGCTGGGAGAAGGAGTCAGTTTCTTTAATGGTGTGATCCCTCCCTGGTAGGCTGGCCATACACACTTTCAGGGCATGCCTGACTCCCAAGGGTAGCTGAGCAACACAAACTGAATGATCAGCTTACTTTCTTAAAAGTGTTTAGGCTGGGCAATGGTGACACAAATTTTAATCCCAGCACTAAGAAGGCAGAAGCTGGCAGATCTCTGAGTTTAAGGCCACTATGGTCTACAGAGTGAGTTCTAGGACAGCCAGAACTACAAAGAAAAACTGTCCAAAAAAAAAAAAAAAAAAAAAAAAAAACACCAAAGAAACAACAAAAAAGATTTTAAGAAGACAACTACTCGAAATTAGGTGAATAGGGAAATGAGGATAGAAGATAAATATAATCAAAATACACTGCATAAAATTCTTGAACTAAGAAAAGATATTTTTAATTCAGGAAATTATTTCTGGAACACTTGATAAATAAATTCCTGGAAAAATCTGAAACCCATGGCTAAAGTGGTGGCTCAGCAGGCCAGAGTCTGCTTCCCAGGACACATTTTGAGTGGCTCACAACTGCCTCTAACTCCAGCTCCAGGAAACCCAACATCCTCTCCTGGCCTCCCTGAACACCCATATTCACCAGTACATACATACCCAAATAGAGACATGCACACATACAGCTAATTAAAAATAAAAATCCTTAAAAATACAAAGCTTTAAGAAATAGAAATTTTACACAAACCAAGTTATTAAATAAATTAAAGTCTTTTCCAGAAAAAAAAAATCTAGGTTTAAATATATGTTATATATATAACCATTTATGTGTATGTGTGTGTATATATATGTGTGTGTGTGTGTATTTATGTGCATATATAAGTATATACACATATTTACGTACCTGTATATACACACACACACACACACACACACACCTATGGCTGGCATGTGTATATATACATATATATGGCATGACACACATATATACATATATGTATATATACATATACATACATCTATACGCCAGCCATTCAAGGACAACAATCACAGTTCAAACTGCTCCTGAAGAGAGAGCAAGAAGGGAAGCTACCTTATTACTCTATGACTATTATCATCCCTACACTAACACTAGGACTTGTGTCAGAGTTGGCAGGAATACAACGAAGAGTCACAGTGTCAGGAAAGAAAGCAGTATGTATAAATGTCACCTACAGACTGGGGAAAGATTTGAGCTTGCTCCATTAGCAGGAACAGGTAGCACCACAAGCCAGCCAGTGCTAAGCAAGAGCTCATCTAAACTCCATTACCAGGTCCAATTCATGGGAGGGCCAGCCAGACAGCTCAAAAGCTCAGGGTGCCTACCACCAACCAAGCCTGAAGACCTGAACCAGAACCCACTTGGTAGAAGACTCACTCCTGCAAGCATACACACAGAAATTAATGTAACAATTCAAGGAATTAGAAACATTTTTTTAAGTGATGTGAAAAGTGAGACCTGGAAATAATTAAGAGTAGAAGAAAGAACAGAGGCAGAAAGAGGGCAAAGGGGAATAAGGCCACCATGGCACAGATGCCCCCTTTGCACCCAGTTCATTCTTCTCCCTTCACAACTGTCAGAATGCAAAATAACATTTTCAGGGAAGTCTCCCTAGATTCTCTAAGCACCAGCACCAGGTCAGGTCTCCACTTTAAGCTGTATAATACCCTACACTTTAATTATCATCACAATTACACTTAATTATACAGAACTCACCCTTCCACATGTCTCCCCCACTAGACTTTAAGCTCCATGAGTACAGGGACAATATGTGTGGTTGCACCCTCCCTCCGTGTGTCAGAATACAGTATATATTCCTCCAATAAAGCACAGATGAAGAGAAACAGCAACGTTGTGTCTTAAGGATGAGAAGTCCAGCTGGAGATGTAGCTAAATTGTGGAGGGCATCCCTAGCAAAAAGTTCAGGCCTCAAAGGAGCACTTAGATCTGATTAAGCTGTAGTTCCTTTGTGAATGTGAAATCCTGTCAATAAGGAGTTAAGTCAATGGATGGTCACCAGAGTGGAGGCAGGAAAAGTAAGTCTACTCCTGGCAGTCTCTCTAGGAGGGATTATGGATGACTATATTCTAATTTTACTTCAATTTTGCTCTTATTTTGCAATTTCTCTTTAATGACTATATTACATTTTAAGAAAAAAACTTCAAAATGTTAATATGATTTGAAAAGAAAATATAACACAGCTTGAGAGAACAGCAAAACTATATAGAAAAGTTTGTGTAAATTGAAGGATTCTAAGTGCACTTACTTTTAAAAAACCCATAACACGAGCCTGATCTACAGCCAGTTGGAGGCCAGCCTGAGCTATATATTGAAATTCTGTATCAATACAATGGGAACAACAAAAAACAAGACAGCAGAGAAGGTAATTTATGCCCCTATAGGTAATAAGAAAAGGAGATGAACAAAATGTTACCTAGTAAACGGGAGGGGTTCCTCTAGAAGGAAAGTAGACGGAGAAGGAATCCAAAGCAAAGAACACCCTACTGGACTCTTAAAGGATGGGGAGAGAAGGAAAGACAGTTAAAAGCCCCCCCCCCCCCAGAACAGGGGGAAGGGGGCGGAGGATATAAAACAGAGCACAGGTTCAAATAAAACCCCATTCCAAATTTAAATCTGTTTTCCATAAGCTCTGCGTTCCCTAGAAGTGTTCATATTTCAGTGTTGACCTTAAAAAGCTAAGGTAATTTCGGTATAACATCTTTTAGTTCGAGAACAATGATAAGCATTAGATTACCTTTTATTTTATCTCAAAGTTTAATTTCCCCTCAAGAGCAAACACAAGCGGGCTTACAACTGAAGCAGCACAGGAGTTCGTGAATAACCAGAAAACGCTAAGTCTTTGCACAATTTGCTTTTGTAAGAAGGCCATACTCGCGAATTCGACCTCCCTGGGTCCAATCCCAGCTCACTTATCTAAGTTATTTAACCTCTGCGTCTCGGTTTCCTCTACTAAAGCAACAAAGAATACAATAACCAGGGTTATCTTAAGAAGTAAATGACGTTGACACGAGTGCTAAGTTCGTATCATGTACTCAGAACAGTTTTAAGCCGTTTAAAAGAGAAAGCCTGCAGCCCTTTAACTAAATGAAAAAGATCGACACCACTACGGAGTCTCACAAGTCACAAAACGCCAGGCACGACTAACACCACACGGCGTTATTATTTTTCTTCCCTAACACGTCGGGATTTTGGGGTTTGATTTTTTTTTTTTTTTTTTTGGTTTTTTTAATTTTTTCTTTTCTTTACCAAATCGTTCCGCTAGGAACGGGGAGGGGGATGTACTCGCACGCACACCAGCAAAGTTTCCCGAAATCGAAGTGCAAGAATCACAACAGACATGGCAGCGGAGGAGGCCGCTCAGAACAACAGGTGAACCAACTCGCAGGCACCGAGGGAGAAACCCAGCGCCTTCCCGCAGCCAAGTTGGAGGGCGGGCCGATCAGTTCGTCCGGCCTCCATCCCCCCCGGCACCGAACACGCTTCGCTCTCCTTTCCTAGCAGGGTCCCGAGACCCAGCCCCAGTATCAGCCGCGCAGCTCCGGAGCGGGAACCTGAGCGCCCTTCCCATTTAAGGATTCCAGAAGCGTCCCCGGAGTGGTGCGAACGCGAACAAAAGGGCGAGCGCGGGCGGACCGGGCCGCGGGGCCGGGGTCTCCCGCAGGCCCCGCGGAGGCGCGTCGCGGCCTCCCCTGCGCGGCCACCGTCGCCCCAAACTTCGCCGGCCTTCCGCGGCGCACCCGCACTCCGCGACCCGCCAACTCACCGGGATCCCGAGAAACTCATCCTCCAGCGCTCGGCGCAGGCGGGCACGGACAGCCGCGGGGCGGCGAGGCCCGGCTCGGCCTCCGCCCTCGGCGTGCAGCGGCCCGGGCCCGGTCGCCCCTCGCGCGGCCGTACAGTCCTCGTCTCGCGCGGGCCGACGCGCGGGAGCTCGAGCCTCCCTCCCCGCCCTTCCCTCCGCCCTCCTCCTCCTCCGCGCGGCCGGCAAGCAGATTCCAATCTCTGCCGCCTCAGCCGCGGAGGACGCTCGCTCGCGGGGGGGGAGGGGCGGCGCGTGGGGGGAAGGGCGGCCTGGGCGAGCAAGAGGCGCCGGCGCGCGCGCACTGGGAAGGGCCCCCGCCAGCTCTGCGCGCACCCGCCCCGGGGCGCCGGCCCCGCCCCGGACACGAACCGAGCCGAGAGCTCGGCGGAAGTGCCCGAAGGGCCCGTGGAGCTCGGCGCCCCTCTGCCGGGAAGGAGGGCCTGACGCCGGCACGGGGGCGCCAGGTTGCCGAGGGAAGGGGGGCTACCCCTCTGCGCACGCCGCCGCCACACGCGTGACGGAGGGGCTGCTGGGCCCAGGCTGCGTGAAGGAGACGGTGCGGGCACACCCCTTCTAGAGCCGGAGCTCGCGTTGCACGTGAGAAGCGGCCCGGTTGCTCCGAAGGCACCGTGTCCCCAGGGTGCGGGATCGGTTGCCCGTTTCGTAGTTGTGGTTGCAAAGGAAAATGTAGCCACCCTGCATCCATTACTCAACCCTCTTGTCCCCCGCCCCGGTTCTCTCTGGTTCTCGCCCGCGGGGCGGAACGTGGAGGTGCACGCGTTCTCGGGGTCACGTAGCGAAAGCCTCGTTTCGGCCCGGAGGCCGGGCCGCTGGGGTTGCAGTGATCCGCGGGCGCGCGAATTCCTCGGGCGTAAGGAGCGGCGGGAGCCGGCTGAACTGAAGTCACCGCACTATAAATACGACTCTCGATCCACCTTTGGCTCAGCCCGAGTGACCTCGGATACCCTCCCAAGTCTCATTCCATCCTTTTAGAAAATGCAAAGAGCTGTCGCTACCTCTTTTTCTTCCTTTCCCCACTCAGTCTCCGTGCAAAATGCCGTTAAAAGTATTCAGTGGCCTGTGGGTGAAGAAAAGATAATCCCCTTTTAAACCAGTCGTTAAATACCTAACTTCTTCCGTAAGTATTTCAACAAATATATCGTGTTCGTTCAGTTAATTCTTTTCTGAGAAGACTTTAAGTCACTTGGGAAATTGTTTAAAATAGATTTTAAATCATATAAAATAGAAAGAGAAGGAAGAGAATGTACCCTGCACTTTATGTGTGTGTATTTATGCACATTCTGGCCTGGAGGAAAAAACAAAACTTAGATCCCAAGGCATTCCCTCATATTCAGCTGAAAATATATTTAAATTCCCTTACATTCTAGTTTTAACTGTTCTTCGTGCCCCCTTCTCCGTCCACTTTGGCTCCATCATCTTCCTTGACATTTGACTTACATTCTCTCATCCTTTTTCTGAGCTCTTGGGCTGTATGGTCTCGAGTCATTGTGATATTCTCCAGGCACCAAAGGTATATTGTGATATCAGAGGTTTCTTGCATCCACTTAAGATGGTCACTTTTCTTTCCGGATGTTTCTACATTCTACCCCTCTTGAATTTGAAGGGAAAGAGAAGACCTTTTTGTTCCGAGAGATTTGAACTCATTAGCCAAAAAGTCTTATGCCTACCCATGTGTTGTGACAGAGAAAACCATGGCAAGTGGACTTAGTGTGACTTCTGCATCCTAGAACTCAGCCTGTGAAATAGGCAAGAATCTCAGACTGGGGCTTTAGTGCACCAAAGCTGGGGTACACACACTAGTGTTGCCTGCTTTGAGTTACATGCTATTGAAATACAAGCACAGTGGTTGCATGGGCTTTTAATTCATATCTTTGCTTCTCCACGAAAAGATCCTTTTCAAATATTTGGGATGGTAGCTTGGTTTTCTCCTGTTCTGCTTAAATCAACTCATCTAGTACCCAGACTTAACTCCTTAGCACATCACAGCCCACAGCTGCCAACCGTCAAGTGAGCTGGGACATGGTTTGCTTTTTAGCTCCTGGCATGTATAAGCATGCCAGCCTGTTCCTCCGGTTTGCCTGCCCACTAAATGAACAGAGGCAGGAGCCCAAGGAGACATCTGGACACGTATGGTCTGGCCCCCAAAGTCAAAGGCAACACTTCAAGGTCCAATTTAACATTCTGTAATGCAGTAGAATTCCTTTAAGTAGGTTAATAGAAGGGACTAGAAATGAGCCTTTTCCTCTGGAGTTAGTTTCCTCACAGGTTCTGAAACTGGCTGTTGTTGCCTGAGCAAACTAGGAAGCATTCCCTCCCAATAGGTCACTTTTTTTTTTTTTTTGACACTTTTTGTTTGTTTTGTTTTTTGAGACTAGGTTTCTCTGTATCCCTGGCTGTCCTCACACTCACAGAAATCTGCCTGCCTCTGCCTCCCAAGTGCTGGAACTAAAGGCGTGTGCCAACACAGCAAGCTTCAGAACACTTTTCCGCATCACCTGTTCTGTATTAAAACTCCAGATACTCCAGTCTGTTCTCCACTCTCCTGGACCTTAGTGCCTGGTTTGCAGTGATACTTGTTAAATACTCCTGCCTCGGTTTGTTAAGTGAATGAGATAGATAAGCATGGGTTTCCTCTGAGCACTTCTGAACCTTGTCACCAAGACCCTTTCTTTGTTGGATGGTGGCAGAACTTTGTGAAAAGACAGGATCAGGCCTGGGAGACTGGGGATTACATCATCTTTAGTGAAATAAGGGACTTCTGCCTTCAGGGATCCAAGTTCAATAGATTAATCCAAGTTAATCCGCCCCAAGTCATTTTCCTGTTGTAAAGATTTTACGAGGTAAAAGGCAGCAGTAAGTCATTGTGGGTATAGAGATAAGAGCTTAGTAAAGACCAGTGGAAGGATGCCCTTGGTAAGTGACACTTAGGTTTGTTACAAACCCAGTATTAAGTGGATAAATGTGTTATGGGAAGTAGAAGGGACAGATGGCAATTTTCAGCCTGGACACTACCATGTCATTTTATTAATGATACTCTACCATAGCTTACGTATAGTATTTGATCTCTCTTATTTGTTTCTCTTACTTACATTTTACTTATAAACAGTTTTCTCCTTCCCTTTCTCCATGTTAATTTTGCTTTGTTTCAAAGACATTTCCTGGGCCTATCACTGCAAAGCAACACCTCTTAGCCTGTGCCCCCTGTCCCTCCTCACCTTGCCATCCAGTCCCTGCCTAAGCCACAAGGCAGAAAGGGTACCCAGAATTTCTCTCAGGCCCAAGCCTGACTGTGGAGCATCACTCTTCCCTGTACACTCGGAGAGACCTGACCTCGGCCCTTCTGTGTGCTTTTGTATGTTTGTTTCTTGGGGTTGGTACATGTCTGGCACAGCCTGCAAAAAGAAACTTCCAGAATCGGTCCTCTCCTCCTATGTAGGTTTCAGGCATTGAACTCAGACTGTCAAATCTGGCAGCGGGTGCCTTCATCCACTGAGCCATGCATTTATTTATTTTTGGGACAAGGTCTCACGTACTCCAAGCTGGCCTGGACCTCACTGGAAAAGGATGACCTTGAGCTTCTGACCTCCTGCTACCATCTCCTCAGTGCTAGGATTTACAGGCTGTACCCCATCCCCAGGTTAATATCAGTGTTGGGGTTCTATCCCAGGGTTGCCTGCATGCCAGGCAGTCTACCTGTTAAACCACATCCCTAACCTCAAGCCCTTTTATTCTGAAATCCTGCAGTGTCAGCCTGCCTAGGCTGCAAGTTTCTCTCTTGCCGAGACTCACCCCGTCCTAGGATACAGACTGACCATCCTGTGACTCTGGCTCTTTACTTGGACATTCTGTGTTCCTGACTATTCTACCCATCTTATCAAGAGTGCTTTCCCCATTTCCTGAGGCTGGGTATCCCAATGCCAACTGTTCTCCTAGACTACCACCTGTTGTTAGCTCACTTCTCTGGTTATCAGATGCTGCCCATGGCACGGCATTTCCTCCCAGCCCTGCTCCCTCTCAGCCCAGCACAGATCGTGTCCTTCTACAACCTGCTGTATACTCGCTGTCCTCCCTTCCCTGTACTGAGGACAGTAAGTTAGTGATCTATTACACTAGAATTTTCAACCAGAAAAAAAATACATAATGTATATGTATATATGCCATAAAATGTTATGTAGAAGAATTACATACGTGTATATGCACTAGATATCTGTGAATAATTTTTGCATGGTAAAAATATACTAGCTTGCAACCAGGTGGTGGTGGTACATTCTTTTAATGCCAGTACTCAGAAGGCAGAGATAGTCAGACCTCTGAGTTTGAGGCCAGCCTGATCTACAAACTGAGTTCCAGGACAGCCAGGGCTACAGAGAGAACAAAAGTCTGCTTGAAAACCAAAACAACAACAATAATAATAATAAATACTGACCAGAGGATAGGTCAGGTACTTCTTCACATATACAAGGATATAGGTTCAGTCCCTAACAGAAAGAAAAACAAGAAAAGAATCCAAAAGTAGCGTATATTTGAAAAGGCCCCTAGATCTGCTTTTTTTCAAAAGTATGTATGTGAGGGACTGGAGAGACGGCTCCAAAATTAATAAATTTTGTTAATAAATAAATAATTTGTACTGTTCTTGAACAGAACCGAAAGATTCACTTCCCAGCACTCACACTGGGTAGCTAACAACACCCTGTAATTCCAGCTACCGCTGACATCTGGTTTCCACAAATACCTGCACATATGTGCATGTACCCTCACACGTACACATGATTAAAATATTTTTTAAAAAGTGTGTGTGTGTGTTGATGACTAATCCTATTTGTCAACTTGATGGTATTTAGAGTCATAGAAACTGGACATGGCTCACCTTTAGTGCCAACACTGGTAAAGCAGAGACAGGCAGATGTCTTGAGTTCAAGGCCAGATCCAGACTAGCCAGTCCTAGATGAGGAGACCCAGTCTTTTGAAAGAAAAAAATATGGGCTTTTTGAGGTTAAAAAAAAAAAAAAAAGAAAATACCCGTTCTAAACCTAGTCCACCCCATTCCACGGACTAAAGCCCTGGACTGAATAAAATGGAAAAAGTGAGCTGTGTACCAGCATGCATCTCTCTCTGCTCCCTGCCTCTGAACACAAGGTGACCAGCTGCCTCAGGCTCCTGCCGCCACCATGGTCTGTACACTGGGCCTGTGAGTCAGGACAAACACTTCCTCAAATTACCTTTCTAGGGTATTTGTCACACAGCAAATAGAAAATGTGTGTGTGTGTGTGTGTGTGTGTGTGTGTATACATACACAGACACATAAAAATCAAAGACCCACCTTCCATTTATTTTCTACTAAACACTGGTTTTCCCTTGGGGTTGCCAGTGCAGAAATTCCAGCATCTGGGCCTGGGTATGATTACTCGGGCTAGTAGGAGCAAGGTGAGGTGCCACAGCAGCGGTTCAGGCAGACATGTTAGCACGGCTGACCAGGAGTGTGGAGAGCCATGGGCAACCACACTGACTCCTGAATGTTCTGCGCTTGCCAGGCTCTGTGGCTGCATATGGTCTCACCAGTGTAACCAGGCATGCGTGCTAGTTTGTCCACCAGATGTGGTGACCATTTCTAAATGTCTCGGTCACGGGAACTGTGGTACTGTTAAGCTCACTCCACTCTATTCCTACTAAAAATGTGATGCTGTTTTTGTTACATTTTCAGTAATCAGAATGGGATGAGCTGTGTGACACCAGGCCCTTATCCTTGGTTTCTAGCACACTGCTTGGCAGACCGAGTAGGTAAGAAGTACTTACTAAGCACTGACCATATGACTGTATGGCTTAGCCATCATAGATGTTCCTGCCCTCCAGTGACGTAACTTTCATTGAAGTCTTAATAGCTCACTCTGACAGTTAAATGAGGCTCCATTTGCTTCTAAAAACAAAAGTGAGAACGGTCTCACTTCTTCTGGAGCAGCATAGTCCTGTATTTATCCTGTGACAAATGCCTGCATTCCTCTAAAATGCACACTATTTTCATTCGGTTTGCTATGCACCTTACAGCCTGTTTTCCTCACCATAAGCCTGAACTATGCTAGCTCTCCTCCTAAGGTTGTCCTTTCAGAGAATCATGCCACTCTCTCTAGCCTTCCTCTGATGAAACACCAGAGGTGATTCTCACTATGTCTAGAAACCAGTGCATTGTGACAACAAACTGTTAGACTTTTCTCCAAGAAGGACCATGTGCCCTGTTCATATGTGTGTGAGTGCCTGCGTCTCAGCCTCTCTGCCTGGGAAGAGAAAACAGAGTGTCAAAATACACAAGATTTCAGTCTTTGCCTCTGCTAATTCACTGCTTTCAAAGTCTAACTGGAGAAGGGAAATAGTCATAGACTTTTCAGATCAACTGTGCTCTTCTTCTTGTCTCCTCCAACACACACACACACACACACACACACACTTAACCATTGTTGCTATAGTCGATTTGCTGAACACCAGGGTTGCTAGGTTACCACTATTCAAACACTGCCTTTCATGACTGGTATTATCCAGAGTTTGCTCCTTGTTCCTTCCTTTTCTTCCTTCCTTCATTTCTTCCTTTCTTTTTTGGGGGGAGTGAGATGGGGACACGGTTTGAGACAGGATTTCTATGTGTAGCCCTGGCTATCCTGGAACTCAGTTTGTAGACTAGGCTGGCCTTGGACTCAGAGATCTGCCTGCCTTTGCCTCTTTGAGATTAAAGACATGCACAGAATGATTTTTTTAAACACCTGCACATGTACCAAATTCCAGTTATCATCAGAAAGCCTAAACCGTGTGTGGCATGTGTATACATGCATGCTTTGCTGGAGATCAAAGTCAAGGCTTTCCACACCTATTCTACATCTATTACATAGTTCAAGCAAGAAGAATGTGAAGAGAGAACCTCAAAAGCTCCAAACAAAATGATAAGGAGACTGGAATGAGGACCGTCCAGATTTGATAAGTACATGTTGTAGACTTGTTTTGAACTATTATACCACATAAACATATACAGCTATTATGTGTTAATCAAAGAAGATTTTTAAGAAATGAAGTTTTAATTGTTTAATACGATGTACCTTTTAGAGTAGCTGAGAAGATATAATTAAGCATTTAATCCTTTGTTACAAAATAACTGTGTGTGTGTGTGTGTGTGTGTGTGTGTGTGTGTGTGTGTAAAGGACATAGGGACAGAGTGTTTGGTGTGCTCTGAGTGGAGGTCTAATGGATAGCTAGTATTTCTTCAATAAGCTCTCCACAGACCATGGACATTAATACTTTTATAACCTGAAACCTGAGAGCTAGAGCAGCAGGTAGCTCAATGTAGAGAGGGCTTGCTGGCTTATGCAGAGCCCTAAACTCAGCCTCCAGAAAAACTAAAACAACTGGTTGTGATCCAGGTCTGATGATGTATACTTCTAATCTCAGAAGATGGGGGGAGGTGAAGGTGACCAGAAGTTCAAGGTCATCCTCAGATACATATGGAATCCCACCCAGTCCATCCTGGGCTACATGAAACTCTGTTCAAAAGAATGAAATAGGGGCTAGAGAGATGGCTCAGCAGTTAAGAGCACGTGCTGCCCTTTCTGAGTATGTGGATTCAGTTCCCAGAACCCACATAGTAGTTCACAACCATTCATAACCTAGTCCTAAGAGATCTGACACCCTCTTCCGACCTCCAAGAACACCACAAACACGTGTGGTACACATGCAAATGCAGGCAAAATACATAAAACAAGTCTTCCCTAAAAATGTTTAAAGAAAAAAATAACAATAATAGCAACAACAAACCAGTCAGTCTGTTAGAAACTGAAAAGAACTTGAAAATGACGAGCTTCTTTTTTGTCATGATAAAACTAGAATTCCACGTGAGATATGTAATTGGAACTTTCTTGTATTTGGTTGGTGTTTTTCTTCATAACAAAAGTTATTCTGTTGTGCCGTCAGAAGTAACAAAAATACTGTTGTTGGTTATAAAATACACTATTATTTTAGATTAAAAAACAAAACATTTTCAATTAAACTACATTAACAAGTGGGAGACATTGTGGTTTTAAAAAGGTTTTTCTAAAGCATACATCTACAAATTGTTGAAATGTGTTTTAATGAATCAAGGAAGACAAAATAACAGCATACAGGCAAGCAATTTGAAACACCGAGTTTTCTAGGTTTTTAATGTGTAATCACATTTGTTTAGCACAATCCCTAAATAGTCACAATGTGAATGCTGAATTGAAAAAAAAAACAACAAAACTGTACAGTTAACTGCATATAAACATATAAAACAAACAAAAGTGAGTAATTTATGATTCAGTCATATAAAGTTTAGAAGAAATACTACCGTCGAGTCACATGTTTGGATTATATTGCAAATAAAAAATTAACTTTTGGCAGTTGCTTACACTGTCAAATGTGGGATGATAAGAAAAAGCTGAATTTTGGACATTAACACGATTTTATCTTTGGAGATGTTGTATGAGGCAATCACAGAATCTCAGCCTTGCCGCAGAAGAATGACTACTTCTCCCCCGGAAGCTGAACAATAGTGCTTGTTGCTTATGGGGCCATCAGGAAAAGCCAGCTGCGGATTTCGTTCTAGTACCATTAATTGCTTCCGCTGTATATAAAATTGAAAGAATTGGGCGCTTTAGTGCGGAAAAAGGATATCCTGCTACACAGCTCCTGTTTCCTCACAGAGGGCATCACTGAGCTCTTTGCCCTTAATTCGAATGCATTGGGATTATCCTGTGATGAAAGACCAAAAGGCTTTTCATTTTTACAGTCTCTTATCTCCCACTTATTTGGCACCTCTCTGGAGATGCCTGCTCTTCTTCCAAGCCTGGCTAATTGCTAGGATGTCAGAAGGTAGCTAATGACTGACTTCCTTCTCACAGACTAATTCTGAGCCCCTCTCCATTTTTATCATGGAGTGTCATTTCTCATTGCTGGTTGAAAAAGTAATAACAAAAAAAAAAGATGGTAAATTCTGTCACTGTTCAAAATGACAGATACTACATATTTTTAATGCTCGCTTTTATCCCCTGCCCACTGTATACTTTAACACCACTAAATGTTTTTATAAATTCCACTATGTATAGTAATTGTCCAGCCAACATGATAGCCACTTGACCTGCACGTGTCTGAGTACATGAATTATAAACTATTTCTAAGAAGTCAGGTCTGGTGGTACAAGCCTATGAACTATAGTATTCAAAATGTTCTGTGGGCATGGGTGGCAAGCCTTAGCCCGACATTCCAAGTACCATGAAAGCCAAGGTAAAGTTCAAGGCCAACTTGGGTAGCTTAAAAGTCCCAGCCTCAAAGTTGAGGAGGGGAGTGTGAGGTAATAGCTCAGTGGTATGAAGTCCTCGGCTCACTCCCCAGTGCCATCAAAAAAATAAACATGTTTTTAAAGTAAATAAAACATAAAATTAATCTTATCAGTTTAACCTTACCTGCTCATATTTTCATCTCCTCTGTAGCTACCATGAATGCTGGATCAATCAATGTAAGATCAGTGACTGCCAAATCAGACAACATATAGTGGGCATTTCCATTTCCCCTGAAATTTCTACTAGACAGTGTTCCCTCAGAAGCTTGGATATTTATCAGGCAAGCAAGAGCTCTAGCAGCTGTGACTCTGGCCCCAGGGATCTTCGCTATAGGTTTTACTAGGAAGTCTCTGAATCAGTACTGGCAGTGGAGGTTACTACTCAGCAGACGTAATGTACATGGTATCTGGAGGTTGGAGAGGTAGTTTTGCTTAACACAAACTGCTGTTCCAGGGGACCTAGAACAGTTCCTAGCACTCAAGCTGGGCAGCTCACAGCTTCCTTTAACTCCAGCTTCACGGGATCTAGCATTTCTTTTGGCCTGTAAGAGCACTCACATGGATGTGTCCAGAAACACAGGTAAATAAAAAAGTAAATCTTCAGCTAGGGAGATGACTCAGCAGTTAAGAGCACAGTTTCTTCTTCCAGAGGACCAGGTTCAATTTCCATCACCCACATGGCAGCTCACAACTGTAACTCCAAGACCTGACACTCTCACACAGACACACATGCAGGCATTAATACCAATGCATAGGAAATAAAAATAAGTTTTTTTAAATTATTTATTTCTATGAGTACAATGTCTCTGTCTTCAGACACACCAGAGGAGGGCATCAGATCCCATTACAGATTATTGTGAGCCAGCAAGTAGTTGCTGGGAATTGAACTCAGGACCTCTGGAAGAGCAATCAGTGCTCTTAACCACTAAGCCATCTCTCCAGCCCAAAATAAGAGTTTTTAAAAGGTAAGTCTTAAAGAAAAAGTCTGATTTTAATTTACATGAAATGTTTCTTACCACAATAAACTGTAAGAAATGTTAGCCACATTCCTTTGATAAGTTGTCCGAAATACTAAATTGTGGTTGTTTTGGGCAGGAGACCATGGTCACTTTTTTTTTTTTTTTTTTCTACTTACACTTTTTAAAGATTTTATTTAGTAAACACACACTTCTTAATTAGCAAAAATTAAAACACCAAACCCCATTCATTTTCTTTTATTGCCAGCTCCAGATCAAGGTGGTTTTATTGAGCACCTGTCTCTCAGAGAAATACGTCATTCTGAATCCCTGCTTCCCCACAAACCACTGCAAGGTGCCACTTTCTCTTTAGAATGCTACCTCTTCACCATCCCTGGCACAAATGACATCCAGCGTCCTGGAGGCCGTTCTCAGCAGAGTCTGGAAGCGAAAGGACATGATCACCAGAAGTCCCCTCGTCTGGCATTTTCTGGGTGTTCTCCCAGACCTGTATCTTTGTAGGCTCCAGTCCAACATTCCATAGTCAAGGCCCAACAAGAGGAGGAGACCTATGGATCCAAGAGGGCTCTGGTTTTACCACTGAGGAGCAAGCCATAAGAGAAACCTTGTTTCCTAAAAGTTCAGGCATGATCGTACAGGTTTAATTAGGAACAGAAGCTGTTTACAGCAAATTATAAAGTGTGTAAAGCAGACTTCAGCGGACACTCCCTGGGGACGTCCCATGCGCTCTTCCCTTCCCTTGTTCACATTCAACACATACAGCTTGGTGAGGCTGGGTGCCAAAGTGCCAGCCAGAGGGACATCCTGGGAATCCCTTGGAACTTTTCATGAATGTCACTCATGGAAAGTCTGGCCTGCCATCCTTGAAATGGGAAGCCACGCCCACTGTTTCCTCAGGTGTTTCTGCTTCCATTACCAGCAAGTCCAGGGATAGGCTTTAGCAAGGTATGGTTGGAAGAATTTACAGGATCAAACTCTTGGCTATGTGTTCGACTTCTAGACCTAACACAAAGCTTGTCGACCTCTTAGAATCCCAGTTTCTATTATCTACAAAAAAGAGATAAGGTTTTTTTCCTTTTTTCCAAGAAGGGTGGACATAAATTTATTTGAGGAAAACGAGAATGAAATCCTGGGCGCATAACAAGCCCCAAAAGAGGAAGATAGAGAGATTATTCACCTAATGGAACAGAAGAGGAAATTAACTTAACTAGTACATGCCAGTGGTTGGCATGAAGTCAGTGCATAATTTTAGTGACCTTTCCTTTGCCTTCCAGAAAGTGATTTGTCCATTCGTGTTTATGTTCGAGAGGAAAGAAAGCAACTGTTAAACGATGAATAAGCTGTACTTCAAATACAACCCAGTGCAGTGTGGTGCAGTGATTAGCGCATGGTTTCTGCTACAGTTCCCTGCCTCTGCCTTACTCTGAGATTTTCTCCTAGGAAATGTAGGTTGCTCTCTCCTAGACCTTCATGGCCTCCTGAGAAATGCTTGAGCTTAGGGGCAAAGGGTAAGTGTCTTCTTCTCAAGCCAGAGTGCCTAATGCGGAGTGTGAAGTAAACAATTTTGAAGAGAGTCTTCCTCCTGGTTTTTGTTTTGTTTTTTTTTTTAATTGTTTTTTTTTCCTACAGGTCTAGGAATGTCACTCAGTTGAAAGAGTGCCTGTTTGTGTGACTCAAGGCCATCCTGGGCTACATGAGACCCTGTCTCAAAAGGGAAAAAATAAATGACTAAAAAAACTGTGTATATACACACACACACACACACACACACACACACGTTATGGAGCTAGGCATGGTGGTACAAGCCTTTAATTCCAGCACTCTAGAGGCAGAGGCAGGTGGATCTCTGAGTTTGAAGGCCAGCCTGGTCTACAAAGCAAATTCCAGGGCAGCTTGGGCTACACAGAAAAACCCTGTCTTGAAAAAATCAAAAAAACAAAACAAGTATCTGAGGTGGTCTGATGGCTTAGCAGATAGAAGTACTTGCCATTCAAACCTTATGGCCTATGTTCAATTGTGGATCCCCACATGATAACATAAGAAAGTAGAATCCCAAAATTATATTCTAACCTTCACAGTGTGCCCTGGTACACTTGAGCACACATTGACAATACCATAATATATAATATAACAAATTGGGGGTAGGGACATAGCTCAGGGGTTAAGAGTATATCCTATTCTCGGAGAGGACGAGAGTTTGGCTGAGAGTCCGAGAGTCCATCTCAAGTGGCTCACAACTGTCTATAACTCCAGCTCCAAGAGAATCCGACTCCTCTGGCCTTTGCACACCCAGAAACATACTCTTATACATAATAAAAATAAAGTAAATTCGGGGCTGGGGAGATGCTCAGAGGTTAAGAGCACTGACTGCTTTTCCAGAGTCCTGAGTTCAATTTCCAGCAACCACATGGTGGCTCACAACCATCTGTAATGGGATCTGATGTCCTCTTCTGGTGTGTCTGAAGACAGCTACAGTGTACTCATATACGTAAAAAAAATATTAAAAATAATAAAATAAAATAAATTCCAAGATGAAAACAAAAGATTTTTTAATATACAAATAAATAGGATAAAAATAACTGATCTAAAAAAACAACTTGAAAGACATGAGGCTTCAAATAAAGTAATAGATTGAAAAGAAAGCTCACAACTACAAAGTCTCTAAGAGCATTTTCTTTTGCTTTTCTGGCTTCCTTATAAAAAAGTTGCGTAAATATTTCCTGCTCTAGGACAGGGAAACTATGCCATGACATGCCTATTTCCTCTACTAGACTAAAATCTCTGTGAGGCCACACTAAAGTCATATTGACTTCACACTATCAATCACTTGTTCCTTTTTATTTATTTACTTTATCTTATTTTACTTTCTTTCTTTTTTTTTACAGGGCGAGAAACGAAACCCAGAGCCCAACACGTGATAAACTGGTGTCCTCAGCTTACCTTACTCAGCTCACTGGCTGCAAATCCTCATGCCTGGTTCCTGGTAAGAGCTCAGTGAATGAAAACTGAACTCAGCCACCTTACTCCTGGTGTTTCCGGTGAACATGGTTCTGCCAAAGACAGGTGCTTGATTTCAGACTGAGTTCCTAATGGAGAGAGACATTTTAGGGAGAGGCATTGAACCTATCTGAACCTTGGCTTCCTTGCCTTGTAAGGTTGTAAAGATTCAGTGGGAAAAACATAAAGTGCCAAGCCCTAAACACAAACATGAAAAACGTGCTATCAAATAAAAATAAGACATATCTATTCCCAGCTACTTGGGAGGCTGAGACAAGAGGAACGTAGGAGCCTAGGAGTTTAAGACCCACCTGGGCAATAATGAAAAACTGTTTTCTTCCCTTTAAAATCGCATTGTGGTTATGAACCTACAAGCTATAGCTACATCTGGTTATTTCAATCATCTGAAGCAACTCAAAAGGACCTAATGTCTATGGTTCAGATCTAAGGCACTGCCAGAGGCTTCCGTAGTACCTAGCAATACATACCATCCGACAGTTAGCTTTGGTTATCATCACCCTCACATTAAACCTGACCTTCGGAGACTGGGACACATCAACTAGACGGTGGAGAAAGACAACCACTTGTTTGGAGGTGGGAGTTGTGGAGCTATTTCCACTTCATCTCATCGGGCAATCTGATTTAGCCTCCAACTCCAGAGTGTGTCTTGGTCCTGGCTCTGAGGACAGCCCCGAACAAATTTGCCAATTTCTAACATGGAACATGAACCAGGGAATCGGGACCCCATAATGGGTGGGTTCTGCATCCCAGTGGCTTGAATCCAGAGTATCTCTGGGAGGATCCCTAGTTTCTGAAACGTCATTGTAGGGCTGAGAGT
Source organism: Micromys minutus (assembly GCF_963924665.1). Classification (NCBI taxonomy): domain Eukaryota; kingdom Metazoa; phylum Chordata; class Mammalia; order Rodentia; family Muridae; genus Micromys; species Micromys minutus. Next base: position 25,438,752 of record NC_137981.1, on the reverse strand, counting down.
TTCTGGAGTGGTCTAGGTTGAGAAAGGAAGCTAGACAGTAATCCAGGCAGCATTCCTTTGTTAGCGTTTCTGATCACTTGCCTAAAGAGATCTCAGAAGAGAAAGACGCATAAAGTTATAACTCCAGTCCTTTGCTGCCCACCTCTCCCCTTCTTATTCTAAATGAAAACTCAGTTTGGTGTTTGGTTTTGTTTTCTTTTTCCTTCTGGAGGCAGAATTTGATGGGGGGGGGGGGTCTCAATCCTAGCCCAGGCTGACTCATTTACTCTGTAGCCCAAGGTGAGCTTGAACTCAGAGGGATCTTCCTCCCAGTTCAGCCTCCCAAATGCTGAGGTTATTGGCCATCCTGCCTGGTACTACATTCTTTTTTTTTTTTTTTTAAGATTTATTTATTTTTATGTAAATGAGTGCCCTGTTTTTATGCACACTAGAAGAGAGAGTCAGATCCCATTACAAGTGGTCATGAGCTACCATGTGGTTGCTGGCATTTGAACTCAGGACCTCTGGAAGAACAGCCAGTGCTTTAACCACTGGGCCATCTCTCCAGCCCCCTGGTATTATACTAAACCTGGATCCTAGGCTGGCGAGGATCCAATCTGAGCCTACTTTTCACCATTCATCTCTTTTGATGCCTGCCAGAAAGACACCGGTCATCAGGAGGGGTCGTCAGCAGGGGACCATGTAGAGGTGACCACAGGCAAGTCAGAATGACCACCACAGCCTTCCTTCCTTGTGACCAGGGCTCACACTGGCTACTCTGTTCCCATCTCTCCAAAGGCAGCATCTGTAACTGTGTCCCTGAGGGGAAACTAAGCAAGCAGGTACAGGCTCCTTCCCATGGTCTAAACCTGCTCAGAAATGGTCTGCATATCTTTTTATGTGGCTTTTAACTAGAGCTAGATAAAAAGAAAGTCAATCTGTACATGGCAGAGTATTCTAAGAATTTATATAATAAAATGTTTTCTTTTTTAAATAGAAAAAAAAAAGACCTAGGTTCTCAGCTAAGGGACAATGAAATTGTTTTTTCTTGTGTGTGTGTGTGTGTGTGTGTGTGTGTTTCCGAGCCTTCCCAGTCTAGTGCCTACCTATATGTCTGGAAAAACTTCAAGGTGTAATCCACTGGGGGAAAAAAGATTTAAAATTTAAATTTAAAAAGAGCAATTCAACCTGTCTACTGGGCTCCAGATAGTCATCCTTCACAGACTGCTTTCTGTGGCAACAGGTAAGTGAGCAGACAATTGTTAAACACTGTAACAGTGGGGGTGGTGGGGGTGGTTAGGGAAACACAGAGATGTGGCCAACACAAAACCTATATGAAGGTAGGCATCCAAGGGGTGGGGAGGCCAGACTAGAGAGGTCAGGATGGAACTGGGAGGCTCTGCCAGTCGTGATGGAAGCTTATCTGATTGTCATGCAGGTCAACTGAATGGGTGGTGTGATGACTATCCCAAGGTGTCAACTTCACTACAACTGGAATGAACTATAATCCAGAAATGGAGGGCATACCATGATCCAGATCTTGAGACAGGAAGACACAGACTTTTGATCCAGACCTTGATGTGGGATGACACATGCTTTTTGATCTGGATCTTGAGCCACAGTGGTTATGAAAGCTTAGGCCCTGGCATGGTGGTACGTGCCTTTAATCCAGGAGACAGAGGCAAACAGATCTCTGAGTTCAAGGCCAGCCTGGGACAGAGCAAGTTCCAAATCCAGGCCTGATTAGTCCAGACCATACCTTCTGCTAGAGGCTTTTATAAGAACAATGGAAAAGGGAAGGCTTTCTTCTTCTTCACCTGCTTGCTCTTATTGCCAGCACATCCAGGAACCTACTTCTTCAGGATTCCAACCAATACAGAAGTCCAGCTGAAACAACTAGTCTCGTGGGACTGAACAACTACCAGATTCTTAGACTTCTCACCGACAGCTGCCCATTGTTGGGTGAGTTGAACTTCAGACTGTAAGTCATTCTAATAAGTCCCTTTGATATATAGAGTCCGTAAGCTATGTCACTCTGGAGAACCCTGACTAAGACAGGTGGTCAGATGTGTTTTTAGAGAGCTCTCAAATGGGAGATGGTTGGAGGGAGAAAATGGACACAGATCAGTTAGATCAGCAAAGGAGAACTGTCAGAAGGCAGGATCCTAAGGACAGAGAGAAGACAAGCAGGGCCAGGAAGTACATTTGGCAACCTGGAGTAATTACTGTTTGTCAGCAAGAGTCACCATGGAGAAGATAGGAGATAGGATGACTCCATAATTCTAGTTTCAATGACAAGGTAGTACCTACAGTCCCCAGAAAGGGAAGCTTGGGTGGAAGAACCAAGGCTCAGCCAGTGGCAGGCGCAGAACCCTATTGGAAGAGATGTAGGACAGCAGGGCTGTAGAGTTTGTCTGAAAAGATGCAGGCCCACTGCTTCGTTCCACTGTGTGTTTAGAACTGTGGCCTTGTAAGCTGAATAGCAGCTCAGGAGGACTTCAAGCAGCCCTGCTATCCTTGTTTAGTGAGCAGCTCTCTCTCCCTCTCTCCCTCTCTCCCTCTCTCCCTCTCTCCCTCTCTCCCTCTCTCCCTCTCTCCCTCTCTCCCTCTCTCCCTCTCTCCCTTTCTCCCTCTCCTCCTTCTCCCTTTCCGTGTGTGTGTGTGTGTGTGTGTGTGTGTGTGTGTGTGTGTGTGTGTGTGTATGTGTGTGTGTGTGTATGTGTGTGTGTGTGTGTTTGTTTCCTGCAGTGGTAGAGACAAAATCTATATGTGCTGTATCACTGAACCACAGTGATACCAGCCAAACCAATCTCAATTTAAAGAGGCTCAAGGAGGGCCAGCCAGAAGGCTCAACAGGTAAAGCTTTTGTCATCAAGTCTGACAGCCTGAGTTGCAGCCCCAGAACCCACACACTGGAAGGAGAGAACTACTCCTTCAGGTTGCCTCTGACTCCACCCAGACTGTGCTCTTGCAACAAATAACTAATTCAATAAAGGCAATTGAATCTAGTTTGTTTATTTTTGAGACAGGGACTCGCCTTAGAGCTCTTGTTGGCTGGAACTTACTATGTAGACCAGGCAGGCCTTGAGCTCACAGAGATCTGCCTGACTCTGAACACTGGGATTAAGGGAATGCATCACTTCACGTGGTTAAATAAAGGTAATACAAATATTTGTGAAGGACACACGGATAAAGGAAGATTTATTAAATCACAGGGGGAAATTTGGCATAGAGCCTTGGGTTGATCCAGAGGCTGGAGAGCCCACCTGTTTGGAGACTGTTTCTAGTTTTTGCTTCTCAATATCAGTGTGCTTTGTTCTCTCCTGTTGAAGACTTTCTTGGACTTCTAGCACAACAGCTAATGAGAAAAGAGGGTATCTCTGTATGAGCTCCAGTTTTAATGTACCTTTGGGGAAAATACTCTGATTTTGCTGCCTTAGTTCACGAAACCATTTTGTTGGTGGTGTTTTTTTTTTCTTTCTCTCTCTCTCATTCTCTCCTCCCTCCCTCCCTCCCTCCCTCCCTCCCTCCCCCCCTCTCTTTCTGTGTGTGTTGGGGGGGTGGTTTGGTTTTGGTTTTTTGAGACTAGGTTTTTTTGTGTAGCCCTGTGTCTTAGGGTTTCCACTGCTGAAGAGACACCATGGCCAAGGCAACTCTTATAAAGGCAAACATTTAATTGGAGCTGGCTTGCAGTTTCAGAGATTCAGTCCATTATCATCATGGTGGGAAGAATTCAGGCAGATTTGGTGCTGGATGAGCCAAGAGTTCTACATCTTGATCCAAAGGCAAACAGAAATAGACTCTCCTCTACACTGGACAAAGCTTGAACATAGGACCACAAAACCCACTCCCATACTAACCAGTGACACCCTACCAACAAGGCCATAACTACTCCAACAAGGCCAACAACCTAACAGCCTCCTAATAGTACTACTTCCCATGGGCCAAGCACATTCACACCACCATACCATGGCTGCCCTGAACTTGTTCTGTAGACCAGGCTGGCCCTGAGCTCCTAACAAACCCATTTCTTGGACAGGGATGTACTAGAAAAGCAACAAGAACACGTGAGTAGACAGCAGGGAACATCCAGATATGGCAGGTGGCAAAACCCAAGCATGTGAACCCAAGGGTCACAGAAAAGATCAAAACAGAAAATGTAGAAAAGCCATTGATTACCTTGATACAATTAAGAAGATGATGTATCCTGGAACCCAAGTCAAAGGATGAATTCACAATTCTTATTCTCAGATAACCCCTTACATAACCTCTTATAGAGGTGTGACTAGGATCACACAATGGAGTTCACAGTTCCAGAATCAATGGTTCTCAAAAGAAAGCTAATCTCAGAACAGTGCATGTGGTGTGACTGCAATGAAGTCAAGCCTAAGGTGTTCAGTGTGTGGGGGTGTGTGGAAAAGCATGAGTCTGTGCTTCCCAGACATCCTACCCACACAGCCCTGCTGTCTCCTCAGGCTTTAGCCCACTGCATTCCAACTGTAAGAGTTCCTTCACATTCACCTAGAACTTGAACTTTGGACACTTTGCCCCAGTGAAATGCTTTATAAGAAAAATAGAACTCTTTTTATGAGCATTCAGGTTCCCTTCCCATCCGTCATTCATTCTTCCCTTTGCAATCAGCAATGTCTTCAGTGAAGCCAAGGCCCACTGTGCCTTCTCTCCTCCCCTTCCCCTAGCCTGTGTTCTGAAGCCCTGTGTCCCTCAAGAGTCCAGATGTTTTTCTTAAATCATTTGCCCTCCTTGTTCCCTCAGGCTGGATCCCAGCCCCAAGCTTTGGTATGGTTTCTTTCTTTTCAGTGTTCAACTCTGATCTCCTTAGAATGGTTTTCCCTGACCTCTTAATCAAAGCAGCTTATGGGCCGGCAAGATAGCTTAGCTGGTGAAGACATTAACTGTGAAAATATTAACTGATGAGGATCTGAGTTCATTCCCTGGAGCCTGAGAAGAAAGCTGGTGAGGAGGGGATGTATCTGTCATTTCAGCACCACTACTTCAAGATGAAAGTCAGGGACCGAATAGCTCATCAGAGGCCCCCAAGCGAGCTAGCCTGAAGAAGTCATCCTAGACTTCTGAGCAATGAGATTACAGATCTTTGTCACCACACTCTTTTTCTACATTGCTACAGATAGAACCCAGGGCTTCTGGTATGATAGACAACTCTACCAACAGGGTTACATCCCGGGCCATTCAATACAGCTCTTACCTATGATATTTTCAATTTATGATGAGTTCACTGGGACATAAACAATCATACATCAAAGAGACAGCTGTTGCTCAGGTTGTATGAATGGTTTAAACATGAGCAGAACTCTGAGAAGGAACAGAATTCCTGTCCTAGGAGACCCAATGCTCAGAAAGACTAAGAGCAGTGTTTTATGTAGACTTTCCAAATTAGAGTTGCATGTTCCTTGAAAAGCATGGAGCCTGCTGCTAAGCTTATTTCATCCAGAACTCTTTCTCTATGCCTTTTCTTTACTATGAATGTATGTGAGTCCAGCTTCTTGTCACTATTAGCCTGTAGAACAGCTCTAAATAGTCACTTAAATATTAGCATTTAAATATTTAATTATAATAATCTTAATAATTAATTGGTTTATAAAAACAATTTTCAGAATATATTTAAATGTTGGTATCTAAACCTAAATTTAAATCTTGCCCAAATATTTCTTCCCCTTGTAGTTAACCTAAGACACATTACTTCTCTGGTTTGGCAGATTCCAAGTCGTTTGAGTTTAAGTTTTTCAAAAGCAAATTGCTGAAGTCACAGTCACGTTCTCACTGTTCAGTGCTGTCCCCTTGACACAAGGTAAGTGCTCAGTGGCTGTTGTTCTGTCCAAAATGTGTTTATCAGATGGCTTCCATCCGAGTGCATTACCATTCCGAGGGATTTTCTGCGCTTCCTCTGGAAGGAACATCTCTCCATAAGCCTTGCTTTCCTTCCTGTAGGCTGTCAGGGGGACAGTGGAGCACACAGCACGGAGAGCAATGTGATAAAACAGTGAAAAAGAGAGCACTGTGGGTAGAGGAGGGGTTTAAGTGCAGATGGGGAACAGAGCAAGGGGGAGAGGAGAGAAAGGAGAGGTCAACCCAAACTAAATATGTATGAAAATACCGTAAGAAAACCTTTGTAAACCAACAGCCAAACCACAAACTTATACTGAAAACCTACTATGCACGCACTGTTCACCACCATGGAGGGCTGTTTGGGTGGTTGGTTGATTCTTGTTTTGTTGGTTTTATTTTAGAGACAGAGTCTCACTTTGGCTGACCTGGAACTCGTAATATAGACCACGCTGGGCTCTAACTCACAGAGATCTTCCTGCCTCTGCCTGACAAATGCTGGGATTAAGGATATACATCACCATGCCAGACCATGGTGGTTTTATAGGATCATTACAGTAGGAATTGGGGCTCCATATCAGGTCCTACCTTTGTTTCCCCATCTGGAGGGGTTGGGGACCCTTTGGGAGAGGTCTTTTGTCATCTGGAGGTCCTCACCACCAGAAAAGAGCAAATGTTTGTTTAATGGATAGTGATCAAAGTAGCAAGGCTGTTCATTTGTTTCTGAGGCAGGGTCTTGCTAAAGAGACCATGATGGCCTTGAACTTACAGTCTTACTCTTGCTTCCAACTTTCAGGTGCTGGGATTGCAGGCAAGAACTGCCACAGCCTAGCCTGGGGCCAAATATTGTTTATTTTGCCTTCAATCCCCAGACAAGAATAGAATTTTGGTGCAGGTTCATGACACCAAAATCTGACTTGTGTGGTTGATTTTTTTTTTTTGTTTTGCTTGTTTGTTTGTTTTTTATTTTTTTGTGGTTGATACTTTCAAATTCTTATGCCATCTGTTTCCACTGCTAGTTCTTCCAGTGGGGGAGGGGCATGGGAAAGAACAGAAGGGCAGCAGTGGATCAGGGAGGATGGCTTTCTGCTGGTAATAATGACTATCTGCATTTTGGTGATAATTTGAATTGTAATTTCTCCCAGAGGTTCTATAGGTGATTTCTAAAATATTTCTGGTGCAAGTGTTATGGCCTTTTTCAGACAGATGAACAGCTGAAAAGACTCTTTCTATTGCCACTCAAAGTGTGTAAATAGCCTTGATCCCAGCCCCGGTTCCATCCTGGCGAATCCTGTGGTGTCTGGCCGACTCCATAACTGGCCTCTTCCCTCTCCAGACCTTTAGTCTCACATCCAGAAGGTCCCTAAAAGACCTCTTAGATACCTCCGAATTTAGATTCTATGATTTCATGAGATTTTTTTTATTGTCCATTTAAAAAATTGATATCACTTGACATCTATATCACATGTTGCTCTTGCAGAGGACCAGGGTGGTTCAATTCCCAGCACCCAAATGATGGCTTATAACCATCAGTAACTCCAGTTCCTGGGATCAAACATTCTCTTCCAAAGGTACCAGGAAGGCAAATGATGGGTATACATACACACAAACAAAATACTCATACATGTAAAAGAAAAATAGAAAGATTAAAAATAGATAAATTTAAAAATAAACAACTCTGGCTGTCAAGATGGCTCAGTGGGTCAGTGACACTTGCTTCTAAACATGATGACCTGAGTCGGAACCCACATGGTGGGAAAAGAGTCCTGAAACTTGTCCTCTGACCCTACATGGACACCATGGCATGTGTGCTCTTACACACCCCCCAGACACACACTAAAAGTAATAAATGAAATAACAATTAAAAAACAATTTGATCATGATAGTGCCAGCTCTGTAGTCCACGCTCTATATACCAGGACTGAATAGGCAGAGGCTGTATCATGACACTAAATATGAAATATTAAGCCACCTAACTAAAGGCACTTTTCCAAAACTACAAGGCAAGGCCTATTCTCCAGATTATTGATTATTTTTGCATATAAAACATCTGTGTTATTCATACAACTTTAAATAAAATGATGGAGTTGCCGATGTGCCACAGACCTAGTGAGCAGAGTTCCTTATTCACCGGGCAGTTTGTCTCATACTTTTATTTATGGGCCTCTAGACGTCAGCTATTTTTTATGACACATGAAAGAGCTTTCCACAGAATAATAATCAGCATTTGTACATCTTTTTTTTTTTCTGAATTTTATTTTGCTAAAAAGAATCCACACGGACCAAAAAGAAGAAAGAAAAGAAAAAACAATTAAGAAAAAGAAAACCATGCAAAATAGTTTTATGCACACCTCTAACACATTCTATTCCAACTTCAGAAAACTTACCAAAAAGAAAGGAAAAAGACCCCAAAGCCAGAATACTTGGGTTGGAAAGTTCACATTACAAAGGCTACATTGCTAACACAAATGTCAATACAAGGCACTCTACTCAAAAGGTGAATGTTTATCAGTATGTTAGATCAATGCGAAGAATAAAAAGACAAGACAAACTGTATTCCTCTTGTGCACTAATAAAAACTGTTTGCCGTCACAGGAAAGATGTGATGCTAACTGATCACCCTACAGCCTTAATCTTCATACTATGCATGCTCACCCTGTGGACCATTCCTTTTCTGCTACCCTGTATTGGTTTTTGGCAGTGTTGGGGACCAAATTCTAGGAAAATTCTGGATTATACCCAGCTTCTAAAATGTTGTTTCGTATTTAAAAAAATAAGAGTCATTTAAAAATATTTATGAACTATTAAATTAAAAAAATTATTTAATATAGAATAATGGTGATGCTTTCCTTTGGGATATTTTGACTTTCTTTTTAAGGATCCTACAAAAACCAATAATGATTACACAGGAGCAGTGTCTGTGATCATGTATAAAACCTTTAAGAAGACATCTTGGAAATGTAACAGTAGGAATTTTTATTTCCCTTCCTCAACATCAATTTTTAGTAATTTAATAATTGTTTATTTGTTTGTTTGTTTAATCAACTGCTTAGAAGCTCCTTGTCTCTGACTACTTGAACTTTCCAAAAATAACAGACTACACAGGTACTGTTCTGCATGTCTGGACAAAACTCCAGGCTGTCCCAGCAGAATTTACTCAGCCTGGAGCTTTGCAAAAAAAAAAAAAAAAAAAAAAAAAAAAAAAAGAAGTAAAGAAGAGCTGTTTGATAGGAGCATTTTATTTTTGACCTTCTTGGTGCTGCCTGGATGGGACTGGTGGTTCCAAACTGACTATAGACTTCCTACTACACAATGTCCAACTAATTCAGTCTTCCAGGGAGGAGAGACCCTTAAGGAGGGCGGCAGTCTCTTGGAAGCCTTAGTTCTCCAAAGAAGAGTTTGAGTACATTCCTATAAAGCATTTCAAACGTGCAAAGCAAAAAAATCCAAAACAGGATGGAGAGAGGGGCAGTGAGTTGGTAGAATGCCTACATACTGTGCTCCAGTGAGAAACACACGCACACACACACACACACAACCTGCTTTAATGCCATTTTCAATGAACATCCATCCTAACAGTGCTTCCTAGAAAGGAAAGCTGTACCATCTCGAAACCCAGAGAGGAAGCCACTTTCTTTACTTCTAAATAGCTTTACCAAGCTTACCTAACTCCATGTACACGTAAGAATCACCTGTATTGTAAAAGAGTCTGAAGGCCACGTCTACTTCAGTAAATATTCTAAATCCACTCAACTATTTTCACAATGTTGGCTCAAATGGCAAATGCACCTTTTCCTCCATGCATCAGTCAGCATGATTAGATACTTGGTATGCTGCACTTAAAGGAACGGGTAAGGAGGACAGTGCAGCCCTGGAGATGGGAGGTTCCTCCTGCATTCTTCCTGAGGTTAGCAGAAAGTCCTCTCCCCAGCCACGCTTGCGCCTGCCCGAGAGCCTATTCTATCATCCCGTGTTTGACAGTCTCTCTTTGTTTGCCCACTGAGCCTGCTTGAGGGTGGGGCTGAGGAAGATGTTGTACCTGAGCCATTGTATGTAGGGGGGTGAAACATGCACAGAACACTCATGCTCGGGACCCTCTTCAAGCAAAACAAAGGCTAAACCAGACCCACGTTTTTTTTTTTTTCAAACCTCTTCTGATACATTGTAAAGCAAAACTGGAGAAACCCAATTTCACTTTCCCTTAACAATTCAAAAAGGAGCAAAGCCTTCCAGGGATGTTAGATGTTTCAGACCGAAAGAGGGGGAAATGCAGAGAAAGCTCATCTTTTCTCAGTTGTCCTTGGCATGAGCCAAAGACCTCTCTGGGGCCTTTTCACTTGCCCAATGGTGGCCCGCCACTGCTTCAGATGTCTGAGCTTCCCTTACAAGTTTCAAGTTCATTCAGCATCTGAAGTCTGGTGTGCAGAGGTAGCTCTGTGATACTAATGGAACAACTCTTCCTTTTTTGGTGAGGAAAGCCCGATGGGTCTTAGCTAAGGAGCTCTCAGTGCCGGCTCTAAAAATATCCGTACTGCAAATATTTGGCACATCATTGTACTTGCCAAGGATCTCTCCAGAACTCTGCTGCATGCTTTGGATTCTCCATAACTGCCCAGAGCTCTGTCCCCACACTGGCGACAGACATGGCCAGGGAGTATATGACTTTTTGGACATTGGTTTTTGGTTTTTCACTGTTGGTTTCTTGGAGTCATTTCCCCCCCCAAAAAAACTGAAGTCTGATTCCAGCCGTGAATTAATTACTAGCTGGGTTTAGAATCTTCTTTTGGCTTCTAGTCTGAACTACAATAATACACAATCTGTGTGTACAAGAAAAGATTAAAGTTAGACTTCGAAAGGGCTCAATCATTTCCTCTCGTCCCCCTTCCCCCCCAGAAGAATCATCAGCTTGGTTGACTCCTTCATTATCAGGAGCAGGAGCAGCCTGGGCTCGGCCCGCACCAGCCACTCTGGGCTCCTACACGTTGATGGCATGTGCGTGCTTCTTGCACAGTGGTTTGTCTTTCTTGGAGTAGAATGGCTGCCCCTCCAGATTCACGTGGCAGACCTGGCAGGGAAAACAGAATCACCCTTTTAGAAAGAAAAATGGACTAACCAGAAGAAACAGCCTGTTTTTTTATCCCCTCTGCTACAAAGTCTAATGACTGAACTAAATATATAGGTTGAATCATAGAACATGAAGACGTCCGGGGGGTTGAGGATGTAGCCAGCTGCGTGGCCATCATGTATAAAAGCCTGGCTTTGATTCCCAGAGCCACATAAACCAGGCTTGCTGGGCATACCTCTAATCCTAACGCTGGTGAGGTGTTAGAAGGGTCAAAAGTTCAAGAGCAGGCTGGAGAGATGGCTCATTGGTTAAGAGCACTAACTGCTCTTCCAGAGGTTCTGAGTTCAATTCCCAGCAACCACATGGTGGCTCAGAACCATCTGTAATGGAATCTGATGCTCTCTTCTGGTGTGTCTGAAGACAGCTACAGTGGACTCACATACATTAAATAAATAAATAAAATCTTAAAACAAACAAAAAGAGTTGCTATGGTCATGGTGTCTCTTCACAGCAACAGAAATCCTAGCTAAGACACTGACCATGTGTGGGAAATGTGGACCACGGCTTCCTCAAGATATATATACCCGAGACTGCTCCCCATAGATATTAGCTAACCCTACCTCCTTGTTTAGTTGTATATAATAACCTGGCCTCTTCAATTCAGATATATAAAATAAAACACAGTTCCCAAACTGCTGCTGATGCCTCTCCATCAGAAAGCGTGGCCCATACAATTCCAGCTTTTCCGTACATGTATATATCTGTTGTTTCTTTATTCCTTGTTGCCCTAATAAGGTCAATCTTAAGTCATGCAAAGCTACAGCACTATCCAAAATATATATGGAACCAGTACTAGTTAACCGGTCAATTCCAACAGAATGGAGTAACATTTAAGGGAGTACTATTAGCAAACTAAGAAAACATCAAAGATTGTGCTCATTAGATAATGAAGAGAAAGGAGAAAGGATCTCTCAGAGATATCATTCCTATTAACATAATGAACTAGATAAAACCCTCAATATCTTGTTACCCTTAACATTTCATGAGGATAGCCAAAAAAGTAAAAAAAAAAAAAAATACCCACTCAAAAAAAAAAAAATTCAAAAGTGTCCAAAGGGAATGAGGACTAATTATGTACTACTAGGGGCATATTAATATAATTTCTTTCAGAAGGAAGATAATCATATATATTTTTGTGATTCAAATTTCAGTGAGATTTTATCATGGGAGGGGAAAGACCAGTAAAACATGGAAAAGGGCATTAATGAAAAAATACACACACATATATACATAACACACACACACACACACACACACACACGGACTCATAAAGTTATATGTCTCCATGATAAAGATCATTTGAAGCTGAAGACATTCTGGAAAGAAGAGACCTAGTTAATCCTTGCTGAGGTCACTGTGGCTCATTTAATTCTCACAAAAACGTCAAGGGGGTAGATCTGCCTTTTCTCCATTTCACAGTTCAAAAACTGGGACTCAATGAGCCCAAAGATTTTTACCTAAGTCCCAGACCTAGTGTGTTAAAGCTGCGCATTATGCCCAAGGTTGTAAGAACCCAGTTCCACACTTCTTGTTCTTGAACACCTCAGCAAAGTAGGCTGTATTTACTTGAGATGGCTCTGCATTCTTGGCTTTGCACAGAGGTAGCCCTCTGAAAAGTCTGAGCTATTGGGTTTCCAGTATGTGAACTAGATCCCACATGGGCAAAATGCTAACATTTAAGAGTTGGCTTGAAAGTCCCTCTGGCTGTGATGGGCCCCATTCCGTTGTGCCATCCCTATTGGGGAGCAGAATTGGAGGCTACATCTAGAGACTGGTCTCAAAATAAGCCTGTTGTCAATGTGACAGAATCTAGAATCACCTGTAAGGGGCTGTCTTGATTACATTTAATGGTGTGGAAAAACCCATCGTAACTGTGGGTGAAACTATTCCCTAGGCACGGGTGGTATATTGGATTGGATGCCTTCATCACTCTCTTCAGACTGTGACCAGGGCTCTCAGTGCCCACTTGACTTCCTTCCATGACGGACTGTATCATGACCTAAAATAAAACCTTTTCTCTATTAAGTTGCTTTATCCGAGTATTTTATCACAGTAACAGAAAAGTAACTAAGATGAATCCTCAAAATTTTCTGGGTAGAAAAATATTTTGCTCTGAGTTGAACTTGAGGCCCATTCAAACAAAGGTGGGAAAGGAGCTTCATAATGGCCTAGTTGGGGAAGCTATACTTGGATTACATGGGTTATCTAGTGGTCCATGGAAGCTGAAAAATTACCTGGAAACATCTTAGGTAGATACAGCAATGCTGAATGAACCGTGTGTTATGATTTGGAGGTCATTTGTCTCCTGAAGGTCCATGTGTTGGAAGCTCACCCCAATTTTAACATTCCAGCCTTTCTTTGTTTTTTTGTTTTGTTGTTTCTTTGTTTCTTTCATGCTTTGTATTTGAGGGATTGCTGGCTTCTTGCATTCCCAGATTGTTCATATTTTTCTGCCAACATTTTAGATTCCATAACAGGAGGGAAACTTGCTTTGGAATATTCTTACTCCCCAAATTCCAGGAATATTTGGCAAGCTGAATTCCTCTAAGGAATGTCTATGAGGGCCAGTGAGATGCTCAGCAGGCAAAAGCACTTGCTGTGCAAACCTGGTCACCTGAGTCCAATTCCTGTGACTCATATACAGGCAGAAGGATCGAACCTAGTCCAGAAAGTTTTCCTCTGACCTCCACACTCATGCCACACCCAATATGTTCTATACTGACACAACCATTCATACACATATACTTAACACAATACACACACACACACACACACACACACACACACTCATCCACTCCACCCCACAATAATTTAAAATGGTAAGAATTATACTTACATACATAGTGTGTGTGTGCGTGCGTGCATGGGTGTGTGTGTGAGAGAGAGAGGGGGGAGGAGAGAGAGAGAGAATAACTAGGAGGCTGGGTGGTGCACACAAATAGTTCCAGCTCCTTGTTGGGAGGTAGGGGCTGGAGGATTATAGGTAGGTAGTTTTTCACTTTATTTCAGCTTATTGGCTTTTGTTACAAGTCCCCATGTGATCCTTGGTTAAATACTGAGTTCAAGAGACCAGCCTAAGCTACATGAAATTTTATCTAAAAAAAACCAAAAACAACAAAAACTTAGAGTGTGCTATATTCTACTATTTAACTGAAGAAGAAACAATACAACCATAGAATCTTATTGTTTGGTTGGATTGGCTGTTTGGATGTTTGATTTGTTGTTGCTGGTTTTATATTATTATTATTATTATTATTATTATTATTATTATTATTATTATTATAGTGTGTGCACGTTTTAAAACGTCATATGAAAACATATACTCATTAAAAATGACTTGCAAGCTGGGCATTGTGGCACGAACTCGTAATCCCAACACTTGAGAGGCTGAGGCAGGAAGGTAACTTCAGCTTCAGTTAATAGTAGACATTTTTTACAACAAAACCAAAGTGCTTTAGAGCCAGGCTTGTTGGTGCATTCTCAGAACTCAAGAGGCTAGCCTGGACTAACAGACAAGGAAGGGACTTGGAAATGTAAAATGATAGAAAAAGAACCTTGAGAAAGAGGAGGAGGAAGAAGAAGATAGAGAGGAGGAAGAGGAGGAGGAAAATATGATTTATGGATTTTTAAAAATTTATTTATTTTATAAAATTCTATTATAGCTCACAAGATTTATGGATTTAATAAATGTCAGATCCCTTGTCTAACACATACAGAGCTCTGTGTCCATCCTTAGCCTAAGAAAGGGAGGGAGAGAGGGAGAGAAGGCAGAGGTAGGCCCAAAATTTTCCACCTAAAGATTTCTTCCAAAACTCTAGAACCATGTTCTACTTCAGTGTCTCCACAAAGCAGTGTGAACCTTGTGGAGCTCAAGAAGAAGATCCAACAGTCCCAAGTCACTTCCCAAGGGACAAGAACTGCCCAGTTTCTCTTGGCAAATCAGCTAGGCATTGCTACGGGTTTCTTGCTTGTCTTAATTCTCTGGAACTTTGTTCTCCCCCAAACCTTACTTCCTCCTGCTTCTATTCTAGAACTTCTGTGAATCACACACAGCCGACTCAAGCGAGTAGCCCCTTGATGACCTCTGCCATGATTCCCTCTCTGAGTGGTGCACCCTCTGTCTCTTCAGCCTCTGCTCCTCTTCCTGGGCCATCTCCAGGTCTCTTGGATCCTTCTAGACACTGGGCATCCAGACTTGTAATCAGTGTCAAGCAAGCTGAGGCTTGAAATCAAGAGACAAAGCTCTATGCTCAGCCTGGCTGGGCCCCTGCTATGAAGGAGGCCATCCTAAAGGTGCCAATTACACTGCCAATTTTTTTGGAGAAATCCTGATATATTTAAAGACGTTTTTAAAAGTGACTAAAGAATTTGCTCAAAGAATGTTAAGAGTGGTACATATTTGAATCACGATCCCTACACTTGGAAGGTAGAGGCATGTGGATTTCGGAATTCAAGGTCAGCCTGGTCTACAGAGAGTTCTCAGACATCCAGGGCTACACAAAAAAATTTTGTCTTGAAAAGCAAAACCAAAACAAACAAAATTTAAAAAATGTATATACTGAGACTAGACACAGTGGTTCATGCTTACAGTTCAGGCTGCCTGGGAGGCTGTGGTAGAAAGATCCTAGGAACTGAGTCTTTAAAGGCCAGCCTAGACAGTCCAGCAAAGCCATCTTAAACAAGCAGATTTATGTCCTGAAGTATTAACCTCCAGTATCTCCAACCTACCCAGTGCACTGGGGATAGCAAGGAGTCCATATAAAAATGAAACCTTTGCAGATGTAATTATGATGTCAGTTAAAGGAGCTCATACTCAACTGGGCATGGTGGTACCCGACTTTAATCTCAGCACTCAGGAGGCAGAGGCAGGCAGATCTCTGAGTTCAAGGCAACTCTGGTCTACAAAGGCCAGTGCTAAACAGATAAACCCTGTTTAGAGGGGGGAAATGAAATTCTACAGGAGGAAGGTAGCCTTTGCTCCAGTATGGTTTGTATCTTTGTAAGAGAGGAGATGGCTGCAGAGGCAGATACATACAGAGAGGAAACCATATCAAAACGCAAATATGACTTGGGAGGTAAAGACAGGAAGTTCAGAAGGTCAAGGTCACTGGGCATAATGGTGAGCCCCTGTAATACCGGAAAT
Source organism: Micromys minutus (assembly GCF_963924665.1). Lineage (NCBI taxonomy): Eukaryota > Metazoa > Chordata > Mammalia > Rodentia > Muridae > Micromys > Micromys minutus. The sequence continues at coordinate 25,422,643 of NC_137981.1, read as the reverse complement.
TGGGAGGCAGAGGCAGGTGAATCTCTAGAGTTTGAGGTCAGTCTGGTCTATATGGTGAGTTCCAGGACAGCCAAGGCTACATAGTGAGACCCTGTGAAAACAAAACAAAAAGATATTCAAGGTCATCCAGACTTAGCTAGAGACCTTGTCTCCCCTCACACACACACACACACACACACACACACACACACACACACACACAACAATCAATGTACAGTGGAAGCAAAGACTAGAATGCTGTAATTAGCTAAAGAATGGAGAGTGTGACTATCTATAAGCCCTTTGATTTTTTTATTTCTGTCCTGCTGAACTGTGAGAGGTTATTATTATAATACTGTATCTATTATTATAATACCCCAGGAAACTAATACACAGTGAATATAAGGCACCCCAAAAATAGTGGGAGAAAGAATCAAGCATAAAACTCAGAACATATGGCAGTTTACTTGATGAGTAGAGTGTCCTCCATCCTAAGTCCCTAAAAGATTACCCAGGCTTAAACACACAGATATTTATCTCTATCTATCTATCTATCTATCTATCTATCTATCTATCTATCTATCTATCTATCCATCCATCCATCCATCCATCCATCCATCCATCCATCCATCCATCTATCTATCTATCTATCTATCTATCTATCTATCTATCTATCTATCTATCTATCTATAGCCAGGGCTTCCTATAACCAAAGCTGGCCTTGAGTTCCCGTGTAACTTAGAATAACCTTGAACTTCCAATTCTCCAGCCTCAACCTACCAATAATTATATGTGTATGCTACCACAGTTGGTTTGTATGATGACTGAGACCAAACCAGGGTTTCATGAATGTCTATCAACTGCATGACATCCCCCAAACAGCACAGATATGTCATATGTACCCCAGATTCACCTCAAGTAACTCTAGTTCTTAAAATACTAATAGTGCATTCATTTTCCTAAATAAAATTAAGCCAGTTACCCTTACAGTGACTTATTAGGGACGAGCATTTCCTGTTTCCAATTCATGTCTGAATAGTTGTAAGCAGTTTCATAGTCTTACCTCAGCTGAGAGCCCTCTAAAAGGAAGGTCAATCTCCTAGCAAGATACCCTGCTACTTCAGCCAACTGCACACAGTTAATAGTTAATCTCAGGCTTATCTGCTGGCTGCTGTGCATGAAGAACAGGACCACTTAGGAAAGGAAAGTGATACTCAGTCCTGCTTTCTAAAGGGATAAGAGAAACCTTATCTCAGCCTTTCATAGACCTGGTCAATAAGCCGCGCACAGGGTTCATGAGACAGTCTTCACACCATTTCATAACCAAGGCAGCATATAACCTTGGGAAGCCACCCGCTTCTTTAAGCCACCATTTGCTGTTCTCACCAGTGCTGGTAAGGTGACATGCTGGTTCTCCACATCCTAGGCTACTATGCTGCTTTTGGTCTCTAGATGATCACTGGTAATACATGTGATGACAAGGCATTTGCAAACTTAGGGATCATTACGGCAACAGAGTGCCACAGCTGTGTCCTCGTGTGTTGAGACATTGCCAGCTGAGGCTGTACTTTGTCCCTTCTGTCCCCTGCTCAGATGGTTGGAGGGCTAGAAACATACCGCACAAATGAAGCAGGTGTCATGCCAGGTGTGCCCCAGGGCCTCAATAAACTTGTCACCAGCTTCCACAGGGAAATCACATCCATGACACTTGGTGCTGAACAGGTTGATGTAGTCTGAAATAAAAGTCAAAGAATAGTCAGCCACATAGACCCAAGACCCCACATCAGTGGGCTGGGCGCAGTGGCCTGGTCATCTCACAAACAAAATACCCACTCACATGGCTGACTGCACTTTTCGGTCTTTTGATAATTTGTACCAATGGTGTGTTGACTCAGACTTGGACTCATTTCCATCTTGTGCTAGTTTGATCTGTAAATTCTTTCTGGAATTGTCATGAACTTCCTTGAGGATAATTGTTTCTTTTGGGTCTGCCTCCTCTGATAGCTCAAAAGAAGTCAATACTCAAATGGACACTTAAAAAATATTCACCAATGCCCTATCACTAGTCTTATTTTTTAGAAGAATTAGGATCTTTAAGGTTTCCTTTTTCTTTTAGATTTGAATTTATTTTTAGGTAGGCATGTGTGTATATGCATGCGCGCGAGCACGTGTGTGTGTGTGTGTGTGTGTGTGTGTGTGTGTGTGTGTGTGTGTGTGTGAGTTCAGGTGTCCACAGAGATCAGAAATGTTGTTGGATTCCCTGGAGCTGGGGTTATAGGCTGTTACAGCTCACTGGGTGGGTGATGGGAAGAGAACTTGGATGCTCTAAGGAGCATGCACTCTTTTTGTTGTTTGTTTTCTAGACAGTGTTTCTCCATGTGACCCTGGCTGTCCTGGAACTCCCTCTATAGAACAGGCTGGCCTGGAACTCAGAGATCCTCCTGCCTCTGCCTTCCAAACACTAAGATTAATGGTGTGTGCCACCTGCCACCACCAACCAGACAGTATGCGCTCTTAACGGCTGAGCTATCTCTCTAGGCTCCTACTCTTTTAAGTTTTTTATCGCCAATTACGTGTGTGAGTATGTGGGGGTATTATATGTATATGGATACAGGTACCCACAGAGACCATAATATTGGGGCCCCTAGAACTTGAGTTACAGACAATTATAAGCTGTCTCACATGGGTGCTGGGAAGTGAACTTGGGGTCTCTGTAAGAACTACATGTGTTCTTAACCACTGAACCATCTCTATAACCCATAAAAGACATTTTCATCATTTTAGAATGGTGTTTGCTTGACCATTCTCCTGTCATTGGGCATTCATGTAAATTTTACTACTGTAAGCAATGTTTGGGTAACTCTACAGGGATATGCCCTTCTCCTCCCTCTAACAAGGAGGTAATACTACAAATACTATTCATAATGCTTCCACGTTTACAGATTACTTTTACAAGGATGGTGCTGTGAAGCAAACGTGGCCCCAGAGTTCATGTTAGAAATCTCTGCCTTGCAGCAATAATGTTTGGGGGCAGAGCCTAATGGGAGGCATTTAGGTTTTTGGATTAATTAATGTTATTTTTGAGGTTCATGAGAAGTGGGGTTCTTAAACAAATGAGCCTGGTCTCCTGTAACCCATTTTCTTTCTCTTTTGCCCCTCCACCTTCCACATGGCATGACATGAGAAGGCCTTTAATGAATGTAGCCTCTAGACCCTGGGTTTCCCAGCCTTCAGAAGCATGAGCCAAATCCATTTCTGTTCATTATAAATCACCCTGCTCCAGACATGAGGTTATACGGGAACAAGATGGACGGAGACCGGTGACGTCCTTACAAGAACCTCAGCATTCTGAACCAAACTTTCCTTTGCTTTGTCTTCCAGCATGACGCTTAGTCAGTGGCCAATTCTCAACACAGGTCTAAACCAATAAATCAGTGAGTTTACCACAGTTGTGATAAACAAATGTATCCGTAAAAAAATGTATCTGCAAATGAATCAATCTGCTTTCACAATGTCTCTCAGAGACCGACTTATCATTACTATTAGTTTTTCATTTCTGTCTTGTTTATTGGATGAGGAAGCTGAAGCTCGACCGCATCAGGAAGAGTCCCACACTTGAGGTCTCCAGTCTTGAGCTCCTTTCTCAGAGCAGTAGCACAATTCTGCCATGCTACTGAAGACATCTTCTAGACAGGTTCCATTCCCTTTGGAAACTTCATTCCTTCCTGCATTCCCCAGTTCCCCAAATGTACTTGTCTCTCCACAGCTCTACCCCACCTGGCTTCTTCCTGTGGTCCGTTCATCTCTGTGAACAGTATGTCTATTCACTGTCTTAGACCACACACTGAGAGGTAGTGTGCCATCCAGCTTATAAACAAGGAGTCTGAAGGAAGAAAAAAACTAGTTCAAAGTCCAGTTCTATTAAGGAAGTCCTTAAACCTGGGGCAGCCGCTCAGGGCTGTAACCTTCCCATGCAGATAATTACAGCACCAAACTCGTGGAATTATCACTATTGACCAGAGTAAGAAATGTATGGAACATCTGGCATAAATATTAACTGTTGACCTTTATTTTAGAAGATGATGGTTAAAGGAGGGAGAAGACCTACCCATCATCCATCTGTCTATCCATCATTCCTAACACAACATGTTAATGGCTTAACTTTCTTTAAAAAAATTATCTTAAGGGGTTGGAGATAGTTCAGCTGTTGCTCTTCCAGAGGACTTGGGTTTAATTCCCAGCACCTACATGTTAGCTCACACTTATCTGTAACTCCAGTTCCAAGGCTTCTGACACCCTCATACAGATAACATGCAGGTAAAATACCAATGAACATACAAACATTTAAAAATTACTTGTTTTATGTATGTTGATGTTCTGCTTGCGTGTATGTCTGTGTGTACATCTGTATGTACGTCTGTATGCCAAAAGAGGGCAATTGGATCCCATCAACAGCTGTGAGCTGCCATATGGGTGCTTGGAACTGAACCTCTGGAAGAGCAGCTAGCTTTCTTAACCACTGAGCCACGTCTCCAGCTCAAGGTTTTTGTTTTTTAAGCTTATTGTTACTATTATTGGTGTATATGACTTGTGCCAAGGAATAGAGGACATGTGCAGACTGGAGGACAACTTTGTGGGGTTGGCTCTTCTACTTCCTGTGGCTCCCGGGAAGTTAGGCAGCCAAGCTTTCATGGCAAGCCCTTTCACCCACTGAGCCATTTTACTGGCCCCTGCTGAAGGTTTTTGAGGGCAGAGACAGAAACTGATACAGACTACACATTCAAGATGTTTTGTGGATAGAAGACAACAAAAAACAAAGACTGGTTCAACTTGCCATATTAATTAGCAATTCCTCCCGTGTTCTTTCACGAACTCCTTCTTAAAACAGCTTGAGTCTCCTGGAAGGCCTGCTTACTGATTGATTTTCTATGTGAAACTTGGTTTTCTGTGATCTGGAGGCTCTGCTTTAAAAATTGGTAGCACAGGCCTTTAATCCCAGCAGAGGTAGACAGGATCTCTGAGTTTAGGACCAGCCTGGTCTACAGAGCTAGTTTCATAGGCCAGCCAGGGTTACACACACACACATACACACACACGCACACACACACACACACACACATACAAACGTTGTCTCAAAAACCAAAAGCACAAACAAAAACAAGATAATAATAATAGCACAGATATAACTAATATTTTTTTAAACAGTGACATTTTTCTCATTTATTCTATATACTGAGACTGTCACCAATGATTGCACTTACACACTTAATACTATATACATAAAGTGCACAAGGTGGTAAATTTCATGTTATATGTCTTTTCTATAGTATAAACCATGTTGACTATGTCAGACCCAAGTACAGAATCAAGGGTGTGACACTGACTGTCATAAAAGGGGGAAGAGATTCGCTGTGCTATCATTTCTTAACAGCGATGGAGGCCAAGGCACTGTTTAAAGCACTTCAGTTTACTCTGGAGCTGAAAAATGAGTTCACCCATGTAAAAGGCCAAAGGAGTTTCTTTCAAAATTCAGTTAAGGAAGCAAAGGTTTTGGCTTAGCTTGCTGCTTTCCATAGAGGAACTGGGGCGATTTTTCCTACCCAACTTCAATGTCTACCTTTTTTGTTTGTTTCCCTTTCTGTTCTCAAAGCTCAGCCCCGCCCACAGCAGCTCTGCTATTGTCTGTAATCAGCCCCCTTGTTTTCCATCTGACTTCATCTGTCTTCAAGTCTGTGTTCCCCTTATTGGGCCCTGCCTCAAAGGCCTTCCTGAAAGAAGCCGGCTGTGAAGGAAGAAAAATGTGACTAGAAGCCCACCAGCTAGGATGCTTGTATCCCCTGAACTCACAATTCCTGTTCTACAATGGTGTATTACACTCTGAAATGCAGAGAGATTGGGGGGATGTGAAGGGAGCCCAGGCAAGCTCCACAGGCCGGGAGCTAAAGGGGGCTCAGTATCCCATGCCTTGTCTCCTCCCAGTCCCCATCCTCACAGCCACCCTCTAAGGCAGGTGTTTATAGTTTGGAGAGGTTCAGCAGCTTTACTCAGGGTTACAAAGCCATCTCAGGATGGGACTAGAAATAGAATCTAGGATGAAGGCTACAAGTGGCCATCTTCAGACTAGATGCAGGTCAACATAACTGGAAAGACTTCTCAAACCGTTTGAGAACCAATGTGTGACTCAATATTAGAAAGAGGGAATGGAGCAGGGACTGGTCTATAAAATACATTGTAACTCTGACTCCTCCCTGCATTGCAAAGCTGAAACCAAGAAAAACAGTTCAGCTAATATATAATGGCACGGTTCTGCCCTTTAAAGGAAATCCAGGAGCTTGTATGAGGTCCTGGGTTTGATTCCAGGCACATGAAACGAGACTTTCTTCCCCCTCACAGTACGGTGCGGGTGGATACAGGCAGAAGTTAGTTTTCTATGCCTTCCTGTCAACCCAGTGGGACATGAGCACAGTCTTTCATCATGACGTCACATCGCATCCTATGTGTACCGTACGTATCCCACACGCCTACCTTTCTCACAGTACGGCTCTCCATCCTCCATGTGAAAGAGGCTGTTCCCAAAAGGCTTCTTGCAGGCCGCACAGACAAAGCAGGTGGTGTGCCATGTCTGTCGCAGAGCATGCATCACTTCCTGGAGGAAAGATTCAGAGTTCAGGACAGAAAATTTCCCAGGGGAAGGGAGCTAGCCTTGGCTTCTGCACCAGGCCTGGCTGTTGCCCAGGTAGCCTAGGGAAGAGGGCAGGAAGGCTCACAGAGCCGGTGCTGAGGAAGCCAGAGAAGCCAGAGGAGGGAGAGTCAGGGCCACAGGCAGATGAGGCAGGTTATGAAGCAAGAACTTGCTCTGCAGAACTCAGCACCATCTGAAGCCGGTGTCCTGTGCAGATACCATTCCTTGCCCAGGTTAATTAGTTCCCTGGTAGTTGTTACTGGCAAACTGACTGTATTTTAGGATGGAAATGGAGTTGCTCATGATGTAATCAGCAACCTGTTGAGTTTCTAATGGGACCCCAAAGTCTCAGAGGAAGAGAGGAAGTCAGTCCTGCTGAAGAAAAGACAAAGGTCAAAGGAGAAGGCTGCGGCTCACTTACCCCCATGATTTTGGTGTTACACTTGGCACAGATCGGGGCAAAAAACTGCTCGTAACACCGTTCACAGTAAACGTTGTTCTGTTCCTCCACAAAGCACACATCTGCTAGGGAGGACTTGCAGTAGGCACAGTTGAACTCTTCTGGGTGCCAAGAGCGGCCCATGGCTACCAGAAAAGGACCCCTGGCACGGCAGAAAACAACATTAAAATGAAGCCCCCAAGTCGGAACCAGATATTTTAAGAACCCCGACAATGTCCAGATGTTTACCCAAATAATGCCCACTCTGAGGGTAATTCTAATGAAATAGCATGTAATTCTGAGAAAGCCCCCCACAAAAGATACACACTGGATAATCAGTTAAAATAAACAGAACTGGAAAACGGGGCATGGTGGTGTATACCAGCACTTGGCAGACAGATCTCTAAGAGTTCAAGGCTAGCCTGGTCTACATAGTAAGTTCCAGGTCAGCCAGGGCTACACAGTGAGACATCCAACAAACAGAACCTGGATGTAATTCAAACATCTGCCACAGAGAACTGAGTAAACATATCACAGAATTCAGTTTATCCTGAGAGCAATGATTATGGGGGCTAACCTTTGCTAAACTATTCTGTGCCAGACACTCCTTGAGAGTAGTTTTACCTTTGTTAATATATTTAATCCTCGTAACAATGCCATGAAGGAGGAACAATGACGATACCTGATAATCAGTAAAGACAACCAAACCACAGCAAGGCTGAGGAGCGCACTTACTCAAGGTCATTGGGCCAGGAAGCAGTAGACACAGTTTACAAGCATGGTGGTCCACTTTCAGATTCAGAACACTGGCACTGTCAGAAAACCTCATGTACTAATCTTTCCACCGTGTTTTCTAGTTCTTCTCTGCTCATTTTGCTTTCGTTTTTGAGACAGGATCTCACTGCCTGGCCCTGGCTGGCCTGGAACAAACTTCTAGAACAGCTTGGCTTTGAATTTACAGAGATCTCTCTGCATCTGTACCCCTAGTGCTGGGATCACCACACCTGGCTTCTGCTTGTCTTTAAGAGTATGTTTTTTACATGGGGAAGCATGTACCACATACATATACAAACATACTGAATTTAATGAGCACTCTGAGACCCCTGACTTCCAAGTGAAGTGACTTGCTTGAATTTCAGTGAAGTGTCTATCAGAGCCCTAAGAGGCAGGGCACTGTCTGTGGAAAGATCCAGAAGAAACTCTAAAGGAAAGCTGGGTCAAACCAGCACCGTCATCCAGCTTACAGTGTTCTCAATAAACCTCTGACAATACAGCTGAAGATTCCCAGAACCCAGCCTTAGCCCAAGGGGGAGCTCCTGGCTCCAGACACCAAGCTGGGAGCTTCACCCACTTACCTCATGGAATCCTTCCAAGTCCCCAGGGATGAGAGTGTCATACTGGTATGAAAGCTAAAGCTCACAGAGGTGAGCCAGAGAGACCTGAGGTTGTCCTGCGTGTGTCTGGCCTTTTGCTTATATCTGCCCTCCTATCTGCCACCCCTCCTATACCAAATCCTGTACCTGATGACGTTGTTACAGTGCCCACAGAGGGGGGTCCGGCTGCTAGCAGGGAAGCGCTCAGCTCTCTGGAAGGTGCCCCTAGCAAGAGGAGTCACTTGTGGGCCTGTTGGGTTGTAGGCTGGAGCCCCCCTGGGCAGGGTCTGCTTGCTGACAGAGGTGGTGCTCTTTCCTGGAGCAAACTTCTGAGAGAAGCTGTCATCGGTCACCCAGGGTGGACGGCTGGCAGATTCTGAAGGGCCCCCACTGTAGGCAGCTGATGGTGTAGGGTTATAGTTTGGGGCAGGTGAGGGGGTATAAGCTGGTGCAGGGGAAGGGGTGTAGGTGGGTGCAGGGGAAGGGGTATAGGTGGGTGCAGGAGAGGGGGTATAGGTGGGTGCAGGAGAGGGGGTATAAGCAGGAGCTGGTGAAGGGGTATAGGGAGTCGAACTATAATTGGCTCCTGGAGATGGGCTGTAAGAAGACGCAGGCACTGCAAGCCAAAAACACCCAAAGAACATGTGTTAGGAACTCATTGTCCCTCTTCCTTCACCCCAGCCAGAGAACCATAGAAGATGAACATAATATTGGGACAGTATAACTCTAAATATTGAAGGGTGTTAGCGTGTGTGTGCGTGTGTGTGTGTGTGTGTGTGTGTGTGTGTGTGTGTGTAAACAGAGTCTGCTCTATGCACAGGGACTCATGTATGCTAAGCAAATGTACTACTACTAAACTACAGACCCACTTGCCTGAACTTCTTGGTGACCCAGATTTTAACTCTCAGTAAAAGCCCAGATAAGCAAGGGAGACTGCAGAGACCTGGAGAGCTTGCACAGGCCCCAGAAAGGAGTGAGCTATAAATACTGAAGCTTTTTAAGGCGGGGTTCTGTGAGGCCTTGGCTGCCCTGGTCCGGTAGAAGGTGGGGAGCGAGAGTAGGGAGTGTCTGGGACAGGAAGGATGCTTTCAGTGGTCCCCTAGCTAGTGATATGACTCCCAGTCATCACAATCAGTAAATGTTTGCTGTACATATAACTAGTCTAGTCTTCAAGACAGAGCAGATGTCCAGAAAGCTTGGGTTCATGTTTCAAGTTTAGCTACCACCACTGTCTTGAAAAACAGCTTGACTTGATTTGTGCAGGGAGGAAATTCTGTCTTTATTTGATAGGTACCCACCTATCTTAGTCACTCAGTGAGCCCAGGCAGAGGGGCTAGAACCATGCTGCCAGGGATAGCTGCTCATTTGGTCCCTGATTGCCCGGCCAGATCCTCTTGCTCTCCTATATCACCTTGATGCAAACTCAGAGTGTACATGATACCCCAGAGGTTACCATTAGGGAAAAGAATGTACTGCACTTTTTACTTTCACTGAGAGTGGAGAAACAGTTCATCACACAGAAGGGTATTGTAGTTGCTATCACAAAGCACTCTCTACCAGGGCTCTCAGAAGCCAAGATTTTTCTGCACCGCCCTCCTCCCCCACTATAGAGACCACTCAATAGATCTGTGTATCTTGAACACATGGGTCTAGCCAGTTCTCTTACCATAGCAAAGATGGTTCTAGAAGTTTTAACGTCTGTTCCCAATCTATTCTTCTGGGAAGAGCACTATCTTACCCACTAGGGAGTAAGTATATCATGATATACTGCCCACATCCAAGCCAGGCCTGGGTAAAATGGATTGTACTGAAGCAGATCCCTCTGGATCACAAATGGACTCAGACCATGGCCCTGTCTGGTCTCTTTCTCCTATATAGTGCCCTAAGCCATCCTGGGTTGTTCCAACTCCGTTCCTTTTATTCCCAGATGACAGCAGCTTCAGAACTGGGAAGTGCAGAGTACCCTTTGCTGGAGGATGGCTAGGGCTATGATGACTGAGTGTAAAGGTGGAAGATGGCGATGCCCCAGAGCCATCCTGGGAGTGAGACTCGCTCCCAAAGGCAGCTTCTCCGGCTGGAATCTTCCTCCCATTTACAGCATGGGTGAGGCACACAGCAGGTCACGTGAGTCAGCCTCTGCATTGTTCCCTTTTACACCTGAGGGCTTCAGTCCTCAGAGGATGCAGCAGAGTCAGAGTCTAACCCTCTCTAGACTCAGAGCTGCCTCTATAAAGAACACAGGTTCCATTTCCATCGCTGTTTACCGGCATCAAGAAGTCCGTTGTAACACGTAGAGGAGATCCCGGGCTCCAGAAAAAAAGCATGTTTATCAAAACCTTAGTTTGAGGCCTGGGATTCAGCCTTCAGAGTACTTGTCTAGCATTTTTGAGATGCTGGGCTCCATCCCTAGCACTCCTCCCTCAGAAGAGCCCTGGTTTCAAGCTCTAGTCCAACAACTCCTAGCTGTGTATCTTTGGTTGAGTAATTCATTCAGTGGGGGAGGAGGGAGGACGAGGACAGTGCATTTGCATTCCCAGGATGGAACACACTATCAAGTTCATCTCCTGGTCTTCCTGTCACAGGGAAAGCCCTGGGCAGGTTTTCTGTAGGAATGGGCAGGGAGCTGTGATTCTCTGAAGTCACATTACCAGGAATTGAACCTACTTTCTGGTGATAAAATGAGTGGCATCCTGCCTACCACACTGGGTGTGGTGGAGACCTACAGGAGGGACACAGCACAACCATGTGTAAAGCTGTAAGTCCTAAACTCAAGGTGTTATCACCCACCTCAACAGTTTTACATGGCTTTCTACTGTCCAGAGGGTCCCAACATGCTAGGGACAAGGTGACTTTAGGGGCACTGTTAGAGAAGGACAGTGGGGAGGGGTGATCCCACAGAACTTCAAAGCAGCTTCATCCCTCTGTTGTAAGCTTTGCGGTCCTGTGTAAGGCCGTGTAAGCTATGTCTTCCTTTCTCTTTGCTTTTCATTTTATTTCTTCTGTCCTTCGTTTTCTTCTTGTTTTATAAACCCACAATCCTCTGCTAAAAGTGATTTTCTCTCTCTTTTTTTCTTTTCTTTTCTTTCTTTTGTTTTGGTTTTTTTGTTTGTTTGTTTGTTTGTTTTTGTTCTTTGAGACAGAGTTTTACTGCATACCCCTGGCTGTCCCGGAACTCACCCTGTTGATTATGCTATTCTGAAACTCAGAGATCCACTTGCCTTTGCCTCCCAAGTGCTGAGATTAAAGGTAAGCAACCACCACCATATCCCGCCAAGCTGTTTGTTTTTGACATGTTGCCCAGGCTGGCCTGGAACTCGCTATGTAATCCAGGGTGGCCTCAACAATTCAGAGATCCTGGTGTCTCAGCCTCTTGAGTGCTGGATTATAGACATGTGCCTCCATACCTAGTTCTAAAAGGAATTTAGGAATGAAAGCCATGTGTGTGTGTGTGTGTGTGTGTGTGTGTGTGTGTGTGTGTGTGTGATGTTTAAGCCATGGCCTCATGTGCTAAGCACCTGAAATGTGGTTAGTCTAAATTGGGATATGCTATTAAGTATAAAAATCTGAAGACTTAATAAAAAAATATAAAGTATTTCAATAATAATTATCTTATATTGATTATATATTTATTTCTACATTTAATGTGTGCAGATGTTTGCCTGCATGTATGTCTGTGTACCACTTGCATGCCTAGTACCTAGGGAAGTCCAAAGAGAGTGTTGGATTCTCTGGAACTAGAGTTACATTGGTCGTGGGTCCTATGGAAGAATAGCTGGTGCTTTTGACCACTGGTCTGCCTCTTCAGCCTCTTGTTTGTTTGTTGAGTCTGGTCTCTGCATGTTACCCGGCTGGCCTCAGGTGACCTTCTTTCTCAGCTCCTCAAATAGCTAGCACAGATCTGAATAGTGTCCAGCTCCAAACCATTTTTAATACACTGAGCTGTGTTTGGAAAAACATCCCAGTGGTTAAGAGTATGTACTAGTAGAAGACTGGAATTGGATTCCTAACTCTCATGTCTCATAGCTTATAATTGCCTTAAACTTAAGCTTCAAGGGATCCCACACCTTCTTCTGGCCAGTGTAGGTATCTGTGCTCTAGTGCACATATCCAGATACCTTGTACACGAGACACACACACACACACACATACACACACACACACACACAATTAAAGGGGACATAGGAGGCTGGAAAGATCTCTCTGGAGCGATGGCTCAGTGGTTAGTACTAGCTGTTCTTCTTTAGGATCCAGGTTCAATTCCCCGACACCCTCATGGCAGCTCACAACTGTCTGTAACTCTAATTCCAGGGGATCTGACACCCTCATATAAAGGCAAAACACCAATGTACATACAATAAAATAAATTAGCTTTTTTTAACGTCAGGTGCAGTGGTGCACACCTTCTAGAGCACACATCAGCTCTAGAGACTTGGTCTACAGAGAAAGTTGAGAAACCCTGACTAGAAAACACACACACACACACACACACAAAATCTCTGAAAATTTCATATGCTGAGCTAAATAAAAATGTACTTAAATCAATTTCACCTGCTTTTGTTTTACTTTCTAAAAATGTAAAAAATGTCTGCCTCTCGGTCTTTGAAACAGTGGCTGCCAAGTACTGTTGGCTTTCACACTGTTGCACAGGAGTTTGTGTAATAGAATACAAGAAGGCCGAGTACTTGCGAGTCAACTTTGCAGACAACTTGGAGAACTTAAGTGGCCACCGGAGGTCAGCCAGTTTGCAAGCTTCCTACCTGAAACACACCCCAATAGGCTCCAGATCCCTCTAAACCGCTCCGAAAGCAGAAACTGGCTTGAGCACGCCCCTTCCAAGTAAACTCCGCCCTCGCCCACCTTGCTCCCTCTTCTCCAACCACTCCCTCTGTAGGGCGGACATTCTCTTCCTCTTATCCGAGGCTTCCCTGAGCCGCCTTCGGTTTCCAAACCCCAACTCAAAGCCCAGGAGAGGAAGGCTGGAATCCTGGACCAGGTTCCTACTTCCTACCCGCTGGGGCTACGTAGAGGAGGCGGTTCGCCCGGGCAGATCCCTGGGGAGGGGAAGGAGGAAGGGGAAAGGATGCGGGGAGCACGGTCCCCTCTCAGCTCCTGCCTGCTGCGCCCCTCCACGCTCCGAATGCCGTAAGAGACCTGATACCCCATCTCCGAGCCCCGGGCTGTTGCTATTTCTACGTGACGGAATTAAGCCGGTTCAAATTAGAAGGTGATATTCCATCTCTAATTGGCACGTTCAAAGGGCTCCTATCGCACTCGGCGGCCCCGGGACTGTGTAATTAACCAAGGTGATCTGAGTCACTTAGATCGGGCTAAGTCATCAGCGAGCGCTCTGGTCGCCGCCCGGCCCGCAGGCCGACGTGGCCATCCCGGGGACCACGGTGTCCTCCGCCCACTGGTCAAGCAGGCCGGGGCCCCAGGTGTTGGGGTGGGGGGGAGCGGACGCCCAGCCCAGGCGCCAGAGATAAGATGCCGGTTCAAACGCCGCCCAGTCCCCGCCCCCCGGAAGCTGCGGCCGGGGACTGGCTGCGAGCCGGCTGCTCGTGCTCGGCGGCGCGGAGGTCCCCACAGCCTAGCGGAGGAGCGGGGCTCGAGCCCGAACCCCCGGCTGGCTTGGCAGCCTGCCAGCCGCCCCCGGAGCCCGTTGGCAACGCGGCCTCCCCGAAGAAGGAAGGGTGGAGGCAGGCCTCTCCTCTGCTCCAGGCAGGAATGAGTTAACGTCTGCACAGCCTGGGAACCGCGTTGAGGCCTCGGCTCCTGCTCGTCCTGCCCGCCCAGGCCTCGGCCGGAGAAGCAGCTGGAAGGCCCTGTCGCCCCCTGGCGGGCGAGCGGAGGACAGGACAAGGAAGGTTCCGGAAGGGCCTGCGGTGCTGACCTTCCTTGTGCAGACACAGGCTTCACCTGCACCTGACACTATGCCTACCCGCATCGGCAAACTTCTTCCTGTGTTTCCCGTCTGCACTGTTCTGTCTCCTACATAGGAAATCTGTACCGATCCCCTTCCAAACTGCCACTTCAGCCTGCGGGGCTCTGACTAAAGGACTTCCCTTCCTTGGTTCAGAAGTGCTCGAGTCAGCATCAAACTACAGCTATCATTTTGTCTGCAGAACATGAGGTTATAGAAATCCTATCTTACTCAAATGAGAACATTAAGATCCGAGAGATGAGGTAGTTTGCCTATTCCTTATGGTAGGCTGGATGCCCCACCCATGCTAAAATGTTTCCTGTTCACACTCGATTCTGCTGTCGCTGAGCCTTATAAAGCAGGGCACTGGTTCAGTCGCCTCTGTCCCACCAAGCTTCCCCAAGCAAGGAAGGCCCCAAGAGAAAAGCTTCCTAGATCTCACCCATACCTTATCAGGTTATGCTTCAGAGGCTAGACTTTATATGTGTCATTCTTTATTCCAAGTCTCCTTGGCCAGTTCACACTTGTAGGACACAGTCCTCTTCCTTCTCCCTTAAAATAACCTATCTCTTTTCCCTATCAAGTCTGTAGCTTATTCCCTTCCTGATTTTACCACAAATAATGTATGTATTGGAAAAGTGTGTGTGTGTGTGTGTGTGTGTGTGTGTGTGTGTGTGTACACACGTGTATACGCACGAGCATGTGCACGTGCTCATATGGGGTGAGGTCATAAGATATTTGGGAAATGACACCTTCCTTTCAATTTTGCTATGAACTGAGAACTGTTCTTTAAAAAGTCTATTAAAAACTGGGTGTGGTGGCACATGCATGTAATCCCAGTACTTGGGAGGTCCAGGCAGTAAGATCAACAGTCAGCCTGGCCTACCTGAGCCACCCTGCCAACAGACAAACACACAAAGAGTCTATTAAGATTTTATGTGTAAAGCAGAGAATGGTGGCACATGCCTTTAATCCCACAGCATTGGGGAGGCAGAGCCTGACCTACATATGGAGTTCCTGGACAGCCAGGACCACATAGACCCCCATCTCAAAAGCAAAAGAAAATTTATATATAGACCATATCGTCTATAATAATTCTGAGTGAAGAAAAACATGAGTATTATAACAGTAAATGAAAAACCATCATTACTTTCTATAAATTCAAGATGACAGTAACTATATATATATATGCTGGAAGTATAATGTTTAATTGAAAAGTATATGCACACCTAAAATCCTATTTTATCAACCTGTGGAATGGACACCAAGGGATCATTATAGGAATACTTAAGGCTCATTCCCTGTTTGTGTATAGTTGCCAGAGTACAGAATGTAAGCTCATGGTCTTTCCCAGGTACTCTATGATGTGTTCACCACCACCCCACTCCCCGTGTGTGTGTGTGTGTGTGTGTGTGTGTGTGTGTGTGTGTGTGTGATGCTAGGGATTGAACCCAGGAGCCTCATCCATGCTAGACACACCCTCTACCACCCACCAAGTTAACACCTCCCTCTATCCAAATTCTTTATTTTCTATACCTTTGTTCAAGTCAGACACATACAAAGGAGAAAATCTGCCACGCCCCTGCCCTCCTAAAGTTCAGGGTGAGAACCCAACAGGAAGAAAGAGTGTGAGTAGACTCAGGGCTTGGGCGTCAAGGGCTCTAAGTGTAGCCAGAACACATAGGGCCTTCCTCTAACCTGGGGAAATACCTGCTAGAGAGCCCTTTGATTCTTGGCGCAATGGCTGCAGGAAAAGTGGGCTGCGCCCGCCTGGGAACTGCCTTGGGCTCTAAGGAAGAAGTCCAGGAAAACTAGGAAACATTAAGCACCTCTGTTCCCTGTATGAAAACTCTCAGCACTGATGGGCAAGGGCCATGAGGTAGAACCACAACCAGTGAGCTCTGCCTTGGGTCCATTCTACTGTGGTGTCCCATGTGCCCCAGTTATCCCCTGTCACCTGAGGAGGCCGCATACTAGACTGGTTGAGCAGCTTGCTGCACAGGACAAAGTGACACAGTAAACTGGCCTGAGCCTGGGGCATTTTTGTTATAGTTTCTTGTCCTCCAGTTTGAGGCGAACCCAGATTCTTAGAGAAACAACTTTTTACTCCTCATACTTCCCCCCTGCCCCGGCCCCTGCACCCCAGTCCTTTTCTCTCACCTTGGTCTGGAAATATCCAGCTATGACTATCTGTTTCCTAAGAGCTAGATAGCTCCATCCCTGTCTGGTACAGCCCACGTGGCATTCAAGGTCAACACAGGCTCCAAAGCTCAATAGGATTCTGCCCTACAACCAGGGAAGGGAAGGCTAAGCCTGCTTCACTTCTGGGGATCTTGGCCTAAGGCAGATGACCCTTTGAACCCTCAACCCTACCCCACCCCCAGCTCTCACCTGGCTGGTAGACAGAAGGCCGGATGCTGGCAGTGGTTACAACCCGAGGCTTGGGTGCAGGGGCAGCTGGACCCTCGCTGTAGCTGGTATGGGCAGAGGGTGCTGGAGAAGGCGCTGCAGAGCTGTAAGCAGAGGCCTGTGGCCTGGAACCAAGGCAGAAGAGTTACAACAAGAACAGTCTATTGGGCTCTGGTATCTAACACCATTCCAGGTTTGCTGTCTGATCTTTAGGCAGGACTATCACAGAAACACCCATTGGATCACTTCCAGAGTCTAGAAAGAAGCCAAAGAGTCTTAGAGGGAGGAAGCTTCTTCCTGTGGCTAGTGCTGCCACCTTGGGAAAGAAAGAGGGAAGATACTAGCCAGACAAAAGAACACAGGGAGAGCCCTTCATCCACAGACAGCGTTGTAACAATAGGACTGTGGATCAAGGCAGAGGGAGAGAGATGGTCACAGTTACTTCTGGTATCCCTCTGGCTACCTGTTCTCTGTATCTTTGTTCCTTTATGTTGCTGCTGAAGGGAGCAATTAGTCTCATGTTTTCTGAACAAAAAAAAAAAAAAAAAAAAAAAAAAAAAGTTCATGGGAAGAAGCCCAGAGGCCCTGGCAACTCCCAGCAAACCCACTAGACTAAATTCCCATTGCTTCTTCCTAGTGGCTTAGCTGTCAAAACCCGAGAGCAAACAGCTGCTTCCCACACGTGGCTCAGGGACAATGATAGCAAAGAGAGAAATGCCAAGCTTTGCCTCTCTCTTGGAGGTGGGGGTGTAGAAGGCTTCAGGAGCCCCCAGAGTCAGGCAGCCTCTTTCTTCTCGCCTGATGCAGTGTTTCTCAGCCTCAGTTGGTTTTTAAGCCCTTCTCTTCATTTTAAACTAATACCTTTCTCTTGCTACAAGTTATATATCCTAAAGGGGACCCTTGGCCACATCCAGCAAATGGGTCACTGGTGGGATGTTGGAGAAATGAACCCCTGCAAATAAACCCCAGCCTTTGGCATTGTGTGTGTGTTTTTTTGGTTGGTTGTTTTTCTCTTTACCTCTTTCCCATGGGCCCACTGGACCTGCTGGGGCAAGTTGTTGGATGAAGGATTGCCTTCTTGTCTGGGTCTCTGGAAAGAATAGGTTAATGACCTATCACGAGTAGTCTGAGTGGATCCAGGGGAGACTGGATACTGTCTCAGTCAAGGCTTTACATCCTCACCATACCTTCACACCACATTTATAGTTAAGGCTTCCCCTGTCCTCTGTGGCTAGATCCCTGTACTGAGGCCAGAGAAGCAAGCAGACCAGAAGACAAGAAGGAAGACACGGTATGCAAAGGGTGTCTAGCTTCTACCATGGCTGGATAAGGTTAAGGGTCAGTGGGTCAGGGCCAGACGTTCCACCACTGCAGGATACTTTGACAGCATCCTGGATTGGCATGGAGAAAGGAGCAGAGCTGAAGATATCTTGTGGTGGGCCAAGGTGGATATCCAAGGAGCTCCAGCTCCTTTTGAGGCTATGTGTGAGGAAAGGAGGTATCTGTGCTCAGAGTGCACCTCTGGCCCTTTCTACTGTAGCCCAGTGCCCTGAAGTCCTCTTCAGCAGTGAGCGTACAGGCCTGGACATGGAGGCCTAGAGCTTGGAGCTGGAGTTTTTCCTTCAGTGAGAAGCGGGGTTGGGGCTGGACCGCTCACAGGCTTTAGCACCAATGTTTCTCTTTCCCTGTGTAAATTAGAAGGTTTCCCCCCTCTCCACAGCATTTCTCACTTTTTACCAGAGTTCCTGCTCCATGAAAAAAGCAAGGCCCTAATGAGAAGAGAGTGTGGCAGAGGAAGAAGGGAGGCCAGGACTAGGCTCACCCCCAGTGATTGAGCTGGGCTGGAGCAAGGCTGGGCTTGGTACCACACGGAATGCTGGGAAGCTGCCTCAGGCTGCACCGTGACCCTGTGCACCCTGACCCAAAGAGGCATGTTTTCCCTGGAGGCTGGGGAATCTGGGTCCTGGCTGGAAACAGCAACTGGACAGTTCTAGAAGCCTGGAAAGACAACAGGGCCAACACTGCTGTAGTATCAGCTGGCCACTCTGGAATGACCCACCTAGCTGCCTCTTCCTCCTCCTCTGCCTTCCTGAATGCCTCCTTCTTTTGGCCTCTGTTTTTGTGGGTACCCAGGAAGGCAGGCTGAGACAGGGGGATTACTTATTTTAACTGTTTTGTGTGCGCTAGGTGTTTTATGTACAACCTTTTTCAGTACTAACCTTCTCTACACATCTTAACCGATGAGGAACTGGAGGTTCAGAGGTGAAGCCACTTTCTCAACATTTCAAATAGGAAAGCTCTCAACTGAGAGCTAAGTTCTACTACACAAGGAACCTCTGAAGTTAGAGCACTCCCATATCAAGAGGAGAAAGGGCTGGGTAGTGGAGGTGCGCACCTTTAGTCCCAACACTCAGGAGGCAGAGGTGAGCAGACCTCTGTAAGTTGGAAGCCAGCCTGGATCTCTGTGAGTTTGTGGCCAGCCCGCTCTACAAAGCAAGTTCTGGGCCAGCCAGGGCTATAAAAAGAAACCCTGTCTCGGGGGTGGGGGAGATTGGAAGGTGGGCTAGTTAGTAGACAAGCTCTCTGACTTAACTAGTTCAGTGTTCCCACCTCCAAAGAGCCTCCCTTGATTTCCTCCAGCCCACGGGCAATAACTATCATGTTGCTTCTGAATTTTGAGAACAAAGACCATGCACAGGGGTTTCTTTGCAATGGGTGTGTGTGTGATGTGTTACTTGTGTTCATAAGCATATGCATATATGTGTGCATGTGACTTTTATCTACCACTAGAGATGTTACCCTGGGGGGCAGAGCAGCAACAAAACGCTCTGTTAATCATGACGGGTACATCCCATACAATGCATCCCAGCTTCCCCCTCACACTCTGCACCAAGCAGCACCAGTCTTGGTTTCCTTAGCAACCATCAGAGACCTAACTGTCCAGATCTCGCTGTCCATGGATGAACTCAGGGTGGGTCCTTTCTTGCCTCCTTTTCCCACTGTTAGGTCTGGCATCTGTGGGCCAGTTACCTCGGATTCTCCACGGGGCTTGAGGCAGGGCCTGCAGCAGAGGCAGCAGCAGCATGGGCAGCAGCAGCTGTGGCCAGGGTTGGCGAGGCCGCAGTGGGAGAGGCAGCAGCGGGCGGCTGGGCAGAAGCAGGCAGCAGCGGGGAGGTGGCCTGGCTGGTGCACACTGGAGCATGCTCAATAGGGGTGCTGATGAGGTGGGATCAAAAAGACAAAGGTCACACGGGCCCCAGGTCTGGTGAGGGGTGGGAGGGGGTGGGTGGAAAGGACCATCTGTTTGGCATACAGAGTAGGGACTAGGTGTGTGTGGAGGGCACACTCTTCAGGTGCTGGGAAAGAGCTCCTCCAATCCCAGGAGTGCATGATCAGACCTAGGGGAGGGGCCTGGCAACATAATCTTGGAGGGATGTTTACTGCTCAGTTTTCTGGTACTCCCTGGAAGGTTTTTCCTTCTCAGCAAACTTCAGTGCAATAGAAAAACACCTTTAGGTTTCAACAAGATTACTCTCCTATCTTGTGTGCCCTGTCTCTTACCGCTTGTACATTCAGTCGGAGGCAAACATTTCCTCTGCTCTAAAGCCGTGAGACCAAGAGAACGTGGGTTCTAGCCCAGAACACTGACAGTACCCTGACTTCAGATGAACAGAAGCTACCCTGGAAAGCAGACCTAGACCAGAAAGGGATAATGCGGTTCTGGGATGCAGAAACCTGTGCCTTTCTCATGGCATGCCCTGGGGAGCAGCAGGATCTATAGGGAGAGCACAGGTAGAACCTACTGTGCTCAAAGATCTTCATGTCACCAGGTAGCCCAGGTTTGCTACACAGACAAGCGTTCTGCTTCCCATGGCTCGGACAGAATAAAAAGTCAATCATAGGGCTGGAGAGATGTCTCAGTAAGTAAAGTGCTTGCCTCTTAAGCATGAGGACTTGAATTCAGGTCCCCAGCATCCATGTAAGAAGCATAAGAAGCCAGGCGCAGATGACCTGGAATTCTAGCACTGGGAAAACAAAGGCACGGGAATTTCTGGGATTTGCCAGCCAGCCAGCCTTCAGGTTCAGTAGAAGACTCTGCCTCAAAAACCAAAGTAGACAGCAATTGAGAAAGGCACCTGATATTGATCTCTGGCTTCCAGACATACACTGAAAAGTGTGTGTGTCTGTGTGTGTGTATGTCTGTGTGTGTGTGTGTGTATACCCCTTCCCCAACAAGCATTCATGACACTGTCACTCTCCCACACAAACCATGAAAAAGCAGAAAAATATAGCCCTTCCTCCCTCTCCCTTCCTTGAAAGGGTTGGTCTCTCACACCTGTATTCAAGTGAGTCTCATGATTCACCTTCCCTGTTAAATAGACCACAGGAAAGTTCCTCCACACCTAGATCACTCTTAAATCCTAAATTGCTATTTCTACTTGCAACACTCGTGAAAGAACAAATGAAACTCCCGCCTGCATCGAATGGTAGTAGTTCCCACAGACAAATGCTGTCCATTCACTGACTTCATGTTCCCACCATTGTGCCTTTAATATCTCACAACAGCCTTCTATTGGGGCACAATCAACCCTATTTAATAACCAAGGAAATGAAAATAAAGTTCATCCACTCAAGGTTCTGGAAGTTACCCATCAGAACAAAATGACCCAGGGTCATTCTGATTTGAAGCCCTAACTAGTATTTTGCAGAAGAAGAAAGAAATGTTTTCTTGTGGTCAGCCAAGTAGAATCTCTCTCTCTGGTCAAAGGCAGATTCTTAGTGAACATAAATAACATCTCAACATGTCCCTCCCCCAAGTGCTCCACCGGGCCCGTGTTAGCCCTTGTTAGCCCATGTTTTCTTTTCATCCTTTGACCTCCCTGAATGATTAGTCTCATGGGTCTCATCTGGAGACGAGGAATCTGAGGTTGGGAGACATTGCCTCCCTGGTGAAATTACACATAGCTAGCTACATAGCTAGGTAGACCTGTGGTATGCACCAGGAATTCCAGGTTTTGTGAGTTTGGGCCAGCATGGGTTAGACATACAGTGAGTTCCAAGACAATCTAGGCTATGTTGTGAGACCTGGTCTCAAAACACAACAAACAGAAAACATCATAGAACAGTTTGTGGTTGAGTTTAAGTTTGGAGTGAGATTGGATCTAATATCTAGCAAATTCCCTGGTAATGCTGATGCTGCTAGTCTGTGGACCACACATGGAGAAGCAAGTTGTTAGATACCCCTGTCTGTCCCAGATAGGAATGCAAGAAAGCCGAAGGCTGCTTACCAAAGCATCTCTAATTGGTCTCTATCCAGTAAGAAAGGAAAGGGGTACAAAGTGGAATGAAAGGATTGGAGCTGGAGATGTAGCAGAGTTTTGTGTTGGCTATCCCATAGGGAACAGCACATTTGGATGGCTAAGAATGTTAGCCATGTCCTTCCTGGGTGTTTCGAGGCTTAGCTGTCTGAGAGGAGGCCTGGGGTAGCCTAGTTCAATGGCCTTCAGCAGTCCTGTCCTTGAAATATCTATAAAGTTGCTTGATCATCCTCCATGAAACACCTTGTTTCTGATTACGTGGCTACCCCAGAGAATCTGTAGACCCTGAACCCCGCTAAGTTGTTAAAGGTCTTCTCACAGTATGCCCAAGTACTACTGGAAGGCTCAGGATGACACCAAACTTTGTGGCCCTCCCTGGTCCCATCCCACATTTCCTGAGACCCTGCACAGGATAGAAGTGATGGAAATGTCCAGGCTGGGCAAAGACAACATTGGCTTTGTCTGTCCCCTTTGTTCCAGGGTGCTACTGGACCAGCCTGTCCATAACCTTCCCTATCAGAGTTACAAATGAACCCTGGATTTCAGACAATGAATTTGGAGCTGGATGTAGGCACCAGAAAGGTTCATCATTGACCACAGGGCAGGGACAAAGGTCACTATAAGGGACACATGGGCGTGCACATGAGCCTGCTACTCTGAGTTCTTGCTAAGTACTTTCTTTTTAGGATCATTCTGTAGACACCAGGAAGCCACCAGAGTCTAGAGAGGGGAGAAGAGACATCAAAGTACATCCAGAAGGATCTTGAGTTCTTGCTCCAGGTCAGTTTCTGCATGAAGATCCACGAGTCTCCAGAAATTCCAAAAAGCACACACCAGCAAGGAAGCATTGCAGAGAATTTAGACGGCCTTGACTTTAGTCCTAAAGAAAGTGCCTAAGAGATAGCCCCCCCCCCCTTGCTGGGCCTATAGCCTACAATACCACAGCTGTTTCCTGCCTTTGTCATAGATTCAGATTCCTGTTTTCTTTCTTTCTTTTTTTGGGAGGTGGTGGTGGTGTTGGGGATAGAACCCAGAGCCTTGCATACATGCTAAGCACATGTTCTATCCCGAAGCCCATAATTCAGTTTAAATACCTAGTTAAAAATAAAACCCATGCAGACTAGACTCAGATGCTTGTGGCTGCCTAAGGGAGAGTCTACCCTCTTACAGCTCATGGTTTCCTCTATCTGGGAGGTATTGAGTTGGACCTGTGCCCTCCCTCTGTGTGGTTGCCCTTGGTGGTGGGAATTGGAGTTTTGTTGATGTGGTTGGTGACCGTGGTATGTCTGGAATAGTGGAGGTGTCAAGTCTTAGCTGTGGTCACTGGACTTGGGTCAGGACTGTCAGTGATGGTGATGCTATGATTGGTCCTAGTGCCCTGAAAGGAGACTGGGATGCCAATGTCGCTGGTGTTAGCTGAGACAGTGAAGTGTGACAATGTCTGTCAATTGGATGATGACAGAATCCCATTCAGGTGTTGGTCAGAAAGTTGTTTATGTTGCTATCCAGCCGGTCAATGTTCTGTCTTTCATCCTGCTGGTTATGGCTCAAGGAGTTCAGCTATGCCACTTTGTTACAAGGCCAGGGCCCCCATATGAGTGTCTCCCATCAACTGCAGTGGGCAGTAAGAACAGTTCTCTGCAACCTTTACCCACTCCACTTTACCCTCAAAATATACACAAAACCCCATAACCTGGAACTCAATATCTGGATCACTGCTCTCCACAACCTTCTCTGCATTCCATGCATCCTGATCAAAATGATGATACAGGCATCTGCAATACCTATCTTCTCAGCATCTCTGCACAAATTAGACAGCTGCCCAGCTTCTCCTATCTATGCACACCCCACCCCTTCCTCAAGATCAAGAACACTAGCCTCTCCTTCCAGGAAGCCTTATCTCATGCACCAATCAGAGGGACCCCTGCCTCTGGAGTCCACGATATCAACCTTGCATTGAAGGTTACACCTCACTCACAGACATAGGAAGCTAAGTGAGAATTCTCCTATTTACCCGGAAGGCTTTATGTGGGACCTTAACCTAGAGCCATTCAAGGTACTGGTCACAGTGCCCTGGAGTCGCTGGGGCTCTAGAAAGCAAAAAAGAACGTTTTAGAGCTTTAACTACTGGGCTCCAAGAGAATACTAACAGGCTTGGAGCTGGTGAAAAAAAATGCTTAGAGACCATCAACTTGAGTGATTACTTCCGGTCCTTTTCCACTCATAGGACACCCCACTGTCTGGGACCTATATTGCCTCTATGAGCCTGGTGTCCTCCTACCCTATAGCCTACCCTTGAGCCTTACAAGTCATCAGACAAATGTGGGTGAGTTCCAGCTTGCCTAGATGAAGGAAGGTATCCTTCCTATGTGGACCCTGCATACAAGGTGATGATTGGACCTGTCCTGGCCCTGGCATCAGGCTGTTAGAAGAAGGAAGAGGTGGGAGGCTAAGGAGGAACAGGCTGGTAGAGAGACCAAGGATAGAAGTGAGCAACTTCCCTGACCAGCCATTCCAGGTGAGCTTTCCAGAGAGAAAGAGTGTTTTCAGACAGCAGGAGTGGGAACGGGGTTCCAGTCATTCAGCCTCAGAGAAGGCAGGTCATCCTAAGGGTTGGTTCTCTGTCCCTCCTCAATTTTCCAAATGCCATCATCCTTATGTTCCCAGCCTATGACTCCATGCAGTGAGGGACCAGGCTGCTTGCTGGGCAGGGGGCAGAGTGCTGGCTTTGAAACCGTTAGCCTGTTGGTGAGTGCTAGAGTTTATCAGCCAAGGATGTTCTGATCAGCTTGGCTAAATGCTCCAGAGTAGCAAAAGGCCACAGGTGGGGCCAAGAGCTGGAGGCCTTTCCCTACATTCCTGTCACCAAGACTCTTCTAGGTCTGCCTTCCATTCCATCTCCCTGTCGAGCCCCCACTTCCGTCTCCTGGCTTCCCTATAAATTGTCCCATTGTCTAGGCCCAGTGAAGTACTTCCAAGACTACCCTGACAAGGCTGAGTGGAAGGATTGCCTAGCTGAAAGGCTTGGTGAGGGAAGATGGCGCCACCTGTCAGGCAGAGCTGAGTGTGGGATGAGAAGCCACAGTCCTGGGGTAGGGCATCCACATTGCCCTGTAAGAGGCAAGGACTTGCTCTCTCTCCTTGGGATCTTTAGCCTGGGGTGTAGGAAAGCAACAATGAGCGTACTGGGCAGTATCCCCACCTCTTCACTGGCCATACCTGTCCTCTCTGTCCTAGACGCTGTCCCTGAAGGCCCCCTCCCAAGGTGGGGTGCAGGGCACGCATACAGGCATGATCGGAGCTTGGTTTGTTCGTTTCAAATCCTCTTTATTTCAAAACAAGCATGCTTGTATGTACATGAGAAAGAACTATGAAGCCAGCACACCAGTATAGAGAAGAGGGTGCCCACCCAGGAGCCTGATCTGCAGGTGATGTGTTCCAGGTGAGTATGAGTCCAGATGCCGAAAGGGTGGGCAAATGAGCTGCGGCTACTATATTTTCATTGTTTGGCAGTGTTAGGCCAGCAAACCCTGTTATGTCCTCTCTGGACTACGCCTAAGGATACAAGGGGTGTACAGAGGCTCCCATGTGGGAGTTGGGATGGCCACACTGGGTTGGGGGTTGGAGAGGTAGGAGGTACTGACTGTGTGGGCCTCAGCTGTCAACTCTGGGGTGGGGAGAGAGCAGAAGTGCTACTGCTGGCTACCAGAGGTGCCCCCAGCACAGTTGTTCATTATCAAGCATCACCATGGGGCTCACATGCCAGAGCTGTGTGGGGGGAGGGGCGGGGGTCCAGCCTGCCAGGGTGAGGGGAATCCAAGCAGCCTTTTAGCTTTTAACATTAAGGATTTGGGCTGAAAGGCCGTGGTGCCAGTTGCGCAATTTGGCAAAACGTGGGCTGTTACGTTCCGTCTCAAACCTTTCCCTGTGGCACAGAGACAGAGACAGAGAGAGACAGAGACAGAAACAGAGACAGAGAAAAAAAAGAAAGAGAGAGAGGGAGAAAGAGAGGGGTTAGGGAACATGTCCACTAATTCCCTGCCTGAAGCTGGAACAGAGGGACAGATAGGGAACTAATTTGGGAACATGTTGCCATACTTGGGGTACTTACTTTCTAGAGGGCAGGCTTACCCTGGATGGGGCAAGACTAGAGTTCTGGTGCAAAATGGAGGGACTGAAGTCCCTGTCTTGCTGGAGGAGAGGGTACAGAGTAGGGGCCTGGTTAGAGGGCCAATGGGCAGAGTGGGGCAAAGGGAGGCAGGGTCCCCGGCCCACTGGGGATAGGGCTGGGCAGAGCTGCTTTGGCTGTGGGCTCTTGAACTAAGCAGGCAAGCAGGCCCAGAATAGACACTGTCCTCTAGCTGGGCTCTAAGAAGGAACATATAACTTCAATGATGAGAGCTTGTGGGTAGACCTTCCTGTGCTACCTGGCATTCCTCACCTTCATCACCTCCAGAGAAAAGCCTTCACATGCTACCCAGGGCTCCTGCAGGCCCAGGCCTGAGCACAGCCCAGGCCTACCCCAGTTCATAACACACACACATACTCACTGCCATAGAAACAAAAAAGTAGGACCTGCTACTTTCTGCCAGTGGGCCTCTGGGAGCTCAACCACAGCTGCCCAGGTGAAGGCATAGTGCAGACCAGATTGTAAAATGGGAAGAGAGGGGGACAAGGAAAAGCCAGCCAACGATGCTGGTATCTGAGCCCTCTCGGCAGAAGAGCCCCTAGCTCTTCCATAGCAGAGATGCGAACTAGTGGCAGGGACCACATTTAACCACAAACACCGTGCACTCAACCTGAACAGAGACACAGCTAAAAAGCAGCTAGTGTTGTTGCTACTGTCCAGAGGTAGCCCTGTAAATTAAAAGCTAAGCAAAAATAAAAACTCTAGCTGCTACATCCTCGTCATGGGATGCTACTTCCTAATGAAAGGGAACAAATGAGCTACAGGCTGGATGGCTGTGATCCAGATGGTTTTGGGACATTTGCACCTAAATAATGAGATCTCTTGGGGACCTGGTATAAAATTCATTCGTATCACATATACACATTATGAGGACAACTTGGAGATTGTGTTTAATGGGGCCCGTGTTTTGTTCTCACCGTCACTGCAGTCCTGGAGACTGAGCACATCTAAGGCTACTCCACATGTCTCCGTACAGACCTCATGCATGTAGACAAGCCCCTGCCATTGCTACATGCCAGCCTAGCATCCGTGTCTTTTGTCTCTGCTTCTCTTTTGAGAGGTCTCGATATGCAGCTGTCCTGGAACTCACACTATAGACCAGGCTGGCCTCAAATGCACAGAGATCTGCCTGCTTCTACCTCCTGAGTGCTGGGGTTAAAAGCATGTGCCACCACTGCCCGGCATCTCCCTGTCATTTCTTACAACTGCCAGTAAATTGGCAATTACCTCAAGATGAAAAGTCCAATTTAAAAATGAGTCACCAGCACACACGGACCAGGAAAACTGACTTTAGGCAAAGCTGGTCTTAGAGTTAGTTACTTATAGCCATAACCACCAAGTCCTGGTCCCCACATCCCCACATCCCCATGATCACAGAGGTCCACGTCCCCATCCACTTGATCTGACACACTCTCACTGTGCTCTGTGAGTCCAGCACATCGGAACTCTAGAAGACTGTTGCACGCATTTGAGGGGTCTGCTAATTGCTGACAGATCTGTAAAGCCCCAGTCAACCTGTTCACTATACCAAGAGGCTCAGAGATACCCACATGAGCAATCACCCAGAGAAACCATCATCTGGGTGCTGGGCCTTTCCCCTGCCTCTCTGAGGGCAGGGTAAATGGGTGAAAACCGAACAAGCAGAGGCCCAGTGGCAAGGGCTGCACCACCCTGCAAACACCCACAAACCTTCTCATAGAGACAATCGAGGTGTGAAATGAGACCGGGCCACTTGCCACCAAATTTCCAGTTCTAGCAAAGGCCACCTAGCCTCAGGGACAGTTTGTCATCAGTGCTCAATGACAAAGTGATGGGCAATTCTAGAACCTCTGTGAATCTAGAGAACATACTCTGGTACTGTTGGGAAACTCCTTGCTAACCAAAGACAAGGAAAGATGAGGGATGAGCATGGGGGGAGAGAAAGAGAGTAGACAGAGGAAGCAGGCCTGTCCACTCTGCTTAGACTGTGCTGCTTGGAAGTCCTGGCCTCCAGCTGTGGCCTTCAGACTCGCTAGAGTGCCAGAATGCTAGGGGCCGATGTGGGAGGAGGGACGAGCGGTGTGTTAGCTGTCATCAGCCCACAGGATGATGGATCAGCAGGCCCTGGGAGTCAGCTTCTAACTCTAGAGTCAGGATGTGGCTCTGACCACTGAGAAGCAAGTTCCCTGAGCAATCTGAAGGCAGCACACAGGGACAAACATGCTTTCTTCTCCTCACACAGCCACTTGAGTGAATAAGCCTAGGGCCCAAATGGCTGCAGCAGACTTTACTTGTTCCAAGCATAATGGGACTAGGGCACACACAACCTCTGCTCCAGAACCCCAGGCTGCTGGGATTTGGACACATGGAAAGCTCTGTCCAGGGGGACAACCCTCGACAAATTAAAGTCAGAAAAAGAGACAGAATCAGGAGTCTTGCACCCTCTGATCCTGTGGTGAAGGTCTGCTGGATCCTCAATGTTTTCGCTGAAGGACCTGAAATCCTGAGAGGAATGGCCTGGGGCTGAGGGAGGAAGCTGGCGGAAGCCTTTTTTCTTGGGAACTCTTGTCAGAGAAAACTCTATGGTGGGACATGCTAATGTTCGGGGTGGGGGATGGGGGAGACAGATTAACTCTCCTGCCAGGACTTTTCTTCTAAGCATAGCCAACTGGCAAGACATGTGCCCCATATGGGACAGGAAAAGAGCCCAAAGTGACCAGAAGAGGTGGCAGAGGCCATGAAGGAAGGATGGTGTGTCTTACAGAGGAGAGATAAAGGCCTAGTAGTATAAAGACCCCTAGATCGACTCTTTGGGAAAGTCTGCATTTTTTCCTGGGACATCTGTATGGGTGGTTTCAGTGAAGAAGTTGGGAGAAACACAGAAATAGCATGTAAGTCAGAAGAGCATGGGAGGACTAGAGAGGCTGTGAGCTCAGCCACACAGGTCAGCTGACTCTCCACATCTGCGCCAAATGTGGCAGGAGCGTATCTGGTGCTCTGTTTGAGATGCGCTCCAGGAGCTAAGAGGTTAAGCACATTTCCAGGACTACATGCCACCCTTAGCAGGCCTGGGAGGGGCACACTCCCAGCTGAAATGTAGGAGCAGCTCGGGTTGGCAAAAGTACAAGTGCAACAATCCGAAGCACATGGAGTCCCAGCTGGCCCAAGAACTCTACTTTCCTAGAGTTCTGTGGCCACCATGTGTAGTTAGCAAGTATGGAAAGCTTGGCTCTGGGCAGAACATGCCTTTGAGTCCCAGACCCTCCCAGAGAGACCACCACAGGACTCACTGGCCCCAGACAGACTGTCCAAGAAGAACATGCAGATGACATACTCACTACTGGAAGTAGACAGATAGTCACACAGGCCCCATGCCTCACCATGGAAGGCCCTCACAGGTTCCAGTGGGTTTCAAAACAGCCATGCCCCAACTCATGCCCAGGGCTACAGTTCCTAAGACGGCACAGGCAGTAGGCAAGTGGTAGTGCCCCAGACTTGCCACTGACCAGGAGACCATGCCCTAAGATGCCTAGCCCTATACAAACCCCTCCTGTGCCAAGGGCTCATCCTTTCTTGCAGCTGCTGTTGTATTTCAAACAACTCATAGAACGGGTGCTTCAATGTATGTATGAGTGCGAGATTCTAGAGGTCAGGTATTTGTGCCTATCAAGGCCCTCTGTGTGCCTGCTCACGGTGCCAAGCCTTTAGACTGACAAGGGACAAGCCCAACGTCGAGTGCGCAGGTGAGGCATGGGACCGCTACCCTCACGGGAAAAGATGTTCTTATTCTCCAAAGCCCAGCTAAGGCCAAAGCAGCCCTGCCCCTGCCCAGTAAGGGGGCCATGAAAGCCCAGATTCCTCACTCCTGTATCTACCTTGGTGACCTGGGAAAGCCTCCCAACCTTGGATCTGCGGGAACCCTTTAAGGGCTGAGCTTTTCAAACGCATGAACATGAAAGGTTCCATAAATCATGTGGCCTGGGGGCTCCCCGGGGAGGGATGGGGTTAGAAGGCAAGACCATGGAACCCAAGACTAGGCACCTACCTTGACCTTCGAAGAGCTTCTTCATCAGGGTCTTGCACTGCGGGGAGAAGGAAGCTGGTCAGTAGGACTCCCAGTAAACACAGGAAGAAAAGCCACTAGAGCTTTGTGGACAGAAAGTTCCTAGGGGTCAGCGAGACCCTGACCACTTCCTGTGCCATCTTGTCAGGGGTAGCAATGAGTGTGTATGTGCCAGGCCTCCGCCTGGGGGAGTTGAGAGGACACGGTGTCGTTGGGAGGGTGTGGTCAGAGGAGGCCTGCAGGTCCTCTCTTTCCAGTCCCGAGCCTTGCTGGGAGCTGTCTGACAAGGCTTCTGTTCTTGTTTAGAGTTGGGGGTTAGAATGGAAGACCCCCTTCTGGAGACCCGGAGGCTCTCTATCAGTGTTAGCTAACCTTCAAGGGCAGGTGGCTTGACTTCCAGCTTCCATAGGCTTTAAGACTCTGCAGGAGCCAGGGCCTCTCTGCATCACCCTCCCCTGGCCACACTTAAACACTTTCACTCACTGTATTCTGTGCCGGTCATCTGGGCCAGGATGCGGAAGGAACGAGACTGCAGGTTGGAGGACCGGCGGGCCCACTCATCAGCCTCATCTTCCGGCTTGCTTTGGGTTTTGATCACAGCCTGGTACACGGGAGAGGCGCTGTCCACAGCCAAGTCTTTCACAGGGAGGCTCCTGTAGGTCAGGAAGGGGTGTGAGCAGAGGCCAGTCTGGAACTCGGACCCTCCTCCGCCCCCTCTCTGTTCTCTCACTGCATCCCACCCCCCACATCTGTGCCCCCTGTTTTCATCACTGCTATCAGAAGAGCTGAGAAGCCTAGGGGTTCGGTGCTCAGGGGTTCAGAGGTCAGGGAAGGCCCAGCGAGAAAGTAGCTCTTCTAGCCCATGAGATTGCTATCCTTCCTGTTGGCCCCATTCCAGAGCTAATCCTGGATCCCAGCAAGTTCCCACCCCACAGGCTAGAGTCCCTGCAGAAAAGGAGGAGGTAAATCTTCTTGAAGTGATTTGGCTTCCCTGAGCCAGCTCTGTGGGGGGCTGGGTGAGAACACCCTGCCGAGGGACCTGGAGGCTGAATAAGGAACCATCCAACGGCCTCCTCACGCCACAGATTCCTCCGACACGGAGCTGCCAGTAGCTTGTGGCTGGAAGATGCCTGGGGCTTCTGGCTCAGCTGCAGGATCAGCCTGGCTATAAAGTGTTGTAAGAAACTAAGCAGAAAGTTTTGCTGGGCCCTGGCATGATCTGCAGGAGGTTATAGTTGGGGGACAGAGGAGAGAGACTTTGGAATGAGGTTCCAGGCACGGTCTGCACCCCAAAGCAGCGTAGTCTTCTGAGGGGAATCTATTGATATCCCCTTAAGCTCCCAGGGTCTGAAGGGTAGTAGGTGCTTAAGTCTTAGCTGAATGCATTTTTTTTTTCAACTCCAGATCAAAGCCAGCAGAGATCCCAGAGCTTCTCAGGACTTTCTACCTGACTCAAGTTTTATAGGTCAGATTGTGAATGTATGTTGCCCAGAAAACCCTCTCGGATGTCAGGGGTCTCTCAAGACAAGCCTCGGGCAGTAAACTTGTCTGCTAGCCCCTTTGCTCTTAGAAATGTTGAAACTGAGGTACAGAGAGGCCGACTGAGTAGCCTCGGGCTATAGTAAACAGGGACACCACTGAATGACAACTTAGGTCACCCAGCTCCCAGCCCAGTGTCCTTTTTTCTTTTGTTATTAGTTTTTACTTCACTATTATTGCTATTGTTATTATTGTTATTATTATTATTATTATTATCATTATTATTATTATTCAGAGTCTTGCTATATAGCCTTCTTGCCCCAGTCTCCTGAGTACTGAGATTACATACTTCCACACCTGGTTTGCCCAGTGTCCTTCCTGTCAAATGTTTTATAGTCAGGAAGCTCAAAGGCCACACCTGCCTACCAGGGACTACCTAGCTCAGATGCTCTGACCACATGGAGACACAGCCCTGCTGAGGCATGCCCTATCTTGCACCCTCCTGCCTGGCTTCAACTGCCCTGTCCTCTGTGGGGACTGGCTGGCCAGGACAGGTTCATGCTAGTATACATGTCCAGGAGCTAGATAGAATTGGTCTGGTCTCCCAGGTTTGGATCCTTAGGCTTGATTGAGACATGAGAGCAGAGGGGTGGATGCCCTACCCCTGCCCCCACTTCCCTGAAGCCTTTAGCCTTGAGAGCTAAGTCTTTTAAGGTTATGATTGACATCGGTTATGGGTCCTTCACATTCCTCTGGGGTCCATCCAGGGAGATGCTCACAGCTGGGAGAGAAGCAAAGGTTCTTGTTCTCCCTGCAGAAAGCTGTTTCCCTGACTGGAAGGATTCTAGGGATTCCTAAGGCCTTTGGGCACAACCAGACCTCACTTTTTTTTTTTTTTTTGAGGGTTCTGGGGACTGACTTCCCAGAGCCCAGATGCTACTCTGTTATCTTCTGGCACTGAATAAATAGCCCAGTGTGCCTTGTGACCCCATGTGTGCCATGTCCCAGTGAAGCTGGGAAAGACTGGGAAAACTTCACCAAAGCAAGGCAAGGAAAAGGCAGGGATGAAGCCTCGGCCTGGGGTGGGCGCACTGTGAGGACCATGACCCGTAGCCACATTGCCATGGGAGAACTCCAGAAGACAAGCGTCTGTC
The DNA here is from genome assembly GCF_963924665.1 of Micromys minutus. NCBI lineage: Eukaryota > Metazoa > Chordata > Mammalia > Rodentia > Muridae > Micromys > Micromys minutus. The sequence goes on along the minus strand of NC_137981.1, from coordinate 25,389,659 downwards.
TGTGTGGGCCGCAGAGGATGTCGTGTGGCTGAGAGGCGGGTGTGAGGAGAAAGGTGGACAGAGCTCACAAAATGGCCACCTGTCCTCAGACACATTCCACCAACCCCACACACCATCCTGCAACGAGACGGATGACAAGACAGACGGTCGCTGCAGGTCTACTTACGCCAGCGGAGACGCCCTGCCAAGCAGAAGGAAACCCAGACGTGAGTGCGCGTCCATCATGGGGTAGCAGAGGGGCAGCGCACACAAGAGAGCAGGGGGTTAGGACCAGAAATGAGTTAGGAGGATGGGATGGATGGAGGAGGAAGAGAGAGAGAGAGAAAAAGAAAACTGTCAGTGAGGAAGGAACCGTGGAGGTAACAGCAGAAACGGAACACATGGCCAGGAGGGTTCCTCACTGCACCATGACGGCATCAGCTAAGCGTGCTGGAGTTAAAAGGAAGGGGAAAGATTGATTTTTCCCCCCCAGGCACGCTAGGCAGGGAAGGGAAGGGGACAGGTAGGGGACAGCTAGATTAATTGGCAGAGCGCCATATTCTCCAAGTCACAGGCGCCCTGATAATAGATTTCAATATTAGAAGTTTTCCCAGTGTACAGAAACGACAGTGTGATCAGCAGTCCATCCATTATTTTCCATTTGACTTTCCTTTGGTGAGACTACTGCTTTTAAGAGCACACTAAAGACCATGCCGCACACAAATGTTAACTGGAAATCCCTCTTGGCTTTTGGGGTGAGTCAGGCAGACTTGTTTTTCTGGGCATACATGAGCTAATGGTTTTTTTTTTTTTTTTTTTTTTTTTTTTTTTTTAAATTGCACGCTCATTTTTTTTTTCTTTGAATGAGAGAGTTAAGTCAACACAGCCCAGATGTTTGCAAAGTCATGAACATGTCTCGAACTAGTGGCTGCAAAATAGACAACTCTGCCCTCTAGTGGTCAATGGAAATAGTGCCTTTCTGCGCCGGCGTCAGGCACTCCTGAAGCTCTGGACAAACCTTATTCTCTGGTTTCCGCTTGTACACCATGACCACAAGGGTTTGTCCTTGTCCTGTAGGGGCTTCCTGGAACCTTATAGTATTTGATTTTATAGTTTCAGAAAAAAGCTTAGTGTGTCTTTAGTCTTTTTCTTCTGAGTTGTCGGGAATCTCTGATCCAGGGACGATTTGTTGCCTAGAGAGGTAAGCTCTACACTTTGACATTCCCAAGCAGAATAAAGAAATGACCTGCCCTCCCCACCTCTGTGCACTCCCTCTCTCTCTCTCTCTCTCTCTCTCTCTCACTCACTCACTCACTTGTGCGCTCTCTCCCTCCCTCTCTATTGTTCTCTGTGTGCGTGCGCACGAACGTACACCTGTGTGTTGACATACAAAAACAGATGACAGAGTCAGATAAAAACAAGACATGGTGACAGAGAGAAAGAGGCAGAGACAGAGAGGAGGTGAGAGATGTGCACACAAAGAAAGGAAGAGGCAAAGATGGAGACAGAAATGGGCCGAGGAGAAGATAGGAGGAAAAATGGCCCCGTTAATGCCTGTACCCGTTTCATCTGAATTTCTACCATGCTGTTCTCAAGCCACCCTCGAGTTCCTCCAACAAACTAGTAGACTCATCCCAGGAACCACGGGCATTTAAAATCCTACTGCCCTGAGGCAAGGCCTCCTGGGTCAAAGTGGAGAAGAAAAGTGCCCATCAGAAGGTTGACTGCAACAGCACCTGGGGTGGTTGTTGGCCTAAGGCCTCTTCCAATAAAAAAGCCCATCAAGTACTTGGATTGACGCTCATCACTGGAAGAACAAAGCGGGGTCCCCCCAAGTATGGCTTTACGTGTGAGAATTCCATGGGGTTTCCCACACTCCTTTAAAAGCACCGCAGAAGTCTCTAACCAGCCCCTCTCACTGAAGCTGGGGACGCAGTCTCACAAGCCCTTTGAGGAAATAGAACATTCTGCGTTTTGCCAGTTCTCCTACAACTGAACTCTGAAGAGAGAGGAGGCAACACATTCTGGAAGTCTCTAGTGAAGGCTGGACCACCCCCTCCAGTGGCCGAACCCAGGAGACTCAAGGCAATTGAGGAAAGCTGGTTCCGTGCGTGAGTAGCAGTCTCCATGGGTAGTGGGGTGGGAAGGCGCTTACCCACTGAAGTCACTGCCCTGGGCCTGGGCCTGCCCAGCGATGGCATCCATGATGGCGTCCTGTGAGTACATGCTGATTGGGGTGTTGTACTGAGCGTGGATAATGGTAGCCTTGCCTCCCAAGCCTTTCACTTCAATGGGCTTGTGGGTGGACAGGGCGGAGTCCTTCAGGACGTTGGGGTTGAAGCGTTCCTGGTAGTCGGCGCTGAGGAGGGTAGGCAGGAAGGGCGGGAAGGGAAGGAGGGGGAAAGAGGGCAACAAGTGACAGTTACGGGATGTGGAGAGAGATCTCCCAAAGCTGAGGTCTTGGCCCAAGTAGGTTAGCCATGAGGACTACCAGGAAAACTCTTGGAAGCCCCAAGACCCTTTCATGTCCACCTGAATCATCTTCTCCCAGCCCCCTTTAAGCTCCACTTCAGCCCAGACTCCCTCCTAGGGTCGGGGGGGGGGCATGGCGCCCACTTCCATCACACACAGCGCGATAGAGAAGCAGACACAACAGGGCTCAGGGGAATGGGACTTGGGAGGGGGACAAAAACTGGGCCACGTGACAGAAGAGGCAGCAGCACAAGCAGAAGTCCCAGAGGCCCAAAGGCGAACAGCAGTCACACTGGGCACACTCAGAGACTCGGAGACTCTGAGCCAAGATCCTCCAGGGAGGGGCTTATCCGGCCAGGCGCTCCTCTGTGGGCGGGGACTCCGTTCTTCCACATCTTTTAATGCGCATGCTTCTTCCTTGGAAGATGGTTCAGGCTGCCCAGGCCCCTCTAGTCCAGCATGCTGTAGCCTGTTAGTCTCTACTCATCTAGGGCTCTTCCCTTCGACAGATAGGTACATGCCCAAGCAGAGATAAAAACCAAGTGCAGTCCTTCTCAGGGAGCCCACTGGGACAGAGAGCTCTTCGGTGACGTGTCATGAGTCAATGACAGCGGGGCATCCCACGCCCCTGAATCAACCTAAAGCCTTAAGCTGCCAGAGCAGGAAATTGGGAGCACAATTGAGACCGTCACAGACACCCGTCCCTTGCAACAGCCTCCCTCTGTACGCCAGTAAACGCCGTTCAGGCTCATCTAGGGCACAATGCACCCGGACTCACACATGCGCATATGCACACATGCCGGCAGAAACACACCATCCACACCCAACAGGTGGCAGGTGCATGCTGGAATGGCACACGGGGACACACGCATGCTGTCCTTAGATACTAACTTGGCTGGAGAATTGGCTACCACCTGGAAGGAGAGAAAAAGCAAAGAAGGTACAGTGGTCAGAGTGGGATTCTACTAGGGAAGCTGGGATGTAGGGGACATCTTCAGACTGGACGTGAAGGAGGCAGGACTGGCAAAACCTCAGTCTTTGAGGAGGAAGAAGTGAAGAGGGAGAAAGCGCAGAACCAAGAAGCAGGGTCTCTAGAACCATCAGTTTGGGGGGGAGGTGCCAGGACTCCCTCTGTGGTAAGCCCCAGCACTCCAGTTCTGACAGGGGGAGGCAGAGCTCCTATCCAGGTTCATGGATCACTTGTGTCTGACCTGGCTGAAGACCCTGGAGAGAAAGCTGGGATAGAGAGACCGCTACTGAGGTTGCTTCAAGAAGGGCTGAGGCCCCAAGTTCTTGCTGGCTAGATTCCCCAAAGGAAAAGCTGCAACTTAGGACCCTGTTCACGGGGTGGGAGGCGCTAAGAGCTTGTTCCCTGAAGAAGCATCATAGTGTTGTGTGTACCGCAGGGTACATAGCCTCTCCCACAACGGACAGGCGGACTGTTTGCTCGATCCTCTGGGGAGCAGAGAGCAGTGGGTGGTGTATGTAGTCGGTCCCTAGCGACTGCTCCAAAGGTCTTGTGGGCCAGTGGTGAGGCTGGAGATGTTTCAGGCGTCAAGGTTTTCCTAGGAAAGCCCCCCGGGGCCACCAGGTACAGTCAGGACAGAGGGACACTGTGTCCTTACTCTGATAGGGCAATAGGAATATAAACTTCCTGGGGGATACATCATCCTGTGTGATGCTCCTTTAAATGCAGATTGCCCATGGTGACAGACCTTACCCTGCAGAGGGCGGGTGGGGAGGGTGGAGGGTGGACATTGTTTTCATATTCTTCTGCTTACCTAGATCTATCCACTATGGACTCTGGAAAGGGAGAACTTTAGCCCAGTGAGCCTGGCCCTGGTCACCCCACAACCAGGATCCCGGAAATCCAAGGACTTCCCACCCCAGGGAGCAGGGGGTGGAGGTCTGTATCTGCTCAGGCCCAGGTCTCCTACTGACTCAGAGCTGATAAAATTCCTTCTGTCCTCCTATGCTCAGAATAGCCACAAGTGGATCTATATTAGGAAAAGGCCAGCTTGGCTTTGCCATTTCTTCTCCATGTTTGGCCAGTGTGGACAGCTGCAGGGTCAGTTCTTGCCCTGAGGGCCCAGTGTCCCCTGCAGAGGGCAGTGTTGGTCTGATTGGGTAGAGATGCCTCTGCCCTAAGCTGGAGACAACTCCTTCTTTGGCACTAATTGCTCCCCCCACTCCCACCCCCCCCCCGCTAGATTCTTGCTCCTCCCCAAGGCATGGCTGCCTTAAGCACACACAGCTCAGAAAAGAGATAGTGTCCAGATCTCAGGAAGAGGCACCCAGGGGCCCTTGCTCTGTGAGGCCACTGAATGCTGCCTTTCAGGTGAGGAGTGGGGCCCGCAGCTTGCTTTGGCCCTCCTGTTCTTGCTCCCCACTGGTTCCCCTCTGCTTCTCTCCAGAGATCCAGTTGCCAAGAACCACACCACAAGCTTCTCAAAGAGTAAGGAAGGGGCTTCCTTTTGGAGCATGACAAGGCATAGGTCAATTTTTAACCATGCCTCTTCTCAAAGCTGTGAATCTGGGCAAGTTCTACCATCTGAACCTTATCCATAAGAAGGAAATGCAAGCACTGGAGAAGATGGCTCTGTGCAGCTGCTCTTCCGGAGGACCAGAGTTTGATTCCCAGCACCCACGTGGCAGCTCACAACCATTTGTAACTCCAGTTCTATGGGATCTGGCGCCCTCTTCTGGTGGTGTACAGATATACACGCAGACAAAACAACCCACAGACAAAAATAAAAAATCTAAAACAAAACAAAACAAAGAAACAAAACCAGAAGGAAGTGATATGTCTAGCATGCAGACAGGCTATCCCTTCCTGTCAGCACAGGATGTATGCAATAGATACACATGAAGAAATGCTGGCCCTGTTGCTGCCAAGCAGTTAGACATTTAGTAAAGCCGGGAGCCTCAGCCCAGCATAGGTTCCAGCTCTTTCTGCCTGCACTACCAGCATCAGCCCGTACTTTGAATGAAGCCCCAGCCTCACTTCCTCCCCTGGCCCACGGAGGGACACTGTTGGATCCTGCCCCCCTGACTGTCAAGTGAATTTTTTTACATTTGCAGGAAGCTTTCAGACAGCATCTGCACCAAAGAGCTTGGCACCTGGGAGTCCAGGGAGGAAGGGGTCGGGCTCCTGATTGCCTAGCTCCCCTATTTCATCTCAAATCAAGATAGAACCAGGCAGATCAAACTGTTAGTTCTGTTTGCCTCTTACAAGTTACATGATCTTGGGTCAATTGCATGTTATATCTGAGTTACTAAAATGAAGAAAATTAAGGCCTACGTCTGAAGTAACCGACAAATCCAGTTCCTATGAGGCTGGAGAGATGGCTTAGTACTGGCTGCTCTTTTAGAGGAGCTGGGATTTATTCCCAGCATCCACATAGCAGTTCACTACTGTCAGAAACTCCAGTTTTAGAGGATCAGCTGGTCTCTCAGATATAAAAGCAGGCCAAAAACTCATACACAAAAAGTAAACTACTAAAAAAAAGAGCCAGTTCCTAACTCAGAGGAAGATTTCAGCCACTGAGACGCTGCCATTACTGCAGAGGGGCTATCCAGGGGTCCTCGTTAACCAGAAGGCAACTTTCTTACCCGAGACAGGTCCAGAAGGGACCAGGAAGACCTACCCATCAGAGGCAGAAAAAGGAGGCCATCTTTATTCTGCTAGTCCTAGAATTTTCTGGCTCCTTGCTTGGGGGAACCGTGATGTGCCCCAGGCTGACTTTGCTCAGATTCCAGAAGGAGTTAGGGAAGCTGTGAAACCAGGAAGCTCTGGTCAAGTGGGCACAGAAGAGCAATGTGGCTGGGGCCGAGAGGATGGGGTGCCTGCGTTGATTCTTGGATATCAGCTGGGAGACTCTAGGCAGTGAGTACACAGACTGACTGATGTCTCTCTCTGAGACACTAGGCTACATTGCCTCAGCTCTGGTCTGTTAGCACACCCTTTTCATAGGGCAGGAGCAGAGTTACTATGAGACAAGAGGACAGAGGCCTGTCAGCTGATACATGCTCATACGGGGACCCCTCCCTTCTACCCTTCCACAGTGACCTGACTCCACGTGTTTTCACAGAGTCTTACTAGCTAGACTATGGGGACCCAGAGATGGCTTCTTGTTCTCCACACCCTTTCTCCTCAGAGTTCTGCTTCCTTGCAGTTCACCCTAGCCTGAGTCAGTCCCACAAACCTCCTCCCCGCATACCATTATCCAGTCTCTCCATTGGTTCGGCACCCCCTCCTCCAGGTAGCCTCCCTAGATTACTCTCATCCTTAAAGAACTTTCTTATCTCTAATTCCTCCCCTGGCCTTGTCTTAGAGACCCCAGAGATGTGGGGACTAGTCTGTCTCTTAGCACCTTAGTTCCCAAAAGCAGTGGGCAGTGTCACCTTTGGGACAGTGTTTGGCCTGGGGTGAAAATTTGGAAAGTTCAAGTCTCCTGCACACAGGCTTAGCTCAGCCGTTTGGCTGTAGCCGGACATCTGGGCCTCAGTTTAACCTTTTCTGAGCCTCAGTTTCTATTTCTGTGAAGAGCTGACATGTCTCTCCAGAGTGCTTGAACAAAGCAGTGGTATGCCTGACTGGCAGCAAATGTCAATAGGATCCCTGCTGGTGTCGCTTTAAACTGGCTGTGTCCTGTGGGTACAGAGCTGGTGTGGTACCCCCCTGACCATCTGACCAGGTTGTCATGGTGAGCACCGATGACCCAGGCGTCTCCATGCAGGACAGCGAGATGCCCTTTACATACCCTCCTAGGAGTCCAGCACCTGAGGCTCTCCCTCGGAGGCTCATCTGATACATTTGAGCCATCTCCCTCAGGGTATCTGCTGAGTACAGGCCAATGGGGTTGTTATATTGTCTCGGTTGGCTGGGGCCTGGCAGAACTTTGGGGCTGACTGAGCCCTGTGCCCCCTCTGAGCTGGTCTTAGCCACTGGGCTTCCCAGAGGAAGGACAGGCTCCGAGGCCTCCATGTGTGGGGTGCAGACAGAGGTCTGGGAGAAGGAGGAGCTAAAGGTGTCCCCGAACTCCAGGGTGCCTGGGGTGCCTGGGCTGGCCCTCGCCTCAGGGCTGGGGCTGGGAGTCGCCAGGCTGCCGTTCGTGTCCAGAGTAGGGTCCTGGCATAAGGCAGCGCCATGCAGGGGAGAGAGAAGACAGTGGTTAGAGGCCGCACATGGCTGTGCTTCTGTGTGAGTGCCTGGAGCCCACCACCCACAGCCTGCAGCCTGCTGGATGAAGCACTCAGATGGGGTACTGGAAAGGAGAGGAGGAGGGAAGCCTGTGGCTCCTGGTCTAAAGGCTGGCATCCATCTACACAGATTGCAAAGCCCCTCACAGAAAACCGAGCCTATCTCTGAGGGCCAAGAAGGAGGATGCGAGGCTCAGGGATGGTAAGGATACTACGCTTCTGTCTATTCCTCCCACGAACAACTTCCTCTTTGAATGGATGCTCCATGCGTACAGACAAACCTCACCTGGAGAAGACCTTTGCTAGCCAGGGCAGACTGACATTTAGGGTGGAGGTACCAAGGGGGACCCAAGGAAGCAGCTGGGCTATTTGGCCATCTAAGCCTACCTTTGCAATTTCCCCCAGCAGCCTTCTCTCCAGTTCTCCCAATCTATGACCCTCTGTGAGGCTCCTCTTCCCACCTCTCTTGCTGTCCAATCTCCCCAGTGGATAGACCGGATTCCGTCTACAGTTGTAGCGAGGGAGTGGGTGGAGGCGCCATGGGTTTAGGCTAGGCCCTTGGACCCACAGGGCTCAGCTGCTTAGTCTGGAAAGGACTCTGGACCTAGTGGTAAGATCTGGGTCCAGGATTTGGCTGCTCTTCCACTCCTGTGCCAGTCTCTAAGACTTAACTAGTCCTTCTAATGGGCACAGGGAGACTGTAGCTGGGAGGGATGGGTAGACACTTAGAAACTAGTATGGAGGAAACTCCCACCCCTCAGAGCCAGTTAGGTCTCTTGATACCTAGAGTGCCTCCTGGGATGGTTGACTCGAACTAGGGCCTCTTACAGCAACTCTAGTCTCAGTGTCTCCAAATACTAAGGGTCAGAGTCTTGCAGACAAACAACTGCTTCCTGCCTGGCTAGAATGCTGGCTCTCTTCTCAGCACACCTTTTCCCAAGCCGGTTTTCTCTTAGACCAGCTGCTGGTCCTGGAATCTTGGGCCCAGGTAGGCATACCTACAACTGCATGCATCATAGGGAGGGGGCTCAAACACATTCCACATGGGGCAGCAGTGGGAAGGACAGGCAGGCAAGGTTATGTTCCCGAGCCGCGACTGAGCGGACCCCACTACCAATGGCCAGCACCTACCTTCTGGTGAGGGATCACCGGCAGTGGGGACTGGATAGGGGGTGCTGCTGTGGAGATGGGAATAGGACGCTTGGACCTAGATAAACCAGAAACAGGACCCGGTGAGGACGTGTACACCAAAGCTCCTGGAGGTGACTGGGAACTGGAGAGTGAAGACACGGGGCCCAAGGCCCACCATTTACCCCATTCACTTGCTCCTGAGGGAAGCCCTGGGCTTGACCAGGAAAAGGAGTCATAACCCTGAAGGTTTATCCCCCTCAACGCCCCAGCATTCACAGGTTTCTTCTGCATGGGGTGAGGGTGGGGCTGCTTGAAGAAAGAGGAAGCTGGGCTCCCAGGCCCAGCCCCCCATATACCAGTGACGCCGTGGCCATGCTTTCTGCCTAAGCCACTGAGTCAATGGCAGCCTGAAAATGATCTCAGCCCATCCTGTCTATAGAATTCTGTAGCACAGGGGCTAGGCCCATGCAAATGCTGGAGATGGTCTCAATGTGTCCCTATCACATGCCCACAGCAACCCTGGGCCCCCTTCTCTGCGAGCTTTCACCTACTTCTGCAGAGTGAGGCTCAGGTTGTAGCTGGCCGACTTGATCTTGTTCTGGGCCTCCAGGTGGGTCATGGTGTCCGTGTTGACGCCATCAATGGCCACCACGAGGTCTCCTTGGCTGAGCTGGGACTGGGCTGCCTTGCTGCCCGGAGTGATCTGGTTAAACAAGCAGAGGAGGGGGTGGGGCGAGTCAGGGAAGCATCACCTGGACCTTCCAGTACGCACCTAGTGTGTCTTCTCTTTGTGATGGCCAGCACTGGCTGCTCACCAAGCTTGTTTCCTCTTCCTCACAGGGCTACCACTTCCTAGGACTTTTTGACAGCCAAAGGACCAGCTTTGGCCAGCGGAATACCAGTGAAAGTAACACACACTACCGCCGGGTCTTTTCCCAGCAACCAGAAGCCTGCACACCGCTTGTTGACTGACTAAACGCACAGGTTCCAGTGAAGGTCAGCCAAGATGTTTATTGGAAGGGCTCTGGATGCCAGACTTACTACCTGGAGCCGAGATAGTGTGCCAGGCTTCCTGAATAAGGAATAAATTCCCCACATTCTAGGCCATTGCTATTTGGAGGTTATATATTGCTGATTAACCTACTACCCTTGCACCCTGAAAACCCATAGAGTTCTTTCTTTCTTTCTTTCTTCCTTTCTTTCTTTCTTTCTTTCTTTTTTATTTGCTTTTATTTATATGAGTACACCGCAGCTGTCTTCAGCCACACACCAGAAGAGGGCATCAGATCCCGTTACAGATGGCTGTGAGCCACCATGTGGTTGCTGGGAATTGAACTCAGGACCTCTGGAAGAACGGTCAGTGCTCTTAACCGCTGAGCCATCTCTCCAGCCCCACAGAGTACTTTCTTGTCCCAGAAATGAGGGTGAGACTTAGCACTTCCTTGCCTCCAACGCATTGCCAGACCAAAGGGCAGGCTAAATGTACCCTCACAAAAGCATCCAAGCACACGAAGCTCCATGCAACCAGGGCAGGCACACAGAAAACTAAAGGAGCCATCAGCCATACTTGGGTGAGAACAAGGCAGGCTGTTAAGTGAGGTGGGCTTAGGGCTCTCTGGCTGCCTGCAAACGTCTGGAAGGCGAAGCATAAAGCTAGTTCCTAATTCCTGTACCCTACTGACATCTAAAACTATTTGTCTGGATGCTCCACCTTTGACTGCACACTGGAAACACTTCCTGGGATGCTTGGAAAGCCACGCCTCCAATTACTTGGGAGGCCATGGCTTACACTAAACTCTCAGTGACATCATACACGGTATCAAATTTTGCATGGCAGCTTTGATTACTCTGGTGACCCTACCTACAGTGATAGCCTCTGAGATGTGAAGGGCTAGTTAAATAGCTTAAGAGTAGTTCAATGGACCAACCATGGTGACATTAGCAGCCCTCCTCAGAGAGATAGTTAGTGAGATGTTACTAAGATGACTAGCATTAGCGTCTATCTATGACTTGCAGTGGAGTGTCTCAGTCCCTGATAATATCACACAGAAATGTTCACTATTTTTTTTCCAGTGCCAACACTTATTGAGGCAAGCAGGGTGGGACAATCTACAAGTGGCTGGTACTTACACATTAAAGTATTTTAGGAGCTGACTCTATGATATCATGTTGGAAGTCCCTCAGTGATACCACATGGAATGCCACACAGGCCTTACCATCAATGACATCACAGGAAAGAGGAGGCTCTAAACCCCCACCCCATATTAATAGCCCATATGGTTAGAGGGCATAGCTTTGCCTTTTGGTGTGATCTCTTGGCATGCCTGGTCACATCCTACCCCCCCTTCTGGCTATGATACTGGGAAAGACTAGCCATTAATGTTGACAGAAGCCAGATTTTGGCTAAGGTCTGGGGACCAGGCTAAGAGAGAGACCTGTGCCAAGCCTGTGTAGGGCCTCTGGTCAGGCTCTGGACTTGTAGACATGGATGTAACCTTCCTACCAGCTTTCTTAAAAGGGAATTATACATACATCAAGGTATCTTGAGGGCTGGAGAGATGGCTCAGTGGTTAAGAGCACTGATTGGTATTCCCAAAGTCCTGAGTTCAAATCCCAGCAACCAAATGGTGGCTCACACCCATCGGTAATGAGATTTGATGCCTTCTTTTGGTATGTCTGAAGGTAGCTACAGTGTACTTATATACAATGATAAATACATCTTTTATAAAAAAAGGTACCTTGCAGTCACTCTGATGAAATTATATTTTTGTAATTATATTACTGGTCACAGAAACACAGTGTGTACCATGTCAGTTACAAGACCAAAAGAGACCTCTCTTACCAACTGCCATTAACCAGCCTTTACAGTCCCAGATCTCCTCTTAAACACTGCCCACCCTGTGCCCAGAACAGTCCTCTTCTCGACCCCAAATCAGGCAAGGACAACAGAGAAAGCCTTGGTGGCCAAGAGCACACATCTGATTTGCAAAGCCCATAGGGGCATTGTCGGACGTCATTATCCCCCAGTCTGTCACCACAGGGAGCCCATGGTAACGAAAGCATGTCTTGAGTGCAGAGATGAAAAATAGTGACAGAGTCTGGGGAGATGACTCAGTTAAAGGTTCGCAGTACATGAACACTGAGTTTCAGCCTTAGCACACAGCTGAAAGGCAGGTGTAGGTGTGCACTTGCAAGCCCAGTTCTGGGAGGCAGAGACTGATAGGTTCCTAGGGCTTACTGGTCTACACACACACAAACACACACACACTAGTGACAGTGAAAGAGAAACAAGCCGCTTTCTCAGAGCTAAAGAGGCCTCTTGCTGCTATGCAGAAAATCCACCTGGTCTGCTTTTCTATGCAGGGCTGTGCTATCTGAGCAACTCATTGTAGTAACTTTTAAGCTGGACAAAAAAAAAAAAAAAAAAAAAAAAAAAAAAAAAACACCTGTAGGAGGAACATCGGTGACCACCTCTACATAAATGCAGCAGGGAGGGGCGCACAGCCACGAAGGCATCTCCTGCAGGAAGACCTAATTGGAGACTTCCTGAAAGACCAAGCATTGATGACACAGACAATGCCAGCCGATTGGGAGCTGCTGTTTAGAAAAGATGCTTTCTTGGGATCGATGTCACGTGGGTGGAGGCTATTAAAGGAGCTTGCTTGCCACCACGTCCTGACGAGCTTGCTGCGGCATTTCTCACCTGCTCCCCAAGTCTGGGTCATTGACTCCGTGCCTTCTCACCTCCAACCCCCAAGGGCAGGTAGGGTCCGGCATTGAGTAGGCCAGGGCACAAACAGCAAACACCTGGTTCTCATCATCAGCGTCTACCCATAACGTCCCCCTCCTCCACCCCACCACACAGCACTCCCACTGTTCGCCCTCCTTCGAGCCATCTTAGTTTAGAAGCACCTCAGAGGCAGATGGAAACACTAGCATCCACCCAGGGTAATGTTTCCAGGGTCTCTCTGTCCCAGCACACTGCCCGTGCTCTCCCACAGCTGGTTAGCCCTGTGGCCGGACATCCCAGGGAAAGTTATAGTAAAGCTGCCCTCTGGTATGTCACCCATAAAATGCTCTCCACAGCAGGCCATCCATACAGAAGGATAGCCCCAATGCTTCCACGTACACAGAAGGAATTGTTCCTTGCAGCAAATAGCTTGGGGTAGGGTAGAGGGAAGTGGCTACCAGTCTCACACAGGAGGGTGGGGCTACAAACCCAGAAGGGACACTGTTAGGCAGGATGGGAGTGTTCAGATCATGGTGACAGATCAAGGGCACCAGAATGACATCCAAGGGAGGCTGGGACCGATCAGCTAGTGCCAGGTTCAGGCTGTCAGGAATGCCATGTCTTTAGAGCTGCCTGGTGACAGATTTCTCTCCCTAGGACACTGCCAACTCATATTTACCCTTCCCTGTGCCTGGTGTTGTCTGATATCCTCAGGCGTGGACTGGGGTAATCCTTGCTCCAGGGGCCTGGTCAGTAGCCAGACATTCCAGAGGGGAGCCATCAAGCTGGATCCCCCTGTCCCTGGCGCCTCTGTCCCTCCATCTGTATCTGCCCATTAGGGCTCAGCTGGCCTGGCCTTTGGATACCCTAAGCAGGGCCCAATGTCCCTCAAGTAGGGGTGTGGTCCTCACAGAGGTCCTCTTTTCTGCTCAAGTGTCCTTAGAGAAGGCCAGGTAGAGGCAGAGACGCTAAAGACAGCCAAGGACCATAAGATCCCTTCCCTCCCAGAGGAGCAGCCTCAGCCGGCTGGGGGAGGGGACTGGCACTGTTGGACCACTGCCTGGAGGCCAGAGCTTGTGAGAAGTGCGGCTCATGCCTCTCTTCTCTAACTCTCTCCGTCCTCCCCTCTCTGTTGACTTTTCTCAGAAAAGTCTCAAAGTACATACTTTCTTGGAGATTCTTTCTTTCTTTTTTTAAACCCTTCTATCTCCTTTGGAGCATTTTAAACTCTCTTTGGATGAATGTTTTGTTTCTACCTAATTCTTCAATTGCCTCCAGCCAGCAATCACTTTCAACGTAGACCTGAACACAAAGGAAAGCCTAGAGGGACCTCAGTGGGCCAAGATCACTACACGGCCCATGTAACGGCAACAAGACCAGAAGGATCCTCTCTTACCAACTGCCATTAACAAGCCTGTGCCTTTCCAGATCTCTTCTTAAACACTGCCCACCCTGTGCTCACAACAGTCCTCTTCTAGACCCTTAATGTGTAAGCCAGACAGGGACAACAGAGAAAGCTGTGGTGGGCAAGAGGACACATCTGATTTGCAAGGTCCCATCCACTCTTTAGAGGTAACACAGGGGTAGCTGATAGCACGGTCACTGCCATGCTAAAGAGGGAAGCAGCGAAGGAAAGCATGCGGGTCAACTTGAGCCTGCTTTGGCTGAGACTTCACATGTTCCGGTGACCGTCCAGAGGTCCAGAGGGCAGGGAAAGGCCTTCCTCTCCGGCATGCTGTGAGGATTACATTGTTAAATGGGGCGTGGCACAGGATGATGCAGAACTGAGTAGGTTCTGGTACGAATCTAAGGGAGCAGCAATGCTGACCCCGCCTCCTCCTTAGAAGCTCCAGAGAAGGCAGTGGTAATACTGGGCGGGCGGGGGGGGGGGAAGAATGTATGTGGTGAGTATGACTGTACCCCAGGGTTCCATGAGAAACAAGATCCAGAGGCAACAGAGGATGGCCAGCCCCACTGACTCGTCTTCAGCCAGCCTACTGTTCCTAATAGGGTGTGGAAGAATAGCACAATTCTATCTAGGGTCCCAGGGAAACAAGGTGCTGTGCACTGGCTACTTGGAGGGTGCCTGGGGAGCGCCTGGGCTCTACAGAAGTTTTAGCATCCCTCCTCAAAAGCACACAGGACCTGCCTTCCTTCTCTGTGTGACTTCCCCAGTGTGGTGAGGCTGTGTCAAGCCAGGTAACAGGCCTAGAAAGAGTAGAACCTTCCCAGTTCCTTTGGTGAAGCTTGGAAGGGACTCCCCCTGGAGAACTGCATTTTAACTCTTTGGGATTAAATTACCACGTGCTAGACTGGCTCTCATCTCATCTGGTCTTCCTTGGGACTTTGCCCTAGTCCTTACCCTTTTTCTGGAAACTTCTTTCTCCCAGTGACCTCGACCTCTACTCCAACCCTGGTGTATAAATAAGCCAGGCTCTCCTAAACCTCGCCTTTCTTGTCCAAATGGCTATCATTTAACGTTTCTTCCTACTATGCTCCCAGAGTTGCCCTAAGAAATGACCACAGGCCTTGGCTCCTCCATACATCATCCCTCACACTCAGACACTTGGCCTTGGCACCTAAGTGTCTACACATACCAATGCTTGATGTGTGTGTGCGTGTATGTGTGTGTGTGTGTGTGTGTGTGTGTGTGTGTGTGTGTTTCTCCAGGTCCCAACATTGTTCCTCTCTGCTTCTTCAGCAAACCGACAGTGTTTTTGTCTGACTTGGCCCTGGAAAATCTTTTTCACACCTCCCAGGATGGTTCCTATGAGAGGAGAGCAGAAAGCTGGCTCTAGTAGAGAGGCAAATGGGAAGACTGGAGACAGGACTCTTCACAATTGGGCGATTGCCTTCTGTCCCTGGTGACTTTGTCCTCATTTCTGTTGTCCCCATAGTCTCCTGCCTCCCCATAGCAACTGCCTCCATTCCTATCTGCTCCTATAGCTGCCCTTGGCTTGTGTTCTTGTTCAGGAACCTACAAGGACCCCCCAGGACCTGGCAGGTCTGTGATCTGCTTTCTTCAGGGCCTTCAAGAGGTCAGAGGTAAGCATGAGTCACAGGATGGCCTGCCAAGGTGCATCTCTAAGAATGCAGTCTTGAGCTGTGACTGTTCCTTATCTTCTCCTGCTGGATCATTAGATACAAGGCTGCCTGACCTTCAGCAGGGCTATAAACAGCTTGGGCTGTCAGCGCTGAGAGGCGCTACCAAGAACAGCCCAAGGTGCTGTGCTCCAGGGGCCTGGGAATTCCTGGAATTGCCAGCACAGCTACCCCCAGAATAGTGTCGGACTGTTCTCGTTCCCTTCCCAAGGGTCCTCTGTTCTCAGTGTCACCACCGAAGCTGGGAGAGTTCACTAATACTGAAACTGAAATCGAAGGAGCGAGAGAGGCAGAAAGGCCTCTCTCTGGACTATGGCTCGGGCAAGCCTGACAGGTGGGATGGAGGTCAAGGCCTTCCAATAAGGACGCAGGCCTAACCCAGCCCACAGCCCCTTTGCACAGCAGCCTCATAGTCAGCCTCATTTCCACCGTTTCAAGTGTAGACAGTACTGTCCCATTTTGTAGGTGACACAACTGAGGCTGTGCTCCTCGGTGACACAGCAGAAAGATGTAGACTTGAACACTTGGCTTTCCCCTAGGGTGGAGAGTGCCAGTAGTCATGAAGGGGCAAAGCCCCTCACCTTGCCACAGAGGCAGGGGCCCTCGTGAGGGCCCGGGCCTGTTAATCTGCTCCCTGAGAATCAGCTAAGGTAGGGGAGAGGAGGGTGAGAGGGCAGCTCAGGTTGCAGGCCTCTGCACCTGTCCAGGATAAATAAAGACATTTGCTCTCCTCTCTAGTGTCCCTCCTAAACTCCATCTCTGCAGATTCTGAAGAGTAGACTCACTTGGGGGAGGGTCTCCTCAAGTTGATGCCATAGTACCTGTGTGGGGGGTCACGGTTAGGGTGGTGCCCAAGGTGCCACCAGAATGCAGGTGGCAAATACAAGAGGGACATAAGCCTGCTTTTGAGAGAAGCTAGCTTTCACCGGGGCCTGGTCTGACAAGCAAAGAACCAGGCATGAGTTAGGCCAGGCCGGTTATCTCTCACAATCCCCATGTCTCCACCCAGGGAGCAGGAAGGTGAGCAGGATCCTGGCCTGCATCTCTGTGTGTAGACTGTGTCTCGTACAGAAGGGGCTTGTGAACCTCAGCAGCAAATGCCACACAGGCCTGGTGTTCACGGCGTCTGCCTTGCCGTCAGCAATGGGCCTTGGATGCCCAAGCCCGGGCTGCCAAAGCCCACTGTGTCTGCGGCCCACTAGATGTATTTTTCAGGAGACATCAAAACCTGAACATCATAGTTTAGTCTGCCATGCTACAGGAGATCTGAGGTCCCCCAGTGCCCTGGCTTCTATTTTTAAAAGTCTCCCTAGCATTAGCTTCCAGCACACCCCAACACACCCCCTCTTTGAATGAGGACATTCCTCCTGCTGTCTAGCTTAAAGCCTCCGTGCAGCCATTTAAGCCCTGGCCATCCGGGGCCAGGTGGTGCATAGGTCCAGAGTGAGGTCATTGACTTTCCTGGGCGCTGCTGATCCTGGTGATGAATCTGTTCCCATAAGATGGAGCAGCAAGCCTGGGACATGGTGGGCTTTGAGGACTGTGGGCTCAGCCCTAGGTATAAGAAGCCAGAGGGCACAAGAGGATGCTGGGAGAGGTCCTATCTTATACAGGGAGGAGCCCTATACTACAAGAGTGGGGACTGTGCAGAATCTGGATTGGGGGTGTCCACTGGACTCACATGTCCACATGTCATCACATCATCAAGCAAGACAGACATGATTTAGGGACATGATTTAGGGTTTTCAGGGCAGTATGTCTAGAGGGCAGAGGCTTCAGGTCTGAAGCAGAGAGGTGAAAGACAACGTCCTTCCACAAAGACCGTTCAAAGTGCCCAGCTTAACAGTGATGAGGACCGAGACTACATCAGGGTTTCAGGCCGTCCATCTGTCAAGCACTTTCCAGAATTTCCCCACTACCACTCAGTGCTAGCCCTAGGTTCAAGGCAAGCCTCTGCTGCTGTATGGGAGAAACGGCAATCCAGTTATATCTGGTTCCACCCTCTAACTCCAGAGTGACATCCTGGAGTCTAACTCCGTCTTAAGCCCAGATCAGTCCTGCCCGGGGCTCAGCCACCAAGCAGGTTATACTAGTTCCCAGTATACCTCTCAGGCCCCTAAGCCATGGGGCCTTCTGCCCCAGGTCTGCCAGGATTTGTAGGGTGCCTTTATCTAACAAAAACTGAGCAGCTAGCACCAGGCTATGTATGGCCTAGGTGCTGGGACTATAGCAGTAATTAAAGCCCCTTTTCTCTTCCATTCTGTCTACTTTTTGGCCTCTCTGGGCCTCCATCTCTTTAACTCACATGAGTTGTCTCTACAAACTCTGACGTTTAGTGCCATTTCCACTGGACAGTGTGGTTTCTCACCTGGACTTATTCATGACAGCAGGTCAGCAAGGACAACACGCAAGGTCCATCTACCTGCCTGGTGCCTTCCTTATGATAGATACGTTCTTTCCTAAGCAGCTGCCTGCTTCTAGGGAGGGATTCCAAGCTTGGGAAATACCCCAAGCCTACCATGCTGGGAAAGGACTTAGGAAAGCCCTGTGCTCTCTACCCACAAGCCTACTGACTGCAAACTCAGCATTTCCCTGTCAGCTCAAAATGCCAGCTATTTGCCTGTGACATCCTGCTTAGACAGACAAAGTCCAGGGACCAAACCAGGATGAGCAAATTCATCTGTGGCTAAGAATAAGAAACCATTCCAGTCCTGGACTACAGACCAGGAATAAGGCAGACTCGGCTCTCCAAGAGCCCTGGGGAAGACAGACAGATAGACTGACAGACAGATGGGCATGAGCATTCCCTCTTCCAAGAATGCCACACCCCTTTGGGGAATGAGGCTGTGGGCAGTGTGCACTTACCCGGGAGATAGTGAGGGGCATGTTGAAGTCCTTGCCTCCCTGCAGACGGAAGCCCCAGGGCCCAGGCCCGGTCAGAGTCACACTGTAAGACATACTGGTGCTGACAGCAGTTGACTCTCTCTGCAGACAAATAGTACGAAGAAAGGTGAGAGGATCCTTATGCAGCCTGTCTTTCTAGCCCCTATCTCTGCTCCTGGCCCCGGACCCCAACCCCTGGCCTTGCCTGTTGTGTTCCTTGCTGCCTGGCCAGGCTGTGCAGAGCTCCTGGGAGGCTCCTAAGAATAGCTGGGAGTGAATGCCATCGACACTGATATCTGCCCTTGCTGCGCCCATAAATGGACTGTAACCCTACACTGGGCCCGCCTGCCCGTGGCCTCCCAGCCGGTCCACCATGACTCACGCGGCTAATATAGTCCCTGGGGAGGGGTGTCAGGCACCCCTAACACCCATCCCCAAGGGGCAAGCATGGAAGACTGGCCTCCCTTGTGCCCTTTGCAGAGCCCATGTTCTGTTGTAGTCAGTGGGTCCACTCTGGGTAGGGGTTTTGTTACTCTGTTGTCCCTGGTTGTCCCTGAGTTGGCACCTTACTCATTATGGGGCCCCATTAGGGCCTTGGACTTAGCTTAGTCTCCAATGGGTCTGAAAAAAAAAAACATGCTTTGCTTCAGAAGAGTACTGATTGGTTCCTGGGTCACTTTTATGGGTCTAGACATAAAAATGACCATGTAATGGCAGGGCTTTGAACATAGCTATGTTCAGAAAAGGACTCTATTCGCCGTCCTAAGAGGCTGGCACCTTGAATTATAAACGACCAAGTCTCAGAGAAGTTAAATATATTCTCTATGGGCCCACAGGGAATGGACTCAGGTCCCACAGGAGCCTGAGCTCATTCCAATGGGACTCCTGTCCGATAATGGGCTTCTAGTGGCTACAATATCATCCAAAGGTCTGGCCTGAAGTAGGGGTGCTGAATGACCCCCAGGACAAAAGTCTTAGGCTGAGTGTGGGGTTGTCCCACCCCTCTAGACCCTCTGGGGCCCAGGCAGTTATTCCTGGCTCTCCTGTCTCATTTGTGCCCTGGAAAACTTGACAGTAGCATGGAAAGCCACAGCTGCCAGGACTGCACGCCAGGCTACGTGCCCTTTGCGCAGGAATGACGGGAAGGGAGAAGTGCCACTTGTGCCATTTGTCCAACTGCGAGGACACAGAGCTAGAAGGGGCAGGGAAGGGAAGCATGTGTGGCATGCTCTGTCCATAGCCCAGAGACAGTGTGCTCTGGGTGCGGGGCCTTGGCCCTTGGGACTTCAGCCAGCATGATGCTTGGGTTGAGATGCCCCCTCGAAGCCTGCCTGCCCTCCCATAAGAGAGACCTCGGGTCTCATGTGCTCTGGTTCCCCTGCTCGGGGAAACTGAGGTTCAGGGAAGATGGGGTGGCTTCTAGTTGGCCCTCTCGAAGACAGTAAGCTGGAAAGCTCAGTACAGGCCTGTGTGAGTGATCTCCTAGCTGCCAGAACTCGGCTCTCAGACCCCAAGTCTGCCATACATAGGGTGCAGGGTGAGAGTGGTGATTTACAGGGTCCCTTAGTAATTTGCCTAAGGTCACAAAGAAAAAAGCAAGTGGAAGCAGCAGGGTGGGATGGGGGTTGGACTCTTCTTTGTTCCTGTACCATACAGCTCCGCCTTCATGGACTAGAGGCCAGCACCTCCCCACCCCTCTTCCATCCCATCCTCTGTACCAGCCCATTTATCCCAAACTCTATCCTTGTTCCCCAGGGCTATCTGTCATTCCCAGCTGGACATGTGTCATGTCCAGCCACACAGCATAACCAGAAAGAAAGGGCTGACCCGAGCCTGGAGCCCCAGCAATGCTGTACCTGGAGCCGAAGGCTCTTTCTCTGGTCTCTGGCACTGCCTGACGACTTCTGGCTAAGGGAGGGGTGCTAGGGAGATGCTCTTAAAGGGGAAGGCCAACCTCCCTCCGCCTCCCCTGGGAGATCCAAAGCCAGTTGGAGAGCAGCTTGTACACTCGGGCTGGGTCGAGCTCCGCACGTCACTGGGGAGGGGCAGATGGGCCCTGCTGGCCTTTGTTCCTCTATTTTGCTCCCATATAGTTTGAGATAGGTTTTCGGGAATGGGAGTTAAAGCTGGAAATCTAGGGGACAGAGTTAAGAAACTGCTGGAGGCATGAAGACCAGGCCCTGTTCTCTTCACCGAAGCACTAGGAGACATGTTTATCACTAGAGACACCATTTTGCTTTGGTTTTTAATTTTCCTGTGCTTTGTCAGATCCATATCTGGAAGGAACTGTAGACGACTAACATGAAACAAACAGCAGGAGCAGGGTGTGCACACGTGTGCTTGGTGTGCATGCAAATGGGTACCTATATGCTGTCAGTGCCCATGTACGTGGGAGTGTGGGCCACAGTGTGAATGCTAGGGGGAGTTAGAGGCAAAGAGGTATTCCCAGTGCACAAAGTAAAGTCTGTGTTCAGCTTTGGAGCGCTGGCAGCAGGAGACACAGAGAAGGGCTTTCTGAACCAATGAGATGTCCGGCCTGGTTGTGAAGGACGGCCAAGATGCTTGGCTCATAAATAAATAATGTGTTCCCCAGTGCCATCGCCATTGTCCTTGTCTGGACAATCACGGCATACAGCATCTGAAGAGAGGCAACGGCCACTGGAAGGGAAGCAGGAAAGGAAAACCTGGGTTCGTGCTTCAGGCGGAGCTGAGTAGCCGTGACTGTACTTCACAGTGTGGAAAGGGACATCGTATCCAGTGTAGCAGAGTGACAGGAACACCTTCAA
Source organism: Micromys minutus (assembly GCF_963924665.1). NCBI lineage: Eukaryota > Metazoa > Chordata > Mammalia > Rodentia > Muridae > Micromys > Micromys minutus. Next base: position 25,368,374 of record NC_137981.1, on the reverse strand, counting down.
AGCCTCCAGCCTTGTGAGATAATCCTGGGTCTGTGCATGTGGTGGGGAGGTGACAGAGCTAGGCAAGTACCAGCAGAAAGGGAGGACCAGTGGGCATCCTACATCCTGAGGTCCAGACTGGGGAGGTATCCTTTGGCCTGAAAGTAAATAATACACATCTCTTCATCCCTAGGAGCGTCTCAAGGGGCCTCCTAAAACCTCTTCCTATTTGAGAACATAGACAAGTGAAGGGCACTGTGGGAAGGGCGGGGCTGTGGCCAAGGCTGTGGGGATGGACATTCTCAAGGATCACACCCCAAAGAAGGAGCCAGCACAATCTTAGGCTGTATTCAAAATAATCCCTGGGATAGCCTCAGACTCTTGGGCTCCTGAGGTTCAGACTCCTTATGCCGCTGCCCATCCCAGTTCATCTTTCTTCTGCAATGCTCTGTGTGTGAGGCCTCATCCCCTCCATCCCTGCTGCCCTAACCCACTCACCTTTTTCCTTCCTCTGAAAGTTCACTTTACAGTTGCTGTGCCTGTCACCCCATTCCAGGACACCAAGTTCCCTCTCCTGAACCCCACTGTGTTCACTCAAGATGTTCACGTAGATAACTCAACCCCTTCTCCCAGGGAGCCTCAGGGAATTGCCTCTGTGTGCTTGTAACCTGATAGCGGTGCTTGTCACTTATGTTTGGCAACTGCTGACGGTTGGCCTCCATGCCCAAAGCCCCTCCTGGTGCTCCTGCCTCCACCCAGGATAGACACTATTATGTCTTCAGCCGTTCCCTGGCCAGCACAGGCCACTGTCAGGCTTCTGCCCTGGCCTTACATACTGCCCGGGATACAATATAGGGGCTCCCTGATCAGGGACACGGCAGGCTACTCATAAGGAAGCAGCATTGGGGAGGAGAACAGGACATGTCTGTGATCCCAGGGTGGCCAAGGAAGCCTCCGAACACCCAGAGGCTGATAGGGGCTGCTGTGAAAAAGAGAAAGTGGGGGAGCTGTCAGCAGAGGGGGGTGTGCTGCCTGGGTGCCCATGTTCATATTTCCAGTGTTCCAAAATACTGCCTTCTCTAATCACCATCGACATTCCATTCCATAGGCACTGGGGCTGACAGCTGGCCTTCTTTTAATAGCTACAAGTATTCTTGGTGACATCTTGAGCACAAGGCATTGGCAGTGAGCGTGTGTGTGACTAGCAGCCCTCTTCTCCGGGTTTGTCCAGCATCAGAACCACACAGAGAGGTGCACACAGTCACACTCTGTCACCCACACAACACAGAGGCATCCCGGTAACAGAGAGCATGTGTCAGGAACGTGGTCCACACATACATGAATGATTCTCTGCTGGAGGCCACACAGCTTCAAGAGCACATACAGTTGTGTGTATACTCCCATATGCATACAGTATACATATGCTACAACATAGCTAACAGTGTGTTATGCGCACAGAGTTACACAGTCACATGCAGATACTGCCCTAGACACTGTGCTTAGACCCTGCTACAGATGTCTGAGAGCCACAGTGTCCTCTAGGTAGGCAAGGAAAAACGGGAATGTATGGGGTGGGGGTGACTCTGGGAGGCCTGTTCACATAGCCAGCCTGCCTTTCTGGGACAACTTGGCCTGGCTCCCTGCCCTTTCACAGATAGGCAGGTACTGAATCCAGGCACCTTGAGAGTCTTGGATTTCTGTACCTGTGGGCTAGAAGGAGCCTTGACTTCTCCATTTTCCAGGTCCTGACTACAGAAGGATTGTCCGCTTGCTTGCCGGGCAGCTCCCCATGCAGCTGTTGTTTCTGTGTCTGTCCAGCCCTGGGGAGGTCGGTTAGCAACTTTGAGGTGAGAGGGACAGTTTCCTTAGAGCAAATTCATACCTCCTTCCCTTCAGCCTCTACACAGGTATTTACTGGGGGTGGGGGGAACCCATGACATTATTTACAAAGTTGTGGTGGGCAAAGTGCAGGAAAAGAACGCATACCTGTGAGGGGTGTCTGCCTGCTTAAGCATGCAGATATTTAGATAGGTGGCTGTCATGAGAGTCAAGGCCTCTGTTGGCAAACGAGACAGGCTACTCATTTCGACAGGTGGTTTCTACTAGTGGCTCAGAGTGGTTTAAAAGTGTAGATAGTTCTATATCTTAGCAGAAGGCCTCCAGGCCAGAACAGTGGAAGATAGCTGGGCAAACGGGCCATGCTGACTCTGATACACGACAGGTCAAGGCTTGAAGCCAGGTCTGATCTCAGGCTAACGCTCCTCGTTTCCTGTAGTTTGTAGCTCTTTACACCCCCTGTAAGGTTGGCGCTAAGGTGCAGGGATCCTGGGTCAGCTCTTGGCATGGAGAAACAGGTCACTTGGAAAAGCTCATGTTTAGGTCATCTTGCTGCTGGGTAACTTCAGACCACCCATGACTTCTCTGTCCTGGGCATTCCTGCTTGCTGCAGAGGGTGATGCAGTGGAGGTGAATGAAGCGTCCCCCAGTCTAATATGTGGGCTCTGCCACCCAGGTCCAGGTCCCCAGAGCTGGTTGGGGAAGCAAAGGGGAGGTGCCAGCCAATGGGGGACTTACCAGTTCACTCTCAGAACCCAGGGACTCTTGGCGCTTCCGTCCAGAGATCCAGCTGAGGTCTGAGGACTGACTGCTCAGTGTGGAGCGATGGGTGGAGCGGTAGCTGAGGGAGGGATGGCTGCGCTGGCCTGATACTCCAAGAAGCACCCTGAGGCAAGGCAGGAGCTGGGCAATGGCCACCCTGAGGGGGTCATGGATCTGGTTAGGGTGAAGGGGCATGAAAGGGAGAAGGGAAGGGCAGACTAATACAAGAATAGAATTGGACAGACAGACGCTGGTGATGGGCACAGACAGACAGCTAGGTGAGAGAGACTGATAGGCTCCCAGGGCTGATGAGATTAACAACAGAATCAGGGTATGGTGGGGATAGTGGGTTCAACCAACTAGACACCACTTCATGGTTACCCTAGGTGTCATCTCTGGGGATGGGCATCACGGGCACACACTAAGTGCCAAAGGTTAGACTGACGAGGCCTGTGTCAGGAGATTAGCCAAGTGCTGAACATCACCAAACTAAACCAGCTCTGAGAGCCCACAATGGTGCCTCCTTCCCTCCCTCCCTCCCTCCCTCCCTCCCTCCCTCCCTCCCTCCCTCCTTCCCTCCCTCCCTCCCTCTCTCTCTCTCTTTCTTTCTTTCTTCCTTTCTTTCTTTCAGTAGAGCAAGAACCTGACCACATTACCTAACTCAGGAGGCAAGCATGCTTGCTAGGTCAGGTCCTTGCAGGATGTCACAGTCTGAGGGCTTGCCTTTGCACAGAAAGCACTGCTAAGGAGCCACCGTGGCTCCTTAAGACATAGCTCTACACTTAAGAAAGGCTTCCTCTCGGGTACCCACTGATATCTTGTGGGGTGCTGGGGAAGAAGAGGGGAGCATGCCAACTGCGGACCCTCCCAGTGTTATTAGCACCGACCCCCAGCTGATACACACATGAGGGACCAGAGAGACAGCTAACGCCTGCCTTCAGTGGCAGGCCCAGCCCTCCATGCCCCTAGGTGGGCTTGGAGGCTGGAAGAGGCCACACCTGTACTTGGGGTGAGTGATGGCATAAATGATAGGGTTGTAGATGGCGGAAGCCTTGGCAATGACCGCTGGCACCGAGCTCGAGTAGGGCGTCAGGATGTGCGAGTACCTAGGACAGAGAAGGCATGCAGTCCTTATTTATACACCCCGTTGTCTCTATGGCAGATCCTGCCAAGGCCAAAACTAAATCAATGTCAGACCAGTGTAAACCAACGCAACCAGGCTAACCCCATAGTGAGAGACTGGTACCATCAGTGAGAATTCTAGTTTGAAGTGGGTAAGAAGGGAACCAAAGATGGTTGAGGATGGAGCTCAGGGAGAAAGATAGGTTCCACCTGCAGGGGTTGGGGTGGCTAGATTCCACTGTCCCTTAGAACCTATGGGGCTGGCAATATCTCTCCGTGCCATTCAATTGCCCCTGGTCTTCAGACCCTACATGCAACAGTGCCAAGCCCTCACCCCATCCTGTTGTGCACTGCCCCCTTGGATGTCCTAGAGAAACTTCTGGTAGGCACCTAGAGGAGACTGCATTGTTACTACTCGAAAAGATTGGTTCTCGCTCTTGCTCCTTTTGTTCTCTTGCCTTCTTGTTCTCTTAATTAACCTCTTCTCCCTTTGTCTTCCCCCCTCTCTCCATGTGCTCACGGTTGGCCTCTACTCCTCTTCCCTCCAATTGGTTCTCAGATAGCTCAAAGTACCAAAATCTCATTTGTTACTAGACTCAAGCCACAGAGGGTCCTAGCAGGCACCACTTAGGAGCCCAACCTTATATAGCAGCAAACCTAGCTGTGTGCCTATGGCTCAGGCTAATGGGGACCCAAGCATCAGGTTCCCAAGATAGAAAGTTCCCAGACTCCCTGTGTAGCCAGAGTATATCCCCCAGTATATCCCTGAAGCTTCTGGGAACTGGGCAAGCTTAGTGGGGTGAGACATGTTGCACAGGGGGAGGGCAAGGCTGTAAAGCTGGATCTTGGATGTCAGGATAGCTGATTTGGGTCAGGTTGGACCTGCGCCATCAGCCCCTGTGCAGCTCTATGGCTCCTACTCACCCAGCAAAGGCCACCAGGGCCACCGTGGCGTAGGGAGCCCAGGACAGCACGAAGAGGAGGATGGCAATCAGTGCGACCTTGGCCATCTTCCATTCGCTCTGCAGCCGCTGCCGCTGCCGCCGCCGCAGAGGGGACTCACCGCAGCCCTCACAAGCCCTAGGAAGGTTGCATCTGGGTTGTAGCAAGTACCAGGCTCATAACGACTGCAGGGGACCTCTCTGGACGATTCTCGGGGACATATAGAAGGGCTCATCTTTTCCTGCACAGACAGCTCTGACTTCCAGAAAGTCACTGAGCCTCAGCTGCCCTCCTGTGGTTCTGCCAGGATTGCAGTCTCTAAGTCCTCCTCAGAGGACCTTGTCTCTGGGAACTTTCCTAGATACCCCCATAAGCATGTGAGCCCACCTGTCTTAACCTATCTGCATCTCAGCACGTTCTGACGGGCAGACCCTCCCTTCTTGGGTTCAGCTCTTACCGGCCTGTCTCTCGGATGGCCCTGAAGATGAAGAAGTAGCAGAAGATGATGATAAGCAGAGGGAGGACGAAGACAAAGCAGAAGAGCAGCATGGTGTAGGCGCGCACCCGGGGTGTGAAGGTCATGTAGTCCCAGGAGCAGGATGTCAGCAGCCCCTCGGGAACGTAGGAACCTGGGAGCCGGGGACAGGTGCTCAGCCTTCCCTGTGGTCTTGCCTAGGGTAGCTTGCTCAGGAAGGGTTTCGGATGTGGGGCTTGTGGTTCCTAAGCACAACCCGGCCCCAGCCACATGCCTGCCCTGCCCAGAATGGAGAAAGCTGGTGACAATTGAGAGATGTGAAGGGAGACTCCCCAGTTGGTTCTAACAGGGACACTAGTCTAGCACTGACTGGAGCTCCTCTGTAGCCCCAGGGCCATGGTTCTCAGGGCTAAAGTCTTGCAGCTTGTCCTGCCGGCTGGGGCCTCACAGTCCAGTGCCTGGCTGGTCTGACTCACTACAAACTCAGTGTCGAACACGCCCCGCTTGCTCCCATTCCCTTACCCCTGTATTTGGTGACAGGTTTCCTGACTGGTGCTCTACTCCCTGGCGAAGTACGCTGAGCTCCCCCACCCCATGCTAGTGATGCCCCTGAATGTCCATCTGACTTGAGGCTGTCTGACAGCTCTCCAACCCGACCTTCCTTAAACTTCTTGTCTAGGCCTCTCTCTGCCTCTCCCCTAATTCCACCAACACACTTACTCCAGCCAAAGAAGGGCGGCAGACTCCAGACCAGGGCATAAAGCCAGACACCTAGCAGGACTAGTGCCGTTCGTCTTTTGGATCCCATGCCGATGGTGGCCAGTGGGCGGGTGATCACCAGATAGCGGTCCATGGCTATGGCTGTCAGGGTGATCATGGAAGTGATTCCAAAAACAGCCCCACAGAAGGCATAGAACTCGCAACCTGTAGGTAAACCCACTTCCCTAAGTCCCTGGGGAAGAAAGTCCCTGAGGGTGGGACAAACTCAGCTCCTTCCCTAACCTCCCAGAAAACAGGTCCGAGCCATCTCCACCCTTCTTGCTTGTCAAATCTGACCAGAACGGCCGAGGCCTCCAGACCAGAACATCATCTTTTCTCTTTAGTCACAGGATTCAGGGTGGCACTCACTTGCTCAGCAAGAACAGATCACCTCATCTGAGCCACCTTCCACCGCTGCGGCATCCCTTCATTAAGACCCCTTCTTCCCTATGGCAAGAAGGAGCCCCAAGCGTCTACCTGTCTCCCCAAAGAGCCACTTCTTGTAGAGGCTGCTGGCAAAGAAGACCGGGGCCTGAGTGAATGACATGAAGAAGTCGCTGACGGCGAGGTTGATGATGAACATGTTTGCTGGTGTCCTCAGGCCTCTGTTCCTGTGAGGTCAGAGGAAGTCAGGGCATGCTTCCCAATACCCCCAGAGCTACGGAAGAAATGGCTCACCCTCAGCTATTCGTGCATGAACATATACACACATGCTACTATGCTAAACGTACACAGGCATACAAACATACTATGCATGCACACACAGCCCCACTCGCATGCATGGCACACAGGCTGGGGCTCTTGGGCCTCAGACCTGTGTCTCAATTCAACAAATAGCACCAATTATATGGACTCAGAGCTCTCCAGTGGTGGGTTCCTCACAAAGAAGTGAGAAGGAGCATCTCCAGCAATTGCTGTGCTGTCCAGAAGGCTGCTTCTTAGTCACATCCCTTTTTCCTTCTCACACTCTGGATTACTCCATCTGTGTGACTTACTCTGGACTCGGTCTCCCAACAGTGTCCCTCTAGACTCCCCCTCCCATGTGCTCTGATACATTCTTACTAGCTTCTCAGGCCTTCTTCCTCTCTTCTTCCCTACCTCTCTTCTCCTTTTGCTCCTTCTTCTGCCCATCCTGGCCCTGCCCAACTCAGCCTGTCTCTTCAGAGTTCACACTTGAGGTGGCGAAAGGCCCAAGAACTTATGGCTATGACCATGGGACAGGTGCATTCACCAACCTCCTCTAACACCATCCATGTTAATATATCTAATCCTAAAGGGGGCATAAATGGTTCCCATTGTCCAGATGAGAGTACTAAAGCCTTCACTCACAAAAGGACTTAGTCCTCATTACAGCTCAGTAAGTTGCAAAGTCAGGATTCATCACCAAGCAATGCACATACTGAAGAAAGGCCCGTGATGAGAGAGCCACAGTTCCATGCTTAGAGATGAGATGTGCACTGCAGCGGGTAACTAGCTGGTTCAGTTCTTCAGCGCATCTGTGGTGGAGCCTGAAGTTTGCTCACTTCCCAGCCTGTTATACCAGAAGTCAGCAAGGGAGGGATGCGGAGGTGTGGCTCAGCTAGGAGTGGCTGGTGAGGGTCCTAGTGTTTAAAGACGTTCTTCATGGTAGAGGGAGAGGGAGGATTCCTCTGGGTGCAGAGGATGACAGAGGTGAACCGAGAGCAGAGACCTGAAGATCCTAACAGTACTACCCACCTCACAGGCTATGTCTGAGGCCCAATGGGCATGCGTGTGTGTTCAGCATTCCCTGGGCCACTTTTCCCTTTTCATCCGCTAGATGAAAAAGTTGTTGCTAGACCTGTTACTATGGAAGGTGTGCTGTTCACTTCTCTGCCCATCCTAAGGTGCCCTGGATAGAGCTGGGTGGCACTTTTACCTGTGCATTATGTTTTATCTATATGTGTGGATATACACAGTGCCCTTGACCCAACCCCACCAACCAGGCACCTGCAGAAGGTGTAGATGACCGTCAGATTGCCCAGCACACCTGTGAGTCCCACCAGCAGAATCACCGTGCCTAGGGCATAGTGAACACGGGCTGGGATGTCGGCTGTGGGGAAGGGGACCCAGGCAGCAGCCTGAGGTGCAGATGTCTGTGGAGAGAAAGAAAGGAGAGTGTCGCCTAAGGACATCCCTGGGAAGAAATAAGTTGCCAATGAAACGAGAGGGTAAACGGAGGTATGGGTGAAAAGCTATGGCCAGCCCACAGGAGAAATCGCAGGTTTTCCAAACTTTAACTCTCAGCCTACGTATGTGCGGGTGCTGAGCTCCTGAGATGGAGGTGAAAGGCTCAGATGGCCTGCTGGAGGTCAGAGGTCAGGACCAATGCATGCCAGCGGAACAGGGCACACCTTGGGTGACCTTAAGGAATCAGTAGAGCTTCTGGGTCCTGCCCTCCCGATGGATAGACACCCCATAGCAATCCTCCAAGGAGAACTTGCAACCCTTGTAGCAAAACTGAGGGTCACAACCATCTGTAATGAGATCTGATGCCCTCTTCTGTTGTGTCTGAAGACAGCTACAAGTGTACTCATATAAATAAAATAAATACATCTTTAAAACCAAACTGAGGACTGACACTGAAGCCTGACAAAAGAGGAAGAAAAACTTTTCACTAGAAAGAAAGCTCGGGTTTCTCAGGGCTGCGGCAGGGAGGTCATTTCCCCGCTGAGGTTAGTATACAGGGGCTGAGGACATCTCTCAGTGAGAGGCAGGAGTCTGTTCATTGTCCTGCCCAAGTCTGGAAGCCTGGGGCATGCCTGTCCCCCTAGAATACTCCCACAGGGATCTAGTCAATTTCTGGAAAGAATAGATGTCACCAAGGAAGAGCAGGTCACTCTTCCTTTCTGGTCCTCCCAGTGATCTCTGCTGATGAAGACAATTTCTGTGCCCTCTTGTCTCAGCCACTTTGTGTAGAGAAAGCTTAGAGAGATTCAGTGATGCCCAAGGTCCTTCATCTAAGCTCAGACCTTTTCTATCTCCCTGTCAAAACAGGGGTGGGGTGCAGGGCTGGGAACAGGAGTCTCTGTGCATGCACATGCTCCCCAAACTTACCGTGGGGCTAACAGATAGAAGCTGAACTCTCACAGAGACGCTCGGAGTGCTGTTCCAAATGCCTCGTAGGGCAGGGCTGGCTGTCAGGCTGGGATCCTGAGTTAAGCTTGACGGGACTCTTTGTCCCGAAGGAGAGTTCATGCTCAGCTCTCAGAGGACTTAAAGGCACGGGAAGCTCAGGGATCTGTCCCCGGACTTCTCTGGCTTTACATCATCCTTAGCACTGCGGCCTGGTCCACCGGCTGCCTGTTCCCATGCCGGGCAGAGATCCAGCCTGGAGCTGCTCTTTGGGCTGCTGACTGCTCAATGTCTGATGAAGCACAAAGGAATGAGTGCGGGCAGCAGGATCCCTCCACGCGTTTAAGTAGCAGGACTGGGTAGGGAGGAGACTACACATGCTCAGTGGCTCCCTGCTTCTGGCGGTCTCTGAAGCGGGTCCCTGATGTCCGCCCACAAGGGTCTGATGGTGGTGACATGAATATGTGTGTCTGTGTGCATGCGGATGCCTATGGGGACACTAGGAGGCTCAGCTCCCGGACACTGGGCAAGAGACTCTGTCCTTCGCACCTCCTTTCTTCTGAGAGTTATCAGGAACGGCCCCTGCTCTTCTGAGAGGCAAGGTGGTCACTGGGGAGGTAAATCTATGTGAGATTCTATCTTTGAGTCTATCCACGAACCCATAACATCTTCACACTTCCCTGCACAAAGGGAGATGCTACAATGCCCTCTGGTATACAGGGACAAGAAATGCTTTTAGATAGATGTAGCACTGTGTGCCTTTAGTGTCAGTGGCACAAGAGACAAAGACAAGGGGAATCTCTTGAACTCATTAGTTTGAGACCAATCTGGGCAACATAGTGATTCTTTAAAAAAAAAAAAAGTAGATTTAGGGCTGGAGAGATGGCTCAGAGGTTAAGATCTAATGCTATTCTTTCAGAGGAGCCAAGTTTGGAACCAGCACCCATGCCTTAAACTCCAGCACTCTGCTGAGCTCTTCCAGTATCTGCATTCACATGGACATACCCACATGCAGATGCACACACTTACACATCATCATCATCATCACAACAACAACAACAAATAATAATAAACTTAAAAGATGGTTTTTCCTGGAGAAATTAATGCACCAAGGTTCACCAGGATGTGTACTGTGCCCTTCTCATGTCTGTGTGTGGGCCAGGCTTCTCCTATATCGTGCAGCTAAGTGAGTGTCAGGGACCTACTCTTTGCTACTGTTCCTCTGAAGATGCTCTGCAGCAGCCTTATCTGGGAGTACTGACAGGCCAAGCTCAGGTACTAGGCCAGCAGTTCTTAACCTTTCACTGGGGTTGCCTAAGACTGTCAGAAAACACAGATATTTTTGGTTCATAACAGTAGCAAAATTACAGTCATGAGGTTGCAATGAAAATAACTTTATGCTCGGGGGTCACCAACACCACAAGGAACTGTATTAAATAAAGGGTTGCAGTATTAGGAAGGTTGAGAAGCACTGCCCGAGACAGTGAGGTCATGGCTGCCAGAGGAGAAAGGAAGTATCCCACAGCACCGGCTTCTAGTACCTTGGGACCTTCCTGAGGGTTAGATTCAGGATCTGGTAAAGGGTTGGGGAGGCTTGATCACATGGGATGTGGAAGTCATAGGCAGTGTCATTTGCCTAGGGGGAGAGCAGCCATTGAAACTGCCTTTCTTGAGTATTGCTGAAAGCTTGTAGTTCCAGCCTCTACTCATGTGCAACTCTCTAAACCTTACCTGTCCCCTGCTCAAACAGACTCTGCCAATATTATCAAGGAAGTCTTCCTGGGGACCTGGGATGTTCAGAAGCACCCGTGCATCCTCTGCAGCACATGAGGTGATGTCATTGCACCCGGTCCCCTCTCCCCTGGGGCCACAGACAGGTCTGTTTTATTTATTTCTGTGGCCCTCTGAGGAGCAGCACCCACATACACCGTACAAAGGGGGCGGAAAAAAACCTCTTCTCCTTGGTCCTTGCTTCTCAAAGTGTGGTCTGAGGGAAGCCTGTGAGAGTCAGGCGAGTCAACACGCATCATATGCAAGGGGAGGCATCGATCTGGGTTCTAGAGGACTTCATGAAAAGGATGGGGAACAGCAGATTTGAAAAGACACCGAGGCCACCCAGAGAATAGTAATGGTAGGATGGACTACCTTGCCTAAGGCTGGAAAGGACCAGAGGAGTGAAGGATCTTGAGAATTGCAGGAGCTGGGACTGCACAGCTGGGTGTCCTGGAAAGAAGGTCCTCACAGCTAGGATGTGGCTGGACCGGTGCTGTAGAATTCAGTGGGTCTTCTTTGGTCTCCAGTCTTCAGAGGGTGCTACTGACCCCCAGAAGCCTGCTAACAGGACAGAGAGATGTGGTGCCTTGTGACACCGAGCTGGGGCAGGGTGTGGTGCAAACTGGTATCAGCCGGCTTCCCTGTGTCATTCATCCCTCCTGCACCTCTGTTACCCCTCTGCAGCTGTAGTCAGTGGGTTCACTGGGTTCCAGTTCACCTGCAACACTCTGTTCTTTGATTCTCTTACCCCGGCCCAGTGCTCCCTTGGGAGTGGTAGTTTGAGTCATGGGAGGGGCCATGGTGCCAACTCGTGGCTGTGCCCAGATTCTGTGGTGTCACTGTTCATCCCAAGCGACCCTTCTGCTCATCCTGGTTTCAGCCTCTACCCATGATCCCATTTATCTCTCCATTCCCACCCCACCCCTAGCCACTGTACTAAGGGAGACCAGGGGCTCACAGCCCGTACTGCTTGAAGTCTGCCCTTCACGCTTCCATAGCATGCCTGGCTGGAGGTGGGAAAAGCTTTTTGGACCTCTCATCCCTAGAGGTGCTACTGGGAGCAAGTGAAGTGGGGATCCTAAGAGGGTGGAGAGCCTGGTGAGAGGCTGCCAAAGTGGCGGAAGGGTGGGGTGGGGTACCATTAACCTGGTAACAAAGATGCTGTCCATAGGGCTCCACACTGATTTTCCTTAGGGGTCTTCCAAGGCCCAGAATTCTTGTCCTCTGTAGAAAAGCCCTCAGTGTCCCTACCAGGAAATCTGATTGTGAGGCTAAGAAGGTAAGAGGCTCCTGGCCCCTCCCCACCATCCACAGCACAGGACATCTCTGGTTCACCCTGGGCAGTGGGATTGTAATTCCAGTCTCAAGTCTTCCAGGCTTCCTCTGGGGATTGGTTTCCTCATCCAAGGCCTATATGGTTACCCAGAGGCTCCTGGGAAATTCCATGGAGCTGTTTCCAGGGGAATATTAAGTATCATAATGAGCACAGCCCTGAAGGCAGCTGGCCAACAGCCTTCCATTACCTGGAATCTGGCAAACCCCATAAGAATGGGAACCTCCTTCTCATGGCCCAGGGGGAGGGGCTAAGAAAAAGACCTCTATGCTTCCTTTTGCTGTGGGACCTGTCTCTTCCTCTTTCCCTGGTCTAAGCATGCTGTTCCATGCTGTTCCCAGCCTAATCCACCCAAGGACCCAGACAAATGACCCTGGAAGCCTGTTAACAGCCTGAGACATACAAAATTCATTTGTTTCCTCTGGCTTTCTTCCTTTAGATAACTCCCCACACCCTCACATGATTGCACTTCAGCGTTCCCTGAGTCTCTCCTCAGAAACCCTTCATTAACCAGAGGACACAGGGGAAAGTGGGGACTCCAAAGAACAGTGGAGAATGTGAGCGTCTACACAGCCTTTGAGACTGTCTTATGCCCCCCACAGACACCTGCAGCCTTTCCCAAGGTCCCTACATACCTAACCTTGGGCACTTGGCCCTGGGTACTCAGGCCACCAATGATGGGTTTATTTATTTAATCTATCTGTGCTGTTCCAGTGAATCCAGTCTGAGGTACTCCAACACCATTCTGAGATCAGCATTCATTCATTCCTTAAGCTTACTGCCTGGGTTGCCATCCGAGCCAGCGGCTACCCTGGGTGAGCTCGATGTTTAATTTGGGAGCGGCAACATGATCATGTCTCAGAAAACAGCCCACTCTTCCTTCAGGCAACCATTCTATGGAGCAGGACGGGTGAGATATGGGAACGAGGGAACACATTCAGGGACACACAAGTAATGCCCCTGAGTCAAATTTCCTTTTAACGTGAAAACTGGCCACACAAGATGGACATGTGGGTATACCAGATGGCAGAGAACCCTGCCATATGGCTGCCCATTGAAAGTGAGGTGCACTCCTTAGGGCTTTCCTGCTTCTTGGTTTGTGCACAGGACCATGGCTATGCAGAGGCTTCTGTACCCAGAGATCAACTTCCTTTGGTCCCATACAGGAAAGGGAGGGAAACACTCTGCTTTCTCCATATATTTCTGCTGATCACAGCTATGGGGCCAACTCATTCTGTACAAAGTAAGGCCTCTGTGTGAGGAAAGAAGGAGTTTATTCATTTGGCTTATAACAGTCCAGAGCAATTTTTATTTTATTTTATTTTATTTTATTTTCAGACAGCATAATCCTGACTGTCCTGGAACTCACTCTGTAGACCGGGCTGGCCTCAAACTTAGAGGTACATCTGCCTCTGCCTCCCAGTGCCGGGATTAAAGGTATGCACTACCACAGCCCGACCCAGAGCAATATCTAATGGCTGAGAGAGCAAAAGTATCAGACAGAAATGGAACAGGATAAAAATCTATAGGGAATTTCAGAGACTGACCAACCAGAGTATTCTACCACAGAACTATGTACATGGGTCTGCTCCAGCTCTATTCCACCAGCCCTACCTCACGTCGGTGTGACCCCAGGACAGTGTGGCCCTGCATGGAAACTGTGGGTGTCTTCTGCTGTGGTTGTCAACATGGCCACTTCACAGTGAAATCCCAAAGCTGTAAGCAGTGTGGATTTTTTTTTCCCATTAGACCTGGCACTGTCCTTGAAGACTTAGGAAACAAAAGGTCAAGAGAACATGTGTGTGAAGCCTACCAAACAAACTTTCAACTTGAAAATTGACACATAAGACAGGCAGGACAACCTGCCATGTGGGTGCCCCTGTGGTCCACACACCTTGGTCTACCTACCCCTCTGGCCCACACAAGTAGCTGTTTGCTGAAGATGGACCTTAGGTAGCATTTCAGCTCCACCACTGACAGCGCAAAAATGTGGGTAGAGACAAAGAACGACACACCTTGGAGTTTCTAGCCCACAGAATGAAGTATGTACCATATGATGTGACGCTTATGGCACCATCATCACACGGTGGCCCAGTAAAGGTAATCTCATCTGAAGGTATGCTGTGAGTGTATTTTGCAATATTGGCGACACAGTAAAATCACCTATTCACAGACCTCTCTGAACACATCCCTGTCAAAAAGCAAAGCAGTGCCATGCTGAAACCTGCCTGGGACACCTCCCAACTGTTCTAAGAAACTGATGGAAGTGCAGGACACTCACCTGACCCAGGGTCCAGGCTCCATCTTCCGAGGCCATGAAGAGGAGGTAGCATGCTGCCCGTTAACTTCCTGGGATGTTTCAAATGTTGGCCTCTGTATCCATTCTCAGAGACTCTGATCTGGTTGGCACGGTAAACTTTACAAAGAAAACACTGTTCATCATTAGCATCTTATCTGCTGCCTGGCCCAGGAAGTGACACTATTAGGAAGAGTGGTGTGTCACTGTGGGTGTGGGATTTGAGATCCATCTCCTAGCTGCCTGGAAGACAATCCTCTGCTAGCAGCCTTCAGATAAAGATGTAAAACTCTCAGCTCCTCCTGCTCCATGCCTGCCTGGATGCTGCCATGCTCCTGCCTTGATGATAATGAACTAAATCTCTGAACTTGTAAGCCAGCTCCAATTTAATGCTGTTCTTATAAGAGTTGCCTTGGTCACAGTGTCTGTTCACAACAGTAAAACCCTATCACAGATACCCTTTCATGCACTGCAGATGCCCCAGCTCCCAGCTCTGTCTCTGTTCTTGATGCAGGTGGGGTTGAGAGCAAATTTCTGTCTTCTTTGGTCTGCAGCTACTCAGGCCCAGGGCCTACATTCAAGCTGCTGGTGCATCTGAGCCTCTGACAAATGAGGACAATAGTAGAGTCGGGGACCAGACACTGGTACATCAAGAGCAGAAGGTCATAGAAGAGGAGTCTGGAGAACAGAATCATAATGGGCACAAGCCGTAGAGCCGAGGGGTGAGACAGAAGGGCCAGGTTCTCAGCCTGAGGTGTGTGGGTTTGTAAGACTTGAATCAAGCCTTAACTACCTGGAGACTCCCTTGAATGAGAAGAGAGATTGGGGATCAATGTAAACACAAAGGGTTTATTTTCCAGTGCGTCAACCCTCAATCAGCCCTTTCTGGCAAGTGACTGAAAGGTGACCCCAAATGGCTATAACAGCTTTTATACTTCTTAGGGACATGAGTTACGTCAGCAAGGTTACAGTTTAAACTTATTGGCTAAGCATATTGACTTTTAAATCTATTGGCTAGCAAGCGTGACACATATTTGAACTTTACCTGGGGGTTTTCAGAGGGTCAGTCAGTACATTCTGAGGATTTTTTTAGTCAAGAATGTTCCTGTGGGTGGAGAGTGGAACTTGGCCTAGCCTTATCCCTAGGCAGGAGGGAGAAGCTGTAAGGAGGGTGTGGGATTGTAAAAGCCCTTAGGGTCCCTCAGGTTGAACCAGGAATTTAGATGGGAGGAAATGGAAAGAAACAAAGAAAGAAAGAAGAAATAAGAAAGAAACTAACATCCCACTAGGAGAGAGCTGGTTTCACACAAGTGCTGACACATCTGAGAGCACTGGTGAGACCACCACCTCAGCTCAAATTCCTGGCCCAAGAGAAAACCGCCTGGATCCCTCAGGACACAGGAACTGAAGAACAGTCTGGGACAGGATCTTTCCGGTTTCTGCCTGCAACTGGAGCTGACGTTACGTTGCAGCTCTCTATACTCAGACCCTACTGGGAGAGAGCTGGTTCCCCAGAAGTGCTTAAACACCTGAGAGTACAGGTAAGACCACCACTTCTGCTCTAAGGGGTCCTCCTGGAGCCCACAGGACACAGGAACTGAGAAGCAGTCTGGAACAGGATCCTTCCTGTTTCTGCCTGTGCCTGGATATGACCAGGTACCAGAGCACTGAGAACCCGGACCCCTCTGGGAGAGAGCTGGTCCTCCAGAAGTGCTGAGTCACCTGAGAGCACAGGAGGGTCAAGCCACTGTCAGAATCAGCAAAACCAGCTGACACCAGAGATAAGCAGATGTCAAGAAGCAAGTCCAAGAACTTAAGCAAAAGAAACCAGGGTATTTTATGACAAAACCAAATTTACACACTATTTTTTCACAAATCCAGCCCTACAAAGGACAATAGATGGAAAACTCTAACACATGGAGGAAAACCTAGACAAAGCAAGAAAGTAATCGTGTTTTTCAACTAACCCAAAAGAAGACAGCCACACAAACATAATTACACCTTTAACAACAAAACTCACAGGAAACAAGAATCATTGGTCCCTAATATCTCTCAATATCAATGGAATCAATTACCCAATAAAAAGACATAGACTAACAAACTTGATATGTAAAGAGGACCCAACATTTTGCTGCATACAAGAAATACACCTCAGTGACAAAAATATATACAACCTCAGAGTAAAAGGCTAGAAAACAATTTTCTAAGCAAATGGTCCAAGAAACAGGCTGGAGTAGCCATTCTAATATCAAGTAAAATTGATTTTCAACCAAAACTTATCAAAAAAGTTAAAAAGGACACTTTATATTCGTCAAAGGAAAGATTCACCAAGATGAAATCTCAATTCTGAATATTTATTCTCCAAATGCAAGAGCACCTACATTCATAAAAGAAAACTTACTAAAGCTCAAAGCACACATTGTACCTCATACAATAATAGTGGGAGACTTCAACACCCCACTCTCATCAATGGCCAGATCATGGAAACAGAAACTAAACAGAGACACAGTGAAACTAACAGAAGTTATGAACCAAATGGATCTAACAGACATCTATAGAACATTTCATCCTAAAACAAAAGAATATACCTTCTTCTTAGCACTTCATAGCACCTTCTCCAAAACTGACCATATAATCAGTCACAAAACAGGCCTCAACAGATACAAGAAGAATGAAATAATTCCAAGCATCCTATCAGATCACCATGGACTAAGACTGGTCTTCAATAACGACAAAAATTACAGAAAGCCCACCTACACATGGAAGCTGAACAATGCTCTACTCAATGATAACTTAGTCAGCGAAGAAATAAAGAGAGAAATTAAAGACTTTTTAGAATTTAATGAAAATGAAGGCATAACATACCCAAATTTATAGGACATAATGAAAGCAGTGCTAAGAGCAAAACTCATAGCTCTGAGTGCCTCCAAAAAGAAACTGGTTTAATTCAGCCTGGAAAGAGGGTGGGAAGGGCTGTGGAGCACCTGACAATTCTCCACCACGAACATGGTCTTTGCTGTGAAGCAGCATATTTCCAAAATGATAGAGGACAGCGGGCCCAGCATGAAGGTACTTCTCATGGATAAAGAAACGACTGGTATAGTGAGCATGGTCTGAGCATGGTCTACACACCATCAGAGATTCTGCAGAAGGAAGTACACTTCTTCAAATGAATTGATTCTCAAAACACCTCTTCGAATGAATTGATTCTCATGAAACACCTGAAAGCAATTTGTTTCCTTCCATCTACCAAGGAGAAAGTGGATTAGCTGATTCAGAAGCTCCAAAGACCCAAGTACAGCATATATTTTATTTATTTCAGTAATGTGATCAGCAAGAGTGATGCGAAGTCATTGGCTGAAGCTGACGAGCAGGAAGTTGTGGCTGAGGTTCAGGAATTTTACGGTGATTACATTGCTGTAAGTCCACATTTGTTTTCCCTCAATTTTTTGGGTTGTTGTCAGGGTTGAAACTGGGATCCAGCCCAGATATCTAGAATGACTCAAAGGCTGATGGCTCTCCTTTTGTCTCTGAAGAAGTACCCCACGATCCGTTATCAGCTTTCATCAGAAGCTGCAAAGAGACGGAGAGAATGTGTTAAGCAAGTGATAAGTAAAGAGTACGAACTCTGAATTCCAGCAGACAGAGGTTCCTCCGCTGCTTCTCATTCTGGATCTCTGTGATGACTCCAACACCCCACTGCTCAACCAGTGGACATATCAGGTCAGGGTCCATGAACTACTGGGCATAAACAACAACTGGATTGATCTTTCCAGAGTGCCAGGAATGAGCAAAGGCTTAAGAGAGGTGGTCCTGTCTGCTGAAAATGATGAATTCTATGCTAATAATATGTACCTGAACTTTGCTGAGACTGGTAGCAATATCTCATGAAAACAATCTCATGGAAGACTTCCAGAAGAAGAGGACAAAAGAGCAGCAAAAACTGGAATCCATCGCAGACATGAAGGCCTTTGTTGAAAAGTATCCACAGTTCAAGATGTCTGGGACTGTCTCAAAGCGCGTGACAGTGGTTGGATGGAGAACTGTCTCGGCTGGTCAGTGAGTGAAATCTGCTGGAGGTTTCAGAGGTTGAGCAAAAACTGACCTGTCAGAATGACCATTCTAGTGCTCTTCAGTATGCGAAGAGACTCCTGCAGAATCCAAAAGTCACAGAATTTGATGAGGTTCACCTGGTGATGTTTTAAGCTCTACATTATGAGCGCCACAGCAGCAACAGCCTGCCAGGGCTCACAATGGCTCTTAGAAATAAAGGTGTTGCTGAGAAGTACTGGAAGCGTGTGTCTGCAGTTGTTGAATATGGTGGTAAACGGGTTAGAGGAAGTGATTTCTTCAGCCCCAAAGATGCTGTGGCTATTACCAAACAGTTTCTCAAAGGACTGAAGGGAGTGGAAAATGTGAATACACAGTACCAGCCTTTCCTGCATGAGACCCTGGACCATCTCATCAAAGGAAGGCTTAAGGAAAACCTCTGTCCTTATTTAGGTTCCAGCACACTCAGAGACAGGCCTCAGGATATCATCATGTTTGTTATTGGAGGACTCACCTATGAAGAGGCACTGACAGTCTATGATCTGAACTGCACCACTCTTGGTGTGCAGATCGTTCTAGGAGGAACAACAATACACAACACAAAAAGTTTCCTAGAGGAAGTCCTGGCTTCTGGGCTGCACAGCCACAGCAGGGAGAGCTCACAGGTCAGCAAGCAGAAGATAAAATGGCAATCGAGAGCTCATAGTCTCTCTCTTACCCTGCCTCGGCCTTCCTGCTGACCAGGGGCTTCAAGATGGCTCTTGTGTTTGTTCTAACTCATTCCAGGTAACCCCGACTTCTGAACTGCTGGCACAGACACTGAGACCCCAACCCACTTGTGATTCTGTAGCAAATAAATATGTTCTTTGTGTATTTGACAGCAAAGAAAGAAAGAAAGAAAGAAAGAAAGAAAGAAAGAAAGAAACTGGAGAGAACATACACTAACAGCTTGACAGCACAGCTGAAAGCTCTAGAACAAAAAGAAGCAGATGCACCCAGGAGGAGTAGATGGCAGGAAATAATCAAATTCAAGGCTGAAATCAACCAAGTAGAAATAAAATGAACTATACAAAGAATCAACAAAACCAGCAACCGGTTCTTTGAGAAAATCAACAAGATAGATAAACCCTTAGCCAGACTAACCAGTAGGGCACAGAGACAGTATTCAAATTTAAAAATCAGATATTAAAAAGGAGACATAACAACAGAAACCTAAGAAAGTTTTTAAAAATCATTAGATCCTACTGAAAAAACCTATACTCAACAAAATTGGCAAATCTGGATGAAATGGACAATTTTCTAGACAGATACCAGGTATTAAGGTTAAATCAGGATTAGATAAACCATCTAAACAGTCCCATAACCTCTAAAGAAAAAGAAGCAGTCGTCAAAATAAGCCCAGGACCAGATGGATTTATTGCAGAATTCTATGAGACCTTCTTAGAAGACCTAATAGAAACAGAAGGAATATTATCCAATTCCTTCTATGAAGCCACAATTACACTTATACCTAAACCATACAAAGACCCAACAAAGAGAAAAAAACTTAAGACCAATTTCCCTTATGAATATCAATACAAAAATACTCAATAAAATTCTCACAAGCTGAATCCAAGAACACATCAAAACAATCATCCATCATGATCAAGTAGGCTTCATCCTAGGGATGCAGGGATGGTTCAATATATAAAAATCCACTATATAAACAACTCAAATTAAAAATACCACATGATCATCTCATTAGATGCCGAGAAAGCATTCGACAAAATTCAACACCTCTTAATGATCAAAGTCTTGGAAAGATCAGGAATTCAAGGCCCATACCTAAACATAATAAAAGCAATATACAGCAAGCCAGTAGCAAACATCAAACTAAATGGGGAGAAACAATCCCACTAAAATCAGGGAATAGACAAGGCTGCCCATTCTCTCCCTACCTATTTAATATAGTAATGGAAGTCCTAGCCAGAGCAATTAGACAACAAAAGGAGACCAAAGAGTTACAAATTGGAAAGGAAGAAGTCAAAATATCACTATTTGCAATGTTATGATAGTATACTTAAGTGACCCCAAATATTCCACCAGAGAACTCCAACAGCTGATAAATAACTTCAGCAAAGTGGCTGGATATAAAATTAACTCGAACAAATCCATAGCCTTTCTCTACTCAAAGGATAAACAGGCTGAGAAAAAAAAATTAGGGAAACAACAACCTTCACAATAATCCCAAATAATATAAAATACCTTGGTGTGACTCTAACCAAGCAAGTGAAAGATCTGTATGACAAGAACTTCAAGTCTCTGAATAAAGAAATTGAAGATCTCAGAAGATGGAAAGATCTCCCATACTCATGGATTGGCAGGATTAATATAGTAAAAATGGCCATCTTGCAGATTCAATGCAACCCCCATCAAAATTCCAACTCAATTCTTCATAGGGTTAGAAAGAGCAATTTGCAAATTCATTTGGAATAACAAAAATCTCAGGATAGTGAAAATTATTCTCAACAATAAAGGAACTTCTGGGGGAATCACCATCCCTGATCTAAAGCTGTATTACCGATCAATAGTGATAAAAACTGTATGTATTGGTACAAAAACAGGCAGGTAGACTGGTGGAATAGAATTGAAGATTCAGAAATGAGACCACACACCTATGGTCACTTGATCTTTGACAAAGAAGATAAAACCATTCAGTGGAAAAAAAGAAAGCATGTTCAACAAAGGGTGCTGGTCCAACTGTCGGTCAGCCTGTAGAAGAATGCAAATTGATCCATTCTTATCTACCTGTACAAAGCTCACATCTAAGTAGATCAAAAACCTCCACATAAACCCAGATACACTCAAACTAATAGAAGAGAAAATGGGGAAGAACCTTGAGTACATGGGCACTGGGAAAATTTTCCTGAACAAAACACCAATGGCTTATGCTTTAAGATCAAGAATAGACAATGGGGACCTCATAAAATTGCAAAGGTCCTTCAAGGCAAAGGACAAAACAGCAACCAACAGAATGGGAAATGATCTTTGCCAATCGGACATTTGGTAGAGGGCTAATATCCAATATATACAAAAAACTCAAGAAGTTAGACTCCAGAGAATCAAATAACCTTATTAAAAAATGAGGGACAGAGATGATCAAAGAATTCTCAACTGAGGAATATCGAATGGCTGAGGAGCACCTAAAGAAATGTTCAAAATCCTTAGTCATCAGGGAAATGCAAATCAAAACAACCCTGAGATTCCACCTCACGCCAGTCAGAATAGCTAAGATCAAAAACTCAGGAGACAGCAGATGCTGGCGAGAATAACACTCTTCCATTGTTGCTTGGATTGCAAGCTGGTACAACTACTCTGGAAATCATCTGACGGTTCCTCAAAAAATTAGACATAGTACTACCTGAGGACCCAGCTATACCACTCCTGGGCATATACCCAAAAGACCCTCCAACATATAACAAGGGCACATGCTCCACTATGTTCATAGCAGCCTTTTTTTTTTTTTTTTTAATTTTTCTCAATAGGGTTTTATTTGTGGTAACTGGCTGCATACAGCGTAGCAGCAGGAGTGGTGGGTCTATGGCAGGGACCCTGCCCTCCCTGCCTGCCTTTGAAGACTTCCTGCCTAGAAGCACAGCCAGAACATGCCACTGTGAATCCGGTTGTAGTCTGAGAGCTGCTGGATGGGCCCATATCCAGCCACTGCTGGACACTGGTCATAAAAATACTTGGAGCAAACCTCTTGCAGCATCTGGGCATCCACCTCCTCAATCCTGCTCTCCCATTCAGAGGGATGCAGCGGCCATAAGTCAGGAGGCTGCGACAAATGTCTTCACACACAGGGGTGGTGTCATCCAAATGAGATACCAAGGCATTCCTGAGGATGTTTTTGCCCGGAATCACCTCACTCTCTATAGCATTGGTGCGCAGGCGCATCCACTGGCCTTGCAAGAAGACCACATCGTAGATGCTCAAGGCATCGCCGACAAAACGTGCGCCCAGCAACCCAGTCTCAGAGTAGTTGATGTTGAAGGTCTGGAAACTCTGGCAGAATTTGTTAGCCACAGCAACTTCCACCACCGTAAGTGCAGTCGTAGTGGCCTATGATGGCATTGGCCACCTGGAGGGCCACGTTGTCTGGGTTATCCCAGTCAGGTCTTTCTACTGCAATGGCCACGTGGGCTAAAGGCAGGGAGGGCATCATCCCGATGGCGGATCTCACTGCCAGTAAAGCGACATGGACTTATACCAGGTATGGCGTCTTCTCTGTACACTTGGGAGATGGAGACACTGCTGAAGTGTTTCTGGGCAAGGTCTAGCAGCTGCTGGTGTTCCACCCCTCCAGCGGCAGCCTGCACCATTGGGGGAGCTTTGTAATGCCTGCTGAGGTTGTCAGTCAAGTCTGTACATGACAACCTCCTGATGTTCTCACTGGGCCCCTCCACAGCCTGGGCTAGAATGCTGTTGCATGCAGGTAATCAGAGGCTACATTCTGCATAGAGGCATCATTTCCCTGCATCTCCTGCAGGATCACATCTCGCTCCTTCTCGATCTGCAAGTCTTCCGGACTACTGTTCTGCTCAATATCTGCCAGGGGGGATGGAGAGATGGCTCCGTGGTTAAGAGGTCCTGAGTTCAAGTCCCAGCAACCACATGGTGGCTCACAACCATCTGGAATGCACTCTTCTGGTGTGTGTCTGAAGACAGCTGCAGTGTAGTCACATAAGCAGCCTTATTTATAGTAGCCAGGAGCTGCAAAGAACCCAGATGTCCTTCAACAGAGGAATGGATACAGAAAATGTGGTCCATTTACACAATGGAGTACTATGTAGCTATTAAAAACAATGACTTCATGAAATTCTTAGGCAAATGGATGGAACTAGAAAATATCATCCTGAATGAGGTAACCCAGTCACAAAAAACCAAAAACCAAAAAAAAAAAAAAAAAAACCAACAACCCCCCCCACACACACAGTATGCACTCACTGATAAGTGGATATTAGCTCAAAAGCTTGGATTACCCAGGATACAATTCACAGACCACATGAAGCTCAAGAAGAAGGAAGAGCAAAGTGCAAATGCTTCAGTTCTTCTTAAAAGGGGGAACAAAAATATTCACAGGAGGAAATACAGAGCAAAGACTGTAAGCAAAGACTGAAAAAAAAAGGCCATCCAGAGAGTGTCTCACCTGGAGATCCAGCCCATATACAGCCACCAAACCCAGACAATATTTCGTTCGGATGCCAAGAAGTACATGCTGACCGGAGCCTGATATAGCTGTCTCCTGAGAGGCTCTGCCAGATCGTGACAAATACAGGGGTGGATGCTCACAGCCAACCACTGAATTAAGAACAGGGTCCCCAAGGCAGGAGTTAGAGAAAGGACTGAAGAAGCTGAAGGGGTTTGCAACCCCAAAGGAAGAACAATACCAACCAACAAGAGCTCCCAGGGACTAAACCACTATCCAAAGAGTACACATGGACAGACCCATGGCTCCAGCTGCATATGTAGCAGAGGATGGCGCTGCATCTCAGTGGGAAGAGAAGCCCTTGGTTCTGCCAAGGCTCAATGCCCCAGTGTAGGAGAATGTCAGGGTGGGAAGGTAGGAGGGAGTAGGTGGTTAGGGGGCACTCCCATAGAAGCAGGGGAAAGTGGAATGGGATGGGGGGGTTATGGAAGGGGAAAGGGATAACATATGAAATGTAAATAAAATATATCCAATAAAGTATTAACTTGCTATGGGAATAACAAGAAAGAAAGAAAGAAAGAAAGAAAGAAAGAAAGAAAGAAAGAAAGAAAGAAAGAAAGGAAGGAAGAAAGAAAGAAAGGAAGGAAGAAAGAAAAGAGAAAGAAGAGCAAAAGAAAGGAAGGAAGGCAGGCAGGCAGGCAGACAGACAGACAGACAGACAGAAAATAATATAATTCTTCCCACTAACCTCTAGCTGGAATTTGGGTTGTTTTCTGAGATAGCCTAAGGAAAATCCCACACCGTAGCACTGTGATGACAGACCCACACAGTGACACTGTAGGCCACCATGACAGTCAGTGTGTGGAAACCTGAAGCAGGAGAGTGCCTCAGGTGTCCACTCAGACCTGAGGTCAGACCTTCTGGTTGAAGCATATTGATCATCAATAATATTACCAAGATGGCAAACGGTGAGTATCACAAAAGTACTATCTGTCACCTTGGCAATATTATTTCAGTGTTTTTAATTCCATTCCTTATCTTATATATTTTATGCATCAGACAACATTCCCGGGGCCAGGCAAGATGGCTCAGTGGGTTAAAAACCGCTTGCAGTACAAGTCTGATGACCAGAGATTGATCCCCAGAACTCAGAGACAAGGTGGAAACTGAGTCCTCACATTTGTCATCTGACCTCTACATGCATGACACAGGTGCACCCACACTTACACAGACACATCATATATGAACAGGCACACACACATACACAAACAATAAATGCAAAAGTATATCAGAACACTCCAGGAAGTAGGGAATGCTGGGAGGAGCTTGTGAGCCTGGCAAGAAGCTCAGGAGTTAAGGCCTAGGCTATAGTAAGTTTGTAGCATGGGCTAGCCTGTCTCTAAAAAAATAAAGCTAAGCCAAAGACAACACCTAAGCTCTGGAACTGTGTAGTGCTGTATATCTATAAACCCAACACTCAGGACGCTGAAGTAGAAGGATCTGGACCTCGAAGCCAGCTGAGCTACATAGACAGATCTGGTTTCAAAAAGACAAAAATGAAAAGAAGGTAAAACATCCCTGCAAAGCCCACCATACATCCCTCAGGACTTCAAGGGGACCACAGACAAGGTCCAGAGCCTTGGAGCCAAAGATTAACTAGAAGGTGTCAGGGGTGTCAGGGCTATGATTGCAGGGGTTGGCCGAGGCTTCCCCTTCAATCCCCACCCATTGCCTGGAGGCCCTCAGATCTGCTTGTCCGGCTGGGAAGATGCCTGGACTCGCCTGGTCCTCAGGTTTTCCATCTACACTCCTGAGCCCTGGCATCTGCCTTACTGCTTGCCTTCCCACATCCTGGCATCAGCTCCCGATTGCGTGTAGCTTGAAAAGCAGTCTGTGTGGGTGGGGAATCTTTATGAGGGTCTGGCCACTCAGAGACCAGGGAGGTGCAGCGTCTGGCAGCCTCCAATGCAGAGACTGATGAAGATCTGAACTTGGTATAGTGCCTCCCCTCAGGGACAAGGGGTGAAAGGCAGAGCGTGGCACTAGAGAAAAACAAGTAGGACAACTGCTAAACTACAGTGTGACCACTAAGCCTGTGGCTGCCCCTCCCTGTAGAGAGAAAAGGAATGGAGCCCAGGGTTGGGCCCTGAAATCAGGTCTCAGAATGCTCACAGCTCAGCCCAGCCTGCCCTTGCTTCTCACGTTGAAAGTCTGTGGTCCCCACTAGGAACCTTTGCTTTTCTCTGATCATTAGAAAGGCTTCAAGAATCACAGTTCTACTAGCAAAGCCTGCACACTTTTTCTCCAAGGGCCTAGGAGTCGAGATTTCATATTGGCTTGAAAAAGAACTGTCACTCAGCTGACCCTTATCCCACAGGTACTGCAGGGGACTTTGTATCCCCAGCAGAAGCACAGATGAACCACCTCCCTGGATGGGGATGAAGTCTGTTACCTGAGGGGTGGGTAGGATGGGAGTTAACTCCTCTGCTGATTTTTGTAGTGGCTATTCTTGGTTGTCAGCTTTACTATATCTGGAATGAACTACAATCCAGAATTGGAAGGCTCACCTGTGATCCTGATCTTTTGGCTGGGAGACACAAGTTTCTGACCTGGATCTTCACCTGTGGGACTGAGCATCCGCTAGATCCTCGGACTTGCATTCACAGCTGCTGCTGACCATTGTTGGGGGGTTGGGCTACAGACTGTAAGTCATCAACAAATTCCCTTTTACTATATAGAGACTACTCATAAGTTCTGTGACTCTAGAGAACCCTGACTGATACAGTTTTGTAGAATTTGTTTTCGTGATTTAAGACGCAAACACATTCTTTAGGAACATGAAAAGTTTCCCCCTGCCCATTGTTCCTGCTTTATAGTCCAACCTCCTGGAACAGCTCCCAACCCTTCAGTATCTCTTCTGTTTGTAGGTAAAGGCTTGTAATGCCAAATCTGGATTTGGAATTTGTGGAAAGGGACTTTTCTTGTTGTAAGCTAAGCCCCAAAAGCAATATCTGCGAGCATTAGAGGTACCAGTATTCTGGAAGGAATATCACTGAGGTGCTGCACAGTCATCCAAAGCATCAAAGGAGCTCGAATTTGGGTTCAGTTCAAACCCATCATTCATTCAGCTCAACAGTCTAGAGGCCTACATGGGTGCTTTTCTTCCCCAGGGTCTGGCAACAGGAGTATCCCTCTGAAATAAAAACCCATTCCTTATGAGTAACGATGCATCTGAAATGGTAGAGTACATACCAAACATGTCTAATACCCTGGGTCCAATCCCCACCAACACACAAGCACATGCACGAACACACACACACACACACACACACACACACACACACACACACACACACATGTGGCATATGCCTGTAATACCAAGTGCAGAAAAAACATAAATTCAGTGTTACCTTAGGCTCAGTATGAAGTTTAAGGCTATCCTGGACTAATGGAGATCTGTCTCTTAAAAGAAAATTACAATTCTTTGATATCTATGCCACTAACATGGTCTACCAGCCATACTGTACTAGTCAGCCTTTGCATTACTGAGCGGGACACCTGAGGGAGATCATTTTATAAAAAGCAAAGGTTTGGGGGAAGATCAGGAGCCTGTACTGGTTTTATCAAAGGGGCTCCTAACTGCTTTTTTATCCTGCTGGAGGCTCATGTTCGGAGAGCTTGCACTACTGAATTAGACGAAAGAGAGATTGTGGTACCGCAGTCCCAGACAAGGATCATCAGCCCTTTCCTAAAGTGGCTTCCAAAAGAGCCACCCTGAGGATCAAACCTTCAACTACAATGGATCGGTGAAAACCAAGATCAGGTCAAATCCAAAGCACAACGTATTACTACAATGGATAGAGCATCGGGTGACAACCAAAGCTTTAAGCAAGGCTGACAAGAGGTCACAGGCAGGGCTTGTCCAGAAGTTTTTCTAGTTTCCCAATTTATAGATAGAAGAGACGGTCTCATTTGTCACAGGACATCCCTTGACTTAATAAGTCCATTCCCCCAGGAGTGATGACCACACCTTTAAAGCAGAGACAGGTGACCTGCAAAGTGAGTTCCAGGACAGCCAGAGCTACACAGAGAAACCCTGACAAGCAAAAGCCAGAGGAATGGACCTCCTGTCCAAAGGAGGACACAAGAGAGGAAATTAATTCCTTGTCTATTGAGGTTCCAGGTGATTGGAGCTGCATTTATCTGATTTCTCAATAATTGTCCTCAGGTGACATGCAGGGCATTAATTACCTGACATCTCCTGTGGAATATTCAATGGATATTTTAGACACCTCACTGTTGAGTCTGGAGGTGAGGTATCATGAGAGAATATGTGGCTTAGCATATGAGAGGCCCTAGTTTTGATCCCTAAGATCTTAAAACAAAACCCTTCAAAACAAATCACCTCATTTCTTTAGGCCGCAAGAGCAGTCTTGAGAAATCCCATTTCCCTGGTCAGTACCCTTGAGGAACGAAGTTTTCAGAGGCTGTACTTATTGAAGGTGGAAGTGAGGACCCAGCTGACCCCTCAGAGGAGGTGCAAGGCTGGTGTGGCACTGAGGGCCACTAAAAGCACAGCTCACTAAAGGGTGGGAAAAGCAAACAGCTCTGGCATTTGTCACACAGTCACGAAGGATTAGGTTTCAGACAAAGGATCTGAAAGGATTGTTTTTAAGGGGGAAAAAAAGCAGGGTAATTCTAACAGATTTAAAGAAACTTAAAAGTCTTATAATGAAATGTGTGATTCAAATAAGCTTCTTGGAGCAATCAAGGAAGTCTGATCTCTGTCTTAACATGAGACATTTTAAAGGAACCATGGCTTTTTTTTTTTCAAGAATGGCATAATGGTATAGTTGGTGTTAAGTCAAATGTTATTCTCTGATGGACATATAATGTCTAGAATTTTCTTTAATACTTTAAAGAAATATAATAGAAGAGATGGAGATGATATAGTAAGAAAGTGTCTGTGTGTGTACATGCGTGTGCATGAGTGTGTGTGTGTGTGTGTGTGTGTGAGAGAGAGAGAGAGAGAGAGAGAGAGAGAGAGAGAGAGAGAGAGGAGAGAGAATGGGGGAAGTAGAGGAATCACAGTTGGCTGAAGCGGATAATTAGCTCTGTGGTATGTACTTGAGGATGTCTGTTCTGTCATTTTCTGTTGTTATTTTTATTTTCTCTTGAGGTGGGGTCTCACTATGTAGCCCCAGCTGTCCTGGAACTCGCTCTGTAGACCAGGCTGACCTCAAACTCACAGAGACCTGCCTGCCTCTGCCTCCAGAGTGCTGGGTTTAAAGGCGTATATTGAATCTAGATAGCTCACATCTGTGGTTTAAACCGGGGTGATTTAGAGAGCATTCCTAGAGTAGCACTGTAAGGAGTGGAGTATGGCCTTCCCCCGATAATTAATAACTCTGGATGGCAACACTGGTGTCAGTAAGTTAGCTGAAGTCACATGGTATCTACAGTGTGACTTAGTCTGCAGCGCTGCTCTGGTGAGCCCTTGCCCTAAACAAATCAACTGTTATGCTGAGTCAAAGCCAATCCCTTCAGGACAGGAAACGGCTCCCGATCACAGCCCTGTGGTAGGCTTTGGCTATCAATTGCTCAGGAATAAGAGCTGTGGTTCTTGGTTTTTGTTTTCTTTTCTGGGTAGTGGCGGTGGCTTAGTTGTCCTAATGTTCGGTGTGCTGTGGACATTTTCAGTGTGCCATAAGAATGGAAAGGAGAGCACAGGTCAACCTGGAGGGTCATTTAGATGGTCTGCTGCCAGAGAGTTGAGAAGTCATGGGTGTGGCAGTGGTGACATTCACCTTTCATCCCTTGCCTAGCAAGGCAGAGGCAGAGGCAGGTAGATCTCTGTGAGTTCCAGGCCAGCCTGGTCTACAGCGCTAGTTCCAGGACAACCAGGGCGACAGAGAGAAACCCTGTCTGAAAACAAAACAAATGAGCAGGAAGTGATGTGTTACTCGGCTGTGGGAGCAAACAGAGGCTTATAACAATGTACCACCTACATGTTCCTATCCACACGGCAGTGGTGGAGGCTGCCTACCTCTGTCTTCTCATTTCAGAACCAGCTTGGACAAGCCACAGAGAGTGGAACTGGTTAGTGCTCCTCAGTCTGTCTGCCCATCTGTGGTATAAAATGTTTGCTGTAACATTCTACTCACCAGAGCGGGTCAAGGAATTAGACTGTACCAAGGAAACTTCAGATCCCACAAATAATCCTCTTACAGGGGAACAGTGCGTATGGTTCGCATCGGTAATCCAATTACTTGCATATCCCAAGATAGTAACCCATAAAGGGTAAGCAATTGATTGCTGTCAAATTTCCATTATTATATTTCTCATTTGTGCAATATTTGTATATATATATTTTAAGATTGATTGATTGATTCCATGCATGTGAGTACATTGCCACTGTCTTCAGACACACCAGAAGAGGGTGCTGGATCCCCACTACAGATGGTTGTGAGCCACCATGTGGTTGCTGGGATTTGAACCCAGGACCTCTGGAAGATCAGTCGGTGCTCTTAACTGCTGAGCCATTTTAGCAGCCTGTATGTATTTTTTATAATGCACCACACTGTTCAGCTAGAGTCATGGAATCTGGAGAAGCTTGCCTTCTATATCACCTTTTCCTGCAGCATGTTGGGGAGCTCTCCTGACGTAAAAACCCCACCATTCTCCTCCAATCCGTTATCCACTCACCTGACTTTGTTGTTCATTTAGTTTTTTGTTTGCTTGTTTGCTTACTTGTCTGAGACAGATTCTCTGTATATACTTCTGGCTGGCCTTGAACTCACTATGTAGACCAGGCTGGCCTGGAACTCTCGGAGAGCTGCCTGGGTCTACCTCCCCAGTGCTGGGATTAAAGGCATGTACCACCTTGGCCAGCTTAATTCTTTTAAAAAAAAAAAAAAGATTTATTTTACTATTCTCTCTCTCTCTCTCTCTCTCTCTCTCTCTCTCTCTGTCTGTCTGTCTGTCTCTCTCTCTCTTTCTCTCTCTCTCTCTCTCTCTCTCTCTCTGTGTGTGTGTGTGTGTGTGTGTGTGTGTGTGTGTGTGTGTGCGCTTACTCGCATGGGTGTATGAAGCGTTCAGGTACCTGAAGAGGACAGAAGAAGGTGGCAGATATCTTGGAACTGGAGTTAAAGCAGGAGTGAGCCCACTGTGCTAGCTCTGGGGACCAAATGTGGATCTTCAGGAAGAACAGCAAGCGCTCTCCACTGAGTCATCTCTCTGGTTGCCACTTAGTTTCTTTCTAAAAGGGTCCACATTGCTTTCTTTACCCTGACTGCGTCTTCTTTCCCTTCCAAGGTCGAGGTTCTTTCCTTCAAAGTTATTTTGCCAGCCATCTGGAAACATCGGTCACACTAGTTTCATACTTGTCCTAACACATCACGGGCTGCACATGTCAGGGTAGCCCATCCCATTTGTGCTTTCCTAGTCAGACACACTCGTCACTTCTTTGTCCCTCCCTCTTACAGCCAGGTATGAGGTGCCTGTGCAGTCTGACTAACCCTGAGATCTTCCTTGGGATAATACAGGCGTGAGCCCATCCCTCGTCCCCTGATGACCCCCACCCCCTTCACTGCGTCATGAGAAGCTGCAGCCTAATTTAGTATGTGAGCTACCTGGAAGTCTAATTTAGGAGTGTGATGGCCTCCTTATCTGAGGGAACAATGTTTCAAGGCATTCCATGGATGCCTAAGTCCACCGATTGTACTAGGTATGCAGGGTTTTCCTACACATAACGATGATAAAAATGCAACTTACTTTAAGCAAAGTAAGAGATTAGTAATAGCCAATAAAAAATCTTGACAAATTATAACCACACATAATACAAGTATGTATCATTTGGGGCTGGTGAAAACACTGGGTATTAAGAACACTGGGTGGCTGCTCTTCCAGAGGTTCTGAGTTCAATTCCCAGGAACCACATGGTGGCTCATGACCATCTTCTGGCATTCAAGTGTACGTACAGACTGAGCACTCCTATGTTAAAAAATGCGTAAATTAATAAATTTATTTTTTTAATTATCATTTTAGCTGGATGTGTAGCTCAGTAACAGAATATAGGCTCGTCATGGGAGTTCTGCATGAATTTATAGCTCCATGCTACAAAACATTAAAAATTTAAAATACATATGAAATTTCTAATTTAGAGCATTTTTCATTTGATAATTTTGGATCCCAGTTGACAGTGAAACTTCAAGTAAGACAGGGCTACTGTTACTTTAGTGATAAAGAACTGACTGTCAGCCAGTCACAGGATAGTCAACTGATTGGATCATGTTTGAATAAAGCACACTCTGAGTTGTGGCCCGTAAGCCTTTCCTGATCCTGCCGAAGACTCTATCCTCTGAATCTACTCTGCTCTGAGGGTTGCCTGAGTTACTACTACCCCCTCTTCTTCCTCAGTTGAGATCTGAGACATATAATCTATCTCAGCTATTCCCCCCTCCCCAAACCATTCAGCCTCCCTCTAATCTTATCTCATGAGCTATGATAAGTCTGATGGTCACTTAAAACTTTATGACCAGGGTTGTCTCATTTGCCTTTGGGAACACTCTAGATTGCATCAACAGGGTCCTAATGGGTTTGGTCGGTGGGAAGGACCACAAGAAATGGGCTCCCCGTCTAGGTGTGGTTTTTATCAGCGGCTAACGCTTCTTCCTCTATCAGCTCTGCTGTCCGTTTCAGAGATTTCTCTCATACCCACCCCTATTAGTGAAGCGCTGCCTTAACCCAGCTCTGGACTCTTCCTCAGAGTCTCTTCACATTACATACATGAACTCACCACCTTCTCCCTGTCCGGAAACTAACTCATTTAACTCTGTGAACGTTAAAGCGGCTTACTTCCTACCTGACAAGACCTTCCACCATCCTGACGCAGAGGTGGCTTTGGCCTGGTAGTCATGGCAATGAAATAAATAGCTACATGTTCAGCTGGGTCTAGGGTGGTGGAGCTATTAACACCCACCAGCAGAGGGAGCTGGAGGGGCAAAGGCCACTAAGGATTACTCCCTCCTTCCTCCCAGCTGCCCCAGATCTTGGGAGACACTAGAACACAGGAAGTGTCAAGTTGTCCATGATGCAGCTCCTGTAAGGTTCAACCCAAGATGGAATGAAATTTTTCAAAGATGCAGCTGTCTTTGGGTCACCCACACTCCTGCAATGCTCCTCCCCCCACCTCCCCCATCCCCATAAGTTATCTTTCAAAGAAAAATCACAACTCTTACCTCAGAGGGAATGAGAGTTTGCTCTGGAGCCACAGTGAGTGACCATGGCCCAGGGGCATAGAGTTACTGTGTTTGATGTGAAGAATGAGACCCCACTTTCTAATAAGGAGTGAGGAAGAGGCAGCTCATTTTACAACCTTGCAAAGTCTAGTGCAATCTCAGACCAAGGTCTGGTTTGAGCACAGAAAACAGTTCTTATAACCCATGTGCAGGTGCCTCCCCCCTTTTCCACAAAGGCTGAGCACTAAAGGGGTGCACACTTCCATGTTATCTGCCACTTACAGTTTCTGTTTCCCAGTAAAGACTAGGCTTGGGCTTATCTCTTCTATGGCCTGCTTATTTTCAAGCCTTTTCATGCATTGGATTTGTCAAGTCCAAGGCAAGTGTGGCTGGTAACCTTCTAGTTTGGGTGGAGTCGGCTAGCAAGGGTCCAGGTATTTCCGTTGACCTGCAACAGGCTTGAAGACCCAAACATAGTATTAGATATGTCTTTAATATGCTGGTATTTCTAGGTTTCTTGAAACAAGGTCTTTCTATATGGCACAGGGTCTCAAACCCCAGGAGTCTTGCCTTCAGATTGTAGGTATGCACTAGGAAGACCAGCACGGTTCTGAAATTCTGTGTGAGAGCAACAAGGAAGGCAGCTGTGAGTGGTGTCATCACCCTACATTTCAGAAATTGTCTCAATTCCTGGGGGCATCTTTCCAGCCAAGTAACAAAGCAAAAGCTCCGGCTCCCTCAGGCTCGGAGTCTAGGAGTACCAGGACGAGGGAGTACAACTCAGAAAGCAGCAGTGTTCGCTGTGCGCAGGGGTAGAAGGGGGTAGGGGGAATAAAGTTGCTGGAGGTCTCGGGTGACCTCCTTTTGCGGACACCATCATGGGGTGGGGGCCATGTGATAGAAGAGGCAGAGCCCGGCTCAACTTTTTTTTGACAGCAGCAGCTCTAAGAGGAACCCAAGAACCCCATCCTCTGAGACCAGGCCTCCCAGACTCCTATGGCCACTCACCTGGCACACAGTAGTATTATTACCCAGCAGAAAAGAGAAGGGTTCCCCAGCGATGGGGGATGGGGGCAGGTGGTCACCATTTCTTTGGTGTGGCCTCCATCAGCAATCACCTGGGAGAGAGGGGGAGGGGAGATACTGAAACGGAGCTGCTAAGCGGTGGGAACATGAACTTCCTGTTTGCTCCTGTCTCAGTGGGGGCAAGAGCAGTTTATTCCCGTGTGTGCAGGCGCTGCCGCATCGTGTGAGCACGGGGATCTTGTCCTGTGCACAGAGGCGTGGAAGCGCGAAGTACCCACTCCAGTTCCACACGGACTAATGGTTTGGTGGGGCAGCCCAGCACCTTTACCTGCTGAGTCACCTCAAGAGTCCTGCTTCAGGGACTTTGTAATCAGCTCCGCTTTCTATACAAAGTGAAGGCTACTGAGTCTGGAATAGGGAACAGGAGAAGCAATCCTCTACGGCCGATTGATGCAACTAGCTTCCACAGATTGGCCATCAATCAGGGACCAAAGCAGAGACCAGACCGACTCTGAGAAGACAGGAGGAGAGATTTGCCCAGTGCTGTTCTGTGGGTGGTTAATTATAATGAGACTGCCTGGGAGGTCCCTTAATTTTTTTATATGTATGAGTGTCTGGATTGATGATTGAGGTGTGCGTGGGGGGGGGAGTGTCAATTTTATATAAGAAAATTGAGCAAGCCACAAAAACAAAACAAACCAAAAACAAGCCAGTAAGCAGCATTTCTCTGTGACACCAGGCACTCCTCAGCTAAGTCAACACAGGAGGACAGAAACAAAGAATTCCTTTGAGGATTTGGGGCACTGGGAGTTGGCTCCCTGTATCAAAGTATTTACCTGGTGTACATGAAGCTCCTTTCCCTGGCCACACAGGTCCCAGCCTTGGGTTGCCTTGGGAACATCATGTGCCAGCTTTCCAAGCCAGAGAGACCCGTGGACTTCAGGGTGGAGTGGTGGATCCTGGAGAGCTCCACCTACAGAAGCATCCGAGCTGCAGAAGCTCTTCAGGCCACCCAGGAAGGACTCCCCATGGCTCTGAAAAGTAAAATGTGGTTAGGCTACCTAGGCTGCAGACAGGAAAAGGAACCTCTGTTTTCAGAGAGACAAAGCATCCCTGCCCACCTCCAGGCCTTCTCCAGACCACCCACAGGTGACCTTGGTTAATCACTTCTCCGGATGAGACCCACATGATGGAGGAAACCGACTCCCCCAAATTGAACTCCGACCCCCATACCATGACACACATGCAGGGCACAGCTGAGTGAGCACGTGGGGACACACACACACACACACACACACACACACACACACACATACACGACATAATACAAGCAGTAAATAAAAAGAATGGAATGTGGGGAGAATCGAGTGACAGGTAAAAAAAGGACATAATAGCACAGAGAAGAAGCAGTCTCTTGAAGGGACAATGTGCTAATGGCTATGCCTACTGAGTTTTCAGAAGTGAACTTGCAGATCCAGGGAGAGGAATCCACCAGCTTTCAGTAAGAAGGCTTCAAGAAACCTGTTCAGTCCTGTTGGACCCTCTCTAGATGTTTCGAGTGTCCCCATTGGAGGACTGGGGTTTGCCTCCATGGTCATAGGCATGGAACGGCCACAGTGCCTCCTTTCTGAGGAGGTCTTCCCAACATCTCAAATGTTCCATTTCCAGGAGACCTCTCTTCTCTGTTGGATCTACCTCCAGAGTTACAGGCATGCTCGACCACACCCGGTTGTATGCTGTGCTGGGGGTCAACCGCAGGGTTACGTGAATACTAGGCAAACGCTTTGAGTTACATCCCCAGTCCCAGAGACTGATTTTGGCTGACCAAAAACAGGGAGATGGAGGCCTTGTGGACGGGAACAAGGCTAGGGAGCCTTTCAAGGGCAGCTCATTATACTTCCAAACAGCCAAAGACACAGAACACTTCCCTCTGCCACCTGAGTTCTTGTTGGCCGTGAATGAAGAGGGTGTGTATGAGGGTGAGTCTTCAGGTGAACCCTGCTTTCTGGAAAGGTACTGTATAGACAGCCTCAGTACACCCAGCCTGCCACTGGGTGGCATTGCTGCATCTCAGGAAGGGGACCGCTAAAGAGGTTTGTTGGGTAAAGGCCTCAGCTCCT
Source organism: Micromys minutus (assembly GCF_963924665.1). Lineage (NCBI taxonomy): Eukaryota > Metazoa > Chordata > Mammalia > Rodentia > Muridae > Micromys > Micromys minutus. Next base: position 25,332,381 of record NC_137981.1, on the reverse strand, counting down.
CCCTCTAGTGCAATACCTACAGTCTCCAAGCCAGAGTACAGCTTTCTGTATGTAACAAACAGAATCAAAGGAAAAGGAGGCTATCGACTTGGCGTGGGGAGGGGAGCATGGGGGGGGGGGGAGGAGGATGTGATGTAATTTTATTTCAATTAAAACATTGTAAAAATAAAAAAGTTAAAAATAAAACAAATATTTTGAAGCAAAAATTTACACACACATACGAAGAAATAGTTCCTGCCCTCCAGGAGCCCACAGTGGAACAAATGCTTCTTAGATAACAAATTACTTGCTCCAATAATAGACATAATTACTTGCTTCAGCACAAAAGCAAGGAACAACAGGCTCCAACTGAAGGGCCCAGGGGAGGAGGCCAGCATCTGATTCAGCTGTAGCCCATTCTAGGACAGGACATCTCTGGTGGTGCCTCCTGCCCAGATCATTTGGAACAGGTGCCTTGGGAGTAGGTGCTCCAGAGAAGGTTTTCAGGGTTCCTAGGAGTGGGGACTCTGTCAGCTGGCCCAGGTGTATACGGTGGGCCACTCTGTGTAGGTGCTCCATCACATGACCCTGGGGTGATGATCGTTCCTTTACAGCACTTACCCGAGCTCCTCACAGTAAAACATTCTGAATAACAATTGTTCAAATTATCCCCTCTTACCCTCCCCCACCAGAGGACCATAAGGGAACCTCTATCCCCTTGCTGTGCCTTTCTGGGGCTAGACCTGGTGCCCCAAGTTTCTCCGGAGCTCTCAGGGATTGGTGACTGTCTGTGACGAGGCTCCTTTCTGGTGGACTGGAGTAGGTGGGGCTAGTGTGGAATGAGGGTTTCTCCTCTGCTCAATTCAGCCAGGAAGGAAGGCGCCATCCACGCCAGCATGTCTTTATCCTTCCCCTGTCTATAAAATGGGAGGGCCATTTTTTTTCAGTAGAGACAGTTTAATACCTATGTGTATTGTTATTAAATACTTAAAGGTAGGACAAAGTCTATGTTTTCCTCCGGGTACAGTGGTGTATGCATCTATTTACGGTTAACATCCTGGAGCCTGCCTTAGGAGAACGGTTGCAAGTTTGATGCCACCCTGTTCTGCACAGCAGTATCAAGCCAGTCGGGATTATTATAATAGGATTCCGTCTCTAAATAAATAAATTTGTAAAGTCCATGTGTTTACATACCCTCTTTAGAACTTAACTATAATGGGGTTGAAGTCCATATTCGAATGTTTTAACTAAATTCATTTTGGAAAAATCAAAACCCAAGTGGAGATGGATTGGCTAAGCTTTTGGGTTTTGCCGGTTTGTTGAAGACTGGGCCTCAGTCATCTATACTAAATCTGTAGCAACATTCCTCCAGTGGCTGAGGTTTGAGACTGGCTTCTCCAGGATCGATGATGGCTGCCAGACGTGGGGCGGGGAGGATGGAAGGGTGGGGAGGTTGGGATTGGACACTGCTGTTTCCCTACGTTCAGCCTGGAAGTTAGCTTTGCTCATCCCGGCTAGGGAGCATAGGTCAAGCTCCACTCAGTGTATTACACGTCCACAGCTGCAGTGGTCCAGGGAAGCTTTTGTTTCCTTATTTCACTGAGAAACAGCAGGAAAGATGATGACAAGGGAGGAGGGAAGGTGGAGTTTTCAGGAGATACAGCACTTTCCTCTCCAGCCTGACTTTTACCTCAGTTTGCTTCTAAACAATTAATTTTGAAAAATAAAAACTGTCTATTTAGTCAAGCCGGGTGGCACATGCTTACAGTCTCGGCACCTGGGAGACAGAGGCAGATGTGGATTTCCACGTGGCCCGGTCTGCATAGTGAATTCCATGGCCGCCAAGGCTACTAGCTAGGGAGACCTTGTCTTTGAAACAATGAAGAGGAGGGATTAAAGAGGGATGTGCCAATCAGATCAGGCGCTTGACGCTCGCCTTTGGGTACAACTCTGTGAAGGCAGGTTGTTTGTAATTAGCCTCCAAGTTAATAAGGAGCTATTGGCTCAAACCGATGGTGTGCCTCAGCTTTATGTGCCTATACCTGAATGTGGAGCAAGGAGATGGGGCTGGGGGTGTGACTGTGCGGTCAGGAAGTTCTCCTATAGCTCTATCTACATGGAACAGCTGACCCAAGCCTCAGACAAGCTTTCCATTTAACTTCTATGCTAATAAGTCACTTTCTTTCCCTGAGGGAACAGCATTGCTATGAGACTCCCCAGGAGAAAAAGTAATTGATATTTTTAATGACAGAAAAAAAAAAAACGGCGAGTTTAACTGATATTTTAAATAAGATGAATATAAAATGTGATTGAAAAGCTGGCGAGATGGATTGGTGGGTTAAAGTATTTGTTATACAAACTGATGATCGGGGTTTGATTCCCAGAACTCATGTTATTATTATTATTATTATTATTATTATTATTATTATTATTATTATTATTATTAACATGGCTCCTACCTGTACCCCCCAGTACTCGTCCAGGCAGAGACAATAAATTTCTTAATAAACAGAGAATTGACCAGCTATTTCCCACAGACGGTGCAGCTAGAGTTAAGAAACACTCTGCTAAAAAATAAGGCAGAAGGAAAGAGCTGATTTTCAAAAAGCTGTCTGACCTCCACACATATGCAGTGGCACACAAACACACAAACCTACACACAGACACACACACACATACACACACACACACACACACACACACACACACACACACATTGATTGCAAATAACATACTGAGTATTAGATGAGGTTTTCTTCAGGAAATTGAAGATTTGATACTGATAGAACATGGTGAGAAAAACCTAGCTAACACCTGTAATCCCACCACTTGAGAAGCATCGGTAAGAGAACTGGTTGTCAGCTTGACCACATCTGGAATGAACCACAGTCCAGAATTGGAGGGCTCACCTGTGATCCAGATCTTGAGTCTGGAAGGCACAGGTTTCTGACTCAGAGATCTTGGGACATAGCGGCCATGAAAAGTTTAGACCCAGGCAAGGTAGGTAGTACATGCCTTTAATCCCAGGAGACTGAGGCAAGGAAATCTCTGAGTTCAAGGTTATCTTGGTACAAAGCAAGTCCCAGATCCAGGCGTGGTGGTACACACCTTTAATTCGGGCCATACCTTCTGCTGGTGGCCTAAGGACATTGGAAGGAGGAAGATCCCCTCTTCTTCGACTGCTTACACTTCCTTGCCAGCACATTCGTTAGTACTTTCTACAGAAGACCAGTTTAAACAGCCAGACTCATGGGACTGAGCAACTCCTAGATTCTTGGACTTCCCATCCACAGCTGCTCATTGTTGGGTTAGTTGGACTACAGACTGTAAGTCATCACAATGAATTTCTTAATATACAGAGACATTCCATAAATTCTGCGACTCTAGAGAACCCTGACTAACACAGGGTTGTTGGCCTCTCCCTTTCTGCCCGGATAGCTGGAATAGTTAGTTAAACATGCAGGTAAATACCATATACCAGCCCTGGCTGCTTTGAACACTCATGGACATCTTGGGGATGCAACCTGATAATGAATTCTAACTGATTGCTCCCACCCCCAAGGGTGCAACCCCAGCCACAACTATTTTAAACAGCTAATGCTGTTTTTTCCCCCTATAACTGTTTTCATAAAGCCAAGAGAGGGAACATTCAACTGATAGTCAACTAGAGGAATCCTTTGACCAATGCTCAAGGGATAATGCTATGATTGGTCTGAACCCAACCAATCCTTCATTTGCATAAAAGCCCCCTGTGATTGGCACCAGCACATCTTCTGTCTACATAATGAAACTGCTTAGCTCAGTTTGTGAGCTGGTCAGGAGGTACACTCTCCCGTGCTGCAGCCCATGGTGTTGCAACATTAGGCCCCATAAGACACTTCTCTCAATTGGTCTTGTCTGCTTTTAGTCGAGTGGGCAGAGCTGGTTGACCTGAAGAAGAAGCAGTACCAGTGGTGCGCCTGGTGGAATGTCATCGGTGACCACAAAGCAACTAGCAGGCTGAGCCAAAGCTGGAGGATTGCCAGCAACCATGACGATGGCAGAAGCAGGGCCCTTGAGTGCAGAGCCCCTAGGGAAGCAGGGGTAACAGTGACAGAGTCCATGAGGTCAGCAACAACAGTAGTAAAAGCAGCAGCTATGGCTTGAGGCCTTAGGCACCCAGGCTCCTCAGCTCTGACACTGGCCACTGTCAAGGGCTGGAAGATACTGATACCTGGTTCTCAAAGCAGCAACCCTTTTCTTACAACCGCAACCATGGAAACAAAGGGGAAAGGCTGAGGCATCCCAATAGTCTAGAACTACACAGGAGCTGTAACTTGTCAAAGTAAGGCTTGTCAAGAAACACTAGAGAGCACCACCAGCCATGGCCCCCAGATGTCTGCTGCCTCTAAAATCTGACCAGCGTTGAAGAGCTTCTTGTCTTCACATGTTTTTTTCTTTCTCTCCCTCCCTCTCTTCCTCCTCCTTCTTCTTTGTGTCTCTGGGAACCAAACCAAGGTCTCATACACATTAGTCAAGCACTCTATCCATGAATTACATCCCCCGCATTTGTGTGTGTGTGTGTGTGTTTTATTTAGTGACAAGGTCTTACTAAGTAACCCAGAATGGCCTTGAATTCATTCTATAGCTTCAACAGGCCTTGAATGCTCAAATCCTCCCACCTCAGCCTTCAGAGTAGCTGGGCTTACAGACCAAGTCTAGCCTTCCTGTGATTTATCTCCAGACAGAGCAATAGGACCAGCCAGATGCAGGGTAACCTAAATATACTCACTGACAAATCTGACAAAATTATAGGCAATAATATTAAAACAGTTTTATAGCCATGTCCAGGTATTTTAAATAAATTATGAGTCAAATAAGTATAATTTTAACAGACTAGAAACAGTGAACAGTTTCCAGTGACCTCTGGGACATCATACAATAGTCTGGTCTGTACATCATTGAAAATCCAAACCTACAAGAAACATATAACAACAACAACAACAAAAAGCTGGCCAGGCAGTGGTGGTACACACCTTTAATTCTAGCACTCAGAAGGCAAAAGCAGATCTCTGAGTTCGAGGCCAACCTAGTCTACAGAGTGAGTTCCACGACATTATAGGACTATACACGGAAACCCTGTCTTGAAAAAAAAAAAAAAAAAAAAAAAAAAAAGAAAGCACCAAACAAATAAACCAAACATTGAAGAAATAATGACTCAAAAGTATTTTTAAGCCAGACATAAAGCCACTTGCCTGTAATCCTAGCACTCAAGAGGCTGAGGCAGGAGAATTTAGATTTGGGAGTCAGGCTTACATTCCACTTTCACAGCCAGGAGACCCTGTCTGAAGAACAAGAAAATCCCCAAAGTGGTGAGAACTCTTTGACTATAGACCTAAGAGAGAGTGGGTGAGGGTGACCATCACCACAGCAAGGCACATTAGTGATAAAACTGCTGAAAGCCAAGACATGATTAAAAGAAACTACTAAAACTTACCTGGAGATGAAAAAAGGAACTAGGTAAGAAGAACCAAGACTTTTTCCTGCCAAAATCTTTGAGAGAGCACAACAGAGCTCTCTCCTCTCTGCCTTCCCCCACCCCCTGCCCATTTGCTGCCCCTCCCCTTCCCCTCCCTCCCTCTCTTCTTTTCTATTTTCGTTTTTGACATGGGATCACATTCTGTAGTCCTGGCTGACCTTAAACTTATGATCTACCCTGCTCAGTCTCCACAGTTCTGGGATTACAGATGTTCACCACTGTTCTTGGCTATTTTAGAACATCCTGACATGATAAAAACCTTTGTCCACCTGGGATCTCATATCTAAAATATGTTATTTATGAGTAAAAGAACAGATTTTCAGATACATAGAAAACACTGGCTATAAAAAAGAATGAGAGGGGGAGGGGAGAGAGAGATCTCAGAATCAACAGATATTAAAAGTACTAAGACTGGAGAGACATCTCAAACATTAAGAGCCCTTGCTACAGGGGACCTGGGTTCAAGCCACATGGTGACTTATAACTCTTTGTAATTCTGGTTCCAGGTCACCTGACACCCTCTTCTGGTCTCCTTGAGCATTAGATTAAACAACAACAAAAACAACCCAACTGAATTGTAAGATGTGAGTGGGGATTTCTGAAAAGAAGCTCGGTCTGCAAAAATGGATAGGCAATTAGAGCAGCAGAAATGTTGAGAAGGTTGTAATGTTGCAGGTCCAGGGGCTAATTACACCTTATCTTAGACTAGCTTAATCCAGATTTTTTTTTCTTCATGCGACACCTAAAGGATCCCAAATAAGATGGACATATTATTAAGGTTTGAGGCAGACATCTTTTCAAAGAAAATGCTGGGGCTGGAGAGATGGTTAAGAAGGTTCACTGCTCTTGTAGAAGAGCTCAGTTCAGTTCCCACCACCCACATTAGGCAGCTCACAGTGACCTGTCCTTTATCACTCTAGGGGATCCAATACCATCTTAGGTCATGTCTCACACATCTGCACTCATGTGCTCCTACACACAAACATTACATTACATAAAATACATTAAAACGTAATTTTGAGTGTGGCAAGCAGAGGCTCTACCTTACTGGAAAGGAATCCAGACCACGGTGGCCACTGATACACTAGTCCCAGAGGAGACATTGCTGAATAAAAAAAAGAAGAAAAAAGAATATCAGATGTTTTTGTTTCTCCAACAGTCTTAAAATATTATTATTCAAGACCCTAGTCAAGGTCAAGAGAAAGAAAACCAAAGCCAGATGCTGACGGAAGAAGACCAAGGAGCTGGAGCTGGAGCCAAGCCAGCACTGACCCAGGAAGAGAAGATGCTGGAGACAGCATACTCAGATAAAGTAAAAGCCGGTCTCATGATAAGCACCAGCTTCCAACAGGCAAGAAGACACGAGTCAAAAGATAAATCCCCCAAGAGTAACAGTCTGAGAAGCACAGTGACAAAGAACATTCTGATAAAGAGAGAGAGCAACAAAACTCTCTGGGACTCAAACACACAAAAAAGGCAGAAATCACTCAAGGCCCAGGCCTCCGAAAGGCCATTGCGGTAGAAGCAGGAGCTGTGGCACCCCAAGAGCTAAAGCACACAGGGAGCATGACCACAGACCCCACATACAGAGGAATAGTTTTCATGTCTTCGATGTTTGGGACAAATAAGGATTGAAAAAGAGCACAGATTTATTTGATTTTGTGACTTTAGGGACTTCTTGTCCTGGTATCAACTCCCTGTTCACGTGCATGAGTGTGGTTTTGTTTTTAATTTTTCCATTAAACTTGACGGGGCTCTACGAGAACAATAAACAGATGAATAAATAATAAAAATAAAAGGCAGACATGATCTCTTAGAAAGTAAGAAAGAAAGAAGTGAACAGAGAATTAGAGAGAAGGAGCTGGGTAGATGGCTCAGGAAGACGGTTGCCTTCAAGCCCAATGACTTGTCCGCTCCCTCCTTTGTATCCACGTGATGGAAGGAGAAGATTGATTCTCACAAGGTAATTTCTGACATACTTGCAAACATATGTACAAAAAGAACAAATGTTATTTCTGAAAAACAAGTCGTTAATGTTAGAAAAGAATATACACAGATCAAGAGTGGATTTGAGAACCCAAAAATAAGCTTGTGGAGAGCGGGTGTGGCGGCAGTCCCAAGATGGCGCTTGGGACTCAGGCCAAGTCCCTAGCACCTGACTTCCTCCTGTCCCCCCCCCAGATTAGCCACTCCCACCGTGCGAGCTGCGCAGGCGCACCCATGACTCACGATCAGGCCAGATGACTTGGATCTATGAACTGCAGCCACGCAACATGGACTGAGGAGGTGGAGTTGAGAGAGGATAAAAGGGACTGCGCTTGGGGGCGGAGGGAGAGAGAGAAAAGGGGGGAAAAAAGATTTTGACTTGCATGCTGTAAGGTTCCTGAATAAACCGTTTTGAGAAGAACGCTGTGTCGTCGCTCCTTTTCTGCTGGTCGGAGACGGCAGCGACATAAGCTCTCACATCCGTGGTCAGTTGGTATTGGCACTCGGTCAGGACAGTGGCTGAAGAGATAGCTTAGCGGTTAAGAGTGCTTGCTGCTCTTCTGGAGGACCTGAGTGTGGTTCCCAGCATGGAGGCTCACAGCCATGGCAGGTGTGTTTCTGGTGCACATAAATGAGTGCAGGTAAACCACTCACTCATACTTGTTAAATAAAATGAATCTCTTTCAAATGTTTAGGATGAGTGTTTAAACAAATGAGTATTGGGGAGAATTGAATATCCACATGCAGGAGAATGAAGTTGGGTATTTTTTTATCTTATGCCCAGGGGAAAATGGGCTCCAGCTGGATTGTTTTTCTAAGTGTAAGATCTGTGAATATGAAACTCCTAAAAGAAAACATGGAGTGAAACCGTCCTAACTTTGGGGCAGGCCAAAGTGACTTTATGACAGTAAAACAAGAAAAGGAATTGAAAGAATAAACCAGAAGTTGTCAGTGTTCCCTAAAGGACTCAAAGGCAACAAGACAGTGGAAAGACATCCCACACAATAGAAGATGGTTACAAATCTCAGGTTTGATGAACACTGCTTATTTCTAGAAGTTACAGAGCATTCTTGCAGCCTTGCAGTAAAAAGACAAATTGATGATGGGCAGAAGGCTCAAGCAGGCATTTCTTCGAAGACACACAAATCGCCAACAAGCAAGTGACAAAATACGCAACCTTAAGGAAATGGAAACCAGAACCGCCAGGAGCTGGAAGAGGTAGTGCAGCAAGGTAGCCCTTGGGAGACTGAGGCAGGAGGATGGGAGTTTAAGACCTGCCTATGCTGCAGATGAAGGTCCTGTCTCAAAAGGCCAGAAACAACAAATAAAAAATCAACAGACCAAGCAACCTACACTAAGACATCTCCACGCTCACTAGAGCAGCTGTAAGCTTTTTGGTTTTGTTTGAGGCACGGTTTTGCTTTGTAACCTAGTCTGGTCTAGAACCGAAGACTCCCATGATCCAGTCTCCAACTCCTTGGTGTTGGGCTGAGATATCTGCCCCACCACACTCAGATTTATGCAATTATCTTAAATGAAAAATAGCAAATGTTGAAGGGAATGAGAAAAGAAGCAGAACCTTCACATTACTAGTGGGAATGTAAGATTGTATAACTTCTGTGCAAATGTGGTTCTGAAATTTCTCGAAAAATATAGATATATCACATTTAATATTCTATACTATACTGTCGTGTGTCTGGTCCCTCAGGGGAAAGGGATTCCCAACATGGGTCCCCCAGAGGCATTCCCCCTTGTCACCATGCTTCGCTGCACCTCCATGGAGAATATCCCCCATTCTCTTCATCTTTTTCCTAGCATTGGTGCTGAAACCTGGGACATATCCTTTCTTTTTATATACACATCATTAGTGCCGTGACTCCGATTAAGAAACTCTGCTTCCCTCCCTGCACTGGTCAGAGTAAGCGTCCACATGGTCCTGAACTTGGAGCTACCCCTGGGAATGAATCCTTTCACTAATCCTCGTTCTAGGGCTTTTGCCCTTGAGTGAGGCTTCTCTCCCTCCTTTTGAGACTTTCTATGCCAGGCCGGGCCTGGGTTAACAGCTCTCGGGTTCAGGAGCACCGCCTCCGAATGTACTAGCAGGGGCAATTAATCCCTATTCTCTCTCACCCGCGGGTCTATGGGTCTTCGCCCGCTGTTTGTCCCTATTTCCTGGGATGTTATGGTCTAATTTACAGTAAGCAGAAAACAATATCTATATGGTCACTAAGCTGGAACCCCCTTACTAGCGATCCAGAGTATAGGTTCACTCCCGGTTCCACGGCCTTTTGCCTAGTTAGCTGAGTGAAGGGTAGGTCTGGCCCCGCCCCTTGCCTCCAGCTAGGGGCTCCGTCTGTGAGTCTTGCTTTTAGCGTGATCTATCTGTAGCCCATCTGTTTTGCACCACCCACCTCCACAGTGCTGGTTCTTGGGGAAAATCGGGTCTTGCCCCGCCCCTTGCCTCCTGCTAGGGACTCTGTGAGACAAGGTCGTGGTGTTTCAGGTATTTCCCACTCCCTGGTTCGTGTGGCGCAGCCAGGCCAAGCCCTGCCGCCGAGGAGTCCACAAGGTAACTGGAGCCAGAGGCCCAGAGCTGGCCGACCAGTGGCACAGCCCCAGCACACACATAGCCGTCGCCACCCACAGACAGCAGCGCTGCTTCAGTACTTTCCCCGCCCACCGAGGGGCGGGGCGGCGCCGGCCCGTGGCCTGAATTGCAGGTCCAGAGCTTCTAGCTGCCAGGAGGACCTGCCTGGGTCCCAGCCACTCACCTGCTGCCTCAACGGCCCCTGTGTGTGCATGCTGGTCCGGGGTGCTCTCCTGCTGGTGTGCACTGGTGCCTGTTACAGGCCTAAATCTGCCTTCTTCCTCTACTATTTTCAATCTTATCCTGTCTTTATGATTTTTGCTACTGCCATTAAGGTATAATGTGCTATATTTAAATGTAACTAATCAATAAAGCCCTCAATCTTGTCATAAGTCTGATATATATATGACTGACAGAATCTCCAAAGCCTTTAATGGTCGAGCCCTCAAGGTCTCAGAAGATATAAACACAGCTTCAGTGGGCAAAACTAGATAACCTCAGAGTCAAATGACTTATCTAAATACAGGCATGTCATTTCTCATGCTATATATCCACTCCACAGAGAAAAGGCCCTGTGTCCTCTGGGTTTGAAAGCCAGACTGACTTGTCCAAGTTGCCATTAAGACAATAGAGACCACAGGGAGCTGTTGGCTAATAGACTCTGTCATTTTTTAATTAATATATAACTGCTAGATTATAGTTTACTCTTACCCAGATTTCTGACTACATTGACAGCTAAGTTTACTGTAGCCTTACAACTAAAGAAACCGACTTCTAGGGCTGGAGAGATGGCTCAGTGGTTAAGAGCACTGACTGTTCTTCCAGAGGTCCTGAGTTCAATTCCCAGCAACCACATGGTGGCTCACAACCATCTGTAAAGGGATCTGATGCTCTCTTCTGGTGCGTCTGAAGACAGCAACATTGTACTCATACATAAGTAACTAGATATTCAAAATATATAAAATCAGTATATACTTTAAAAAAAAAACAGAAACAGACTTCTAGTTTCTAGCAACTAGTTCAGATATAAGCTTTCACAGATGTAAATGGCTACTTCCTTACCTAAACTAGGGTTTCATTAATGCTTCATGTTTTCTCCTCTTGCTAAACTTTCCTTTCCACTATACCATCCAAATATATAATTCTGGTTTCTTCTGCTCCATAAAAAGCTAATCTTAAAGAATGTTTATGTTATTAACTCATGTTGTTATCTCTTTTATGAATTTAAAAGCTACAGGAAACCCACTCAGACCTACTTCTCATGGACCAATTAAGACTCCACCCAGATAAGTACATCTGCCTAAAGCTCACTGCTTATTCCAAAGGGTGGGATTCCACTGGGTTTCAAATATACATCTAAGGAAAAAAAAAAAAAAAAAAACTTTTCTTCTTCATGGCAATAGCTCCTGCCATGTGGGTCACTTAGACAGGATTTCATCAACCATACGGTTTCACTATTCCTGATACTAGATTGCGGCTAAAATTCTCACATACACCTGCAGATTGATAGGCTTAACACTACAGCAGGCAAGGAGGACCCCCATTTCCCAGACAAGGTCTGGCCAGCCTTTACTGGGTAAGAGGGTTAGTCCTCCACAGCCAAGGTCCCAAATAAGACTTCGACCAGTAGATGGGAAGCTTTCCTCAGGAATGTCCCTTGATTACTCCCACAGGGCTCTTGCAGCCGGCTCTTACAGAGCGAAGTCCAGGCCTAGCTGGGACATTCTCTATCAGTCTGGGACTGATGCAGCCACCAGGAGTCTGAGTGACTCAGACCTCTGGACTTAGGCAGATTTTTTTCATTATTGAATTTACCTGCTGGGATGCTGGGACAAGATAACTCAATAGCTCCCCCAACGGGCAACTCGATGTCTCTGAACATACTGCCAGGCTCCCCACTGGGGTGTCTCCTGGACAATTTCAAATCTCCAAAACTAAGGCCTCAGCTGAGGACATCAGAACTGATACACCTTTGCAATAATGTCTAGACTCAATATCCATTAGACAGTGATTCAAAAATTGCCACATAATGGCACACTAGATCATTTTATGGGATCTTTATACATACAGCCAATGGTCTGGTAAATAAAAGAGGTCCCCATCCCGACTCCTCTTATTTCATCATTTGACTATTTTTTTGATTCAAACCCCATAGATAATAGTCTTTCTAAATAGAGTCGGAAAACTGCTCCATGGTTAGATATCAGGATACCTATATCGGTTATCTCATCTAAATATTATGATCTCTTGTTTTCTCTTTGGCCAGACAGACATGAGGGCTGCCATATGCTAGGAACATAGATCACTATCCAGAAATATTGATTCCTTGATAGCTGTGGTCCTTCAGAACTGACAGCTAAAGAAGGTGGTCTTTGCCTGTTCCTCCAAGAAAAATACTGTTTCTACATCGACAAATCCGAGGTAGTGAGAGATAAAATCCAAGAGCTACAATCAGACATACAGAATTTTTAAGGAACATGAGACCTCCAATTTCTAGAATTTCGAAATCTTTATATGGAAGTGGGTACTCCCTTCCATAATGCCTTTCCTGGTCATCTTCCTGGTATTACTATGTGCTCCCAGCCTCATTAATCTTGTTCCTACATTCCTTCAATGACAGATACAAAATATTTCTAACCAAACTATTAATCAGTTCCTGTTACAACATTACCAGTCGCTGTCCATGAAGGAGCCTGACGTGAATGTTTACCAAGTGGACCCCATGGTGAAAGCCAGCTACACCCTGAAATTGATGATGCCCCAAGACAGCAGGAAGTAGCCTAAGAGACTAGGTGTCCCTATTCCCCTTTCACCATCGGCCTCCCCCTCCCTTATTCTTCCTTTTTATGGTAAGAAAGGGGAAGCATTAGGACTGCTCCTGAAAAAAATTTTCGTTCTTCCAAACATACTTAATCTGTACTTAGAGTGTGTGTGTGTGTGTGTGTATGTGTGTGTTGTGTGTATGTGTGCATGTGTATGTGTGCGTGTGTATGTGTGTGTGAGTGTGTGTTTGTGTGTGTATATGTGTGTGTGTGTATGTGTGTGTGTGTGTGTGTGTGTGTGTGTGTGTGTGTTCTAGCATCTTGTCACGTCCAGGTGCTCATTACATCTAGAACAGCTCCAGAGAAGCAACAGATGCTTCAGCCTTCTCTCACAGACACAGACGTTTCTATTGGACCTATTCCTTCTGAGCTATTCTCACACACCCTGGAAAACAAGGAAACAGACTGGACAAACATCCCTATTCCCACTTTTCTAGCCACTTTTCTAGATTCTCTAGAAACGTCGCCCCAAAGCAAGTGTGAGGCAGTCAGAGATTAATCACAACAACCCTATTCCTGCTTTATCATAGTCTCTAATTTTTCTTTTTTTAATTAAACCGAAATGGGGAAATGTTGGGATTCTGTAAACCCTACCCCCACAGTTACCTGGCAACAGCCAGGTATGCTCTGCCCCAGTTATCTGACACTATAAAGGGGCCTGCTTGCTCCCTCCTCTCTTTCTTAATCTCTTACTCTCTTCATCCTCTCTTTTTCCCTCCTCTCCCCATTCCCTCCCCCCCCACATGCTCATGGCCAGCCTCTACTTCTCTACTCCTCTCTTCCCTCTCTCTGCCCCTACTATCCTCTTAACTCCCCTCCCCATGCCCTGAGTAAACTCTATTCTATACTATATCATCATGTGGCTGGTCCCTCAGGGGAAAGGGATTCTCAACATGGGTCCCCCAGAGGCATCTCCCTTGCCCCCATGCCTTGCCACATCTCCATGGAGAATATATTCCGCCCCCCCACACGCTCTGTTAATCTTTTTCCTAACATTGATGCTGAAACCCGGAACATATCTTTTCTTTTTTATGTACACATTGGATAGTATAGATAAAGTTATCACTTTTCTCAGAAACTTCACTAAATACCTTTCTAAGAGTATTGAAGTTCATGTGCTGGGAATATAGGTTAGTATGGAGCGCTTAATTAGCACATGTAAGGCTCTGGGTCCTATTCCCAGTACCACAAAAAGAAGGAAGGAAGGAGAAGGGAAAGGAAAGGAAGGAACCACATATTCATAAAAAACCTGCACATGTATATTCATAGCACCATTCATAATGAAAGGGAGAAGGTATTTTGAGTGTGTACTTACAGATAAGCTTAATGAGCAAAGAATTATTCTATAATAAAAAAGGGATGGAATGCTAATTTGTTACATCACAGATTTAGCAAAGCATTTTTACCGGCCGGGATATGTATGGCTCAAAGATAGAACACTTGTCTAGTATTTGTAAGGTTTTAGGTTCTATTCCCTCCCAGTATTAGAATAAAATGCACATTAGACTAAGTGGGGGGGAAAAAGAACTGCAAATAATGATTTAACTCATAGGAGTGATCTGGAATAGGCAAATCAATAGAGAGAGAACATAGATCAATGGTTATACAGCTTGGGGAGGAGGGACTGGGCTAGCCTGGAGTTCTCTATGTAGCCTAGGATGGTCTCAAACTCAATGCTTACATAGTTCCCAGAAGGGGCAGCACAAACTGCTCTTTAAAAAATGATTTGTGTTAATTTATGTGTATGAGTGTTTGTCTGCACGTGTGTCTAGCCACCAATGTGTGTCTGGTACTCTCAGAGGGCATCAGATCTGAAACAGGGATTACATATGGTTGTGAGCCACCATGTGGGTTCAGGGAAGTGAACCTGGGTCCTCTGGAAGAACAGCCAAGGATCTTAATGTGTAAGCCATCGCTCCAGGCCCCACAACTGCTCCTGGATTTAGGAAAATACTCAGTTTCACTCCCACTGGGAGAAATGCAGAGCTAAGCCACCCTGGGATCACAGACCTCACTTATCAGATTGGCAAAAACTCAAAAAGCTGACAACACACCCTGAAAGCTGTGGGAAAGCACCATGCTCATGCATAGCTTGTCCAGGTGCAAAATGGCACCACCCCACAGAGAAGAACTTGGCAATGTCCAACAAAAATCGCCAAGCATGCGTTTCAATCCAGTCATTCTGCTTCTGAGAATGTATATAACAGTTATCCCTACATATGGACAAAATGATGTACCGGCCCTATGCGTTCTTTTACTCAATGTAAGATAATTTGCTCTATCACTATATTTACTACATTTTATTTATTATAAATAAATTTATAATGTAAATTTAATATACATATTTTTATTCACTATACGATTATTTTTAATAACAGAATCCTGGAATTTCTCCTAAAATGGCTATCTATTGGTGTTTAGTTAATAAACCCTGGTTCATCTATATACTAGATACAGGTGCTTAAAATATGAGCAGAAGGGGCTGGAGAGAGGGTTCAGTAGTTAACGGCACTGGCTGCATTTACAGAGGGGACTCAGTTCCCAGCACCCACCTGTTGGCTCACAACTATCCTTAACTCCGGTTCTGGAGGATCTGACATCCTCCAAGAGCACCATACAGGAAAAACATTCATACACAGAAGACAAAATAAATAAACTTTTAAAAATCATGTTTTAAAATATAAGTAAGAGATGGGACCTGGTGGAGCAGGCCTGGAATCCCAGCTACTCGGGAGACTAAGGTAGAAAAACTGCAAGGTCAAGAATGGCCTGGACAAATTAGTCTCAAAAAAAGTGTAGCAGGACTAGAGATTCAACTCTCTGATACACGGCTTACCTGGCGTGTACGAAGCCCCAATTTCAGTCTCTAGTACTAAAGGAACAACAAAGAAAGAGAGAAGGAAGTTCTTTTACATATCGTATTAATTATTTTTATATTGCATGATAAAGCACCATGACTAAGGTAAAGGGTTTACAGTTCCAGAGAGATAAGAGCTCATCACCATCATAGCAGGGAACATGGCAGCAGGCAGGCAGGCAGGCAAAACACTGGAGCAATAGCAGAGAGCTCCCATCCTGATCCAGAAACAGGAAGCAGAGAGCACGCTGGGGTTGGAGAGAAGCCTTTGGTTCCTCAAAGACCATCCCCTGAGGCATACTTCCTCCAACCAGGCCACACCTCCTAATTCTTCTCAAACAGTTCCACCAACTAGGGACCAAGTGTTCAGGCATATGAAATTATGGGGGCCATTATCATTCAAACCAAAGATTTCATCCCCTGGTCCTCATAGGCTTGTAGCCGTATCATAATGGGAAATGCATTTAATTCAGTATCAAAGGTCTCTCTACAGTCTGTCAGTCTCAATACTGTTTAAAAGTCCGAGTGTCTTTTGAAACTCAAGGCAATCTCTCTTTTTAAAAAATTATTTATTTATTTTATGTATAAATGTACTGTTGCTATCTTAAGACCCCTCACAAGAGGCATTGGATCCCATTACAGATGGTTGTAAGCCACCATGTGGTTTCTGGGAATTGAACTTAGAACTGCTGGAAGAGCAGTCAAGGCAGTCTCTTAATTGCAACCTACTGCAAAATTAGAAATAAAATCACGTATTTCAATATACAATGGCATGGAATATATATCACCATTCAAAAAGAAAAATGGGGACAGAGTGAGCCGACCAAGAGAGACTCAAATATACCACGGCAAATGGTGTATTTTCCATACGTTTCCGTTCCTTGTAGCTCCACCTTGTCGGATATCCCATGGCTTTGGCATCTCTAGCATCTTGGGATTTCCAATACAATCTAGACTTCCCTTTCACAGCTTTTAAACTGTGGTCTCTCAGGGTTACCACGCAAGGACTCACTCCACTGCTATCTCCCTGCCCCTCGCTCGGGTTACAGAGGTAACAGTGAGGGGACAATAACTCCAGAATCTATTTACTCCTGTTCATGGCTGGAAAGTTTGAGTCACGTGGATAACATCACCAAGTGCCTGCCTGCAATGGAGCCTGCGCCCTGCCAATCACATTACATCACCAAGTGCCTGCCTGCAATGGAGCCTGCACCCTGCCAATCACATTACATCACCAAGTGCCTGCCTGCAATGGAGCCTGCTCCCTGCCAATCACATTACATCACCAAGTGCCTGCCTGCAATGGAGCCTGTGCCCTGCCAATCACATCACATCACCAAGTGCCTGCCTGCAATGGAGCCTGCTCCCTGCCAATCACATTTGCAGCAGTTTTTTTTTTTTTTTTTTTTTTTTTTTTTTTTTTTTTTTTTTTTGCTTTTGTTTTTGTTTTTAGGAGCAGAAATTTTCCTTAGGTCATTACCTTTTACAAGTTGGAAGCTTAGCTGGATAGAACTTGCTCTTAATGAACCCCCCTCCCCTCTCCTTTATTTTATTGGGGATCAAGCCTCTCCTTAAGCTCCTTACCTCCTTCAGGACAAGGGTTGGCTCTAGCACTTTAACCAGGCAGCACTCAGGAGACAGAGACAGGTAGATCTCTGTGAGTTCGAGACCAGCTTCACATACAAAGTGAGTTCCAGGGCAGCCAGGAATACATGGGGAAATACTGTCTCAAAAAACTAAACAAGCAAACCAACAAACTATCCTGCTCTTTTTTCCCTCAAACTGCACATTTCCCATTTCGTTTTGCCCTGCTTGCTTTTTTTTCTTTGTAGACGGGCGTAAGAATGATCACCAGTAACCACGTTTCAGAGTCAGTACTAGGCTGTCTTCAGATCATCTCTCCCAAAGAAATTAGTTCATTATTTTGAAATTAGGCTCAAAAATTTTAAGACACAGCCAAGAAGCCACATTTTTTTTTTTTGCCCAAATTCCACAAGAATGATTTCTAGCCCAGTTGCTAACGTTGTTCACCTCTGAAGTCTCTTAATAAATTAATGAATATATTTCTCTTAAGAATATATCTCTGCCAGGTAATGGTGGTGTAGATCTTTAATACCAGTGCTCATAAGGCAGAAGAAGGAGGATCTCTGTGAGTTCAAGGCCAGCTTGGTCTACAGAGCAAGTTCTACAACAGCCAGGGCTATACAGAAAAACCCTGTCTTGAAAATTGAAAAAAAAAAAAAAATTTACCCTAGCCACAATGGCTGTTAAGAAAACAATCGATAACAAATTCTGGTTCAGTCATTGCAGAGGAACCTTCTACCTGGCTAGTGAACAGATGAACTAGTACAGCTATGGAAGAAACCAGCGTGGAAGGAAAGAAAACAGAAAGAAAAACTCAGAAACAAAGAGGAAAGATAACATCACTCCCAACCTAAAACTAGAACTGTCATGTGATCCAGCTGTAACAGTTTCCAGTATATTCCCAATCCATTTTCATGTTTATCTCTGCACCACTCAGTAGCCAAGACACTGTGATGCCTGTGGACAGATGAACAGATGAAGAACATGTGTCTTATACACAGTTACAGCTGTGATGAACAAGAAATGATGTTGTTTTCAGAAAAAGAAGTGATGGTAGAAACAATTGCATTAAATAAAAGAAGACAAAATCAGAAAGACAAATATGGCGTTTGTGGAATTTACTCTTAAATAAATGTACATTAGATAGACATGTAGAAAGAAAGCTATGTGGGGCGAGGGGAGGGATAGAAAGGGCGATGGGAGGTGAGCAAGAGGAGACAAGGGGAGGGGTAAAGGGAATCAAATACCGAAGGCACTCTCCACACAGAGACTAAATCCAAATTCCTGTGTGCATTCGTGAGTGTGTAGGTATGTGAGTGTGTGTGTGTGTGCGCGTGTGTGCGCTTGAGCATATGTGTGTGAATCACACAATAAAAACAGAAATTCATAGGGACCAAAATAAATATGAAATAGTGGCTTTCCTAATAAATAATAGGCTGTTTCCTCAGCGCATATTAGGCAGTGAATAAGCACAGATAATTATTCAGTCTTTCTTGAACTGTTGTGGCTTAGAAAATGTTTCTCCCAAGTACAGTCCTTGAGAGCACCCTCAGGAAGAAAGTCTCTCTCTCTCTCTCTCTCTCTCTCTCTCTCTCTCTCTCTCTCTCTCTCAACTTCCACTGTCTTCCTCTTTTTCATCCACTTCTTTCATCCTCCCCGAGGCCGGCCACAGAAACTAAAATACCTTTTCCTCAAGGCAGGTCATAGAAATCAGAAGTTCTTTCTCCAAAGCCAACTGTGATACCTAAAAATATTATTTTAACTTCCCCAACCTGTCTGTGTTAAAGCTCGTCATAAAGAAATTGTCTGACCTACTTTGTTTGATAGTAGATCATAAGACATGTACACACACCCCACACACACTCCATTCCAGAAAGGACCTTGCTCTATATGCAGAAGAAAGAGCTACAAAGAGGCCAGAAAGAATATGAACAGACAGGCCTTGTGGGATTTCCACCCTTTTCCCATAGTCATGACAATTAGAGTATGTCCTTTTCGGTTGTTCCTCAGTCACTTTACCACTAAGCTATCCCTAAACCATCACATCTGTGCATAAAAGTGGATGCTTCACCCCGGGTGTTTACAGTGAGTGCATAGGTAGATATGTTTGTGCTTTCCCAAGATGTCAGAATTTACTTAAGTCACAAACCCGGACAATGTCATAGGCTCTGAGTCGCCAAGCACAACTGAGTTCACTTGCTGGTGTGAGCACTGGGAATCAGTTTCTTTTATCCCATTCTTCATTAGTAACATTAACTCCAGTTTGGACATTAAATGCCACACAATAATCGACACACACAATGGTGATGAAAGGGTTAAAGTGGCTATGGGGATCAAAGATGTCTTCCTGAAGGCAAGAGAAGAAACTGGACACCCATGCAAAAGGAGTCAGCACAGGTAGATGAGGAGCTGTGAGCCCACTCTCAGAACTGTCTTGAGACGTGGAGCTTGTTCTAAATCAAATTGGCAGGACTGAGTCTGGACAGAGGCAATCCAAGTGAGCAGCCAAGCAGGGGGATCTTGTTGAGCTGAACCCCAAGGTGTATGTGTTTAATGGGACAGAGTCAGAGTTCATCACCTCATGGATCTCATAACGTACATGTGAACGGTCTGGTGATAGGTGTGTAAGTGCTGCTGTACCTCAGTCTCTGTCTTCTCATATGGTCCAGGTATGAGGCCTGTATCAGTATTTGGTCCAGGATATTTACTAAGTTCACAGGCTGGTTTTCTGATACAGTTTTGATACCATGGTATGTTCATGTGTTCCTGAGTTAATTTGGTTAGTTTACAAGTCAGAACATTTTATTTGTGTGAATGTTAATTATCAGTTTGTGCCGTGGTCTGTACTGAGCAGATGATGTCTGATCACATCCATAGGTAAGATGTGAAGTCACTCCGATTCATCCTCTGTGCTGAAAATAAGACAAATTGCTCTTTCCCAAATTAAAGACACCCAGGGCAAGGTCCAGCTACTCTTCTGTTCGCTATGGGTGAGCCAAGAGCAGTCCTCAGTCTAAAGGCTTAACTGTCACATAAAAACATCATCCATAAAACAAACAAACGAACAAATGAAGTCTGTTTCTTGTTAACCCATCTGCTGCTATAAGAGTCTAAACTGCCACCCTTTAAAGGGAGAAAACCAGCACAGGCATGGTGGTTCACACCTGTAATCCCAGCATTAGAGAGTGTTGGGCAGGAGGATTGCCTTAAGTCGGAGGCCATATAGTAAGTTCCAGGCTAGCCTGGGCTACACAGCATGACCCTGTCTCAATTATCTAACAACTAAATAGCTAAATAGCCAAATAACTAGCTAACTAGCTAACTAACTAACAAGATGAAGAGGAGAGGGATCCAATCCCTTCTTCTACCATACAGAACTACTAACAACACAAGAAGAGAAAACTACCTACAACTCTATAATGAGATTAAAACCTGATCAAAAGCCAGAAACCATTCACCCTCCAAAAGCATGGCTGCAATATCATGTAAGATTGTAGGTGATTTTCTGTTTTCCCTTTGTGTCCTTCTATTTCCAATAAGAAAGGGGAAGGATGAAAGTCAAACATATACTTCTTGAGGTCAGCCGATTCATTCACATTTTGCACAGCTGAATATTAGTTCTTGTTTTTTTTTTTTTTTTTTTTTTTTTTTTTTTTTTTTTGGTTTTGGTCTTTGTTTTTGTTTTTTTTTTTTTATTCAGGAAGCATGTTTTAGTGATTCTGAATCTTTTTTTTTTTTTTTTTCAAAATCCTCAGGCGGTCTGGAATAGTAAAATCCATGTTTTGTTTTTGCTTGCCTTTTTAAAAACATTCTCTTTTTTTAAAAGCCTTGGAATCTCAGAAGCATCGGGCATCATCTTGCATGCTCATGAGTTTTCTCTGGCTCACAGATAATCTGGTTTTCTGTATGGAGATTAGATACCTGTAACCAAAGCAGGAGTAAAGGGCTGGAACTTGGAACTCTACCTCCCAGTCTCCATAAGGGCAGGGACTGAAGGTTAAGTTGATTGCCAGTGACCAGTGATTAAATAGATGATCATGTCTGTCATAGAAAATCTAAAGGATGGCTTCAGAGAACTCGCAGGTAGAAGACAGAGGGTAGGCAGGGTACCTGAAGGGGATCTGCAAGCTTTCCACCCTGACTTCACTCTAGTATCTCTTCATCCTTTATAACATCATTTATGATTGATTGATGGCCAACATGCTTCTTTAAGTTTTGTCAGCTGCTCTACCGAATTAATCAAAAACCAGGAATGGACTGTGGGAATCCCAATTTACAGACAATAAGAAGTTCTGGAGGTTGGCCTTCTTTCTGCCATTTGAAGTTTGAGGACAGGCTTGGGGACTTGAGCCTCAAGCTATGGCTGAATTGAATTCAGTAAAAGACAGATACCACTTAATTTCCATTGCAGAACTAATTTAAAAGTTTTCAAACTTTATTATTGGTGTGTGTGTGTGTGTGTGTGTGTGTGTGTGTGTGTGTGTGATATGCTGGCACACATGCACAGTGTTCTCTGTGGAGTTGGCTCTTACCTCCCACCTTTTTTTAAAAAGATGATCTTCAACTTTTTTTTTTTTTAAGATTTATTTATTTTTCTTTCGTAAATGACCACACTGTCCTTGACACACCAGAAGAGGGCATCAGATCCCATTACAGACGGCTGTGAGGCACCATGTGGTTGCTGGGAATTGAACTCATGACCTTTGGAAGAGCAGACAGTGCTCCTAACCACTGAGCCATCTCTCTCCAGCCCCACCTCCCACCTTTATAGAGCCTGTGGGGATAGAATTCAGGCTGTCAGGCTTATGGTGTAAGCATCTTTACTAGCTGAGCCACCTCACTTGCCCAGTGTCTTAGTTACTATTCTATTGCTCTGAAGAGACACCATTAACAAAGCACCATTCATAAAAGAAAGCATTTGATTGGGAGCAGGAGCTGCCTACAGTTTCAGAGGGCTAATCCTGGAGGAGAAGTTCAGAGCTTTACATCCTGATTAGCAGGCAGCAGGCAGAAAGAGAAAGAGAGAAGAGAGGGAGAGAGACAGAGACAGAGAAAGACAGAGCTAGATAGAGAGAAACAGAGACAGAGAAAGAGAAACAAAGAGATAGAGACAGACAGACAGACAGACAGACAGACAGACAGACACACAGAGAGAATGAAAAAGAGACTGGGGCTCACATGAACATTTGAAACTTCAAAGCCCATTCCAACATGCCTCTTCCTACAAGGCTACACCTACCCACAAAGCCACATCTCCTTCCCAGTTTATCAACTGGAGACTAAGCCTGGAAATATATGAGGCTTTGAGAGTCACCATTGTCATTCAAACCACCAGACCACAGACATCTAGTTGGTGTCATGAGTATTCACAAGCAATCGAGGGAGCGAACATGCCCTTGTGCATGTGTGTGTGTGTGCGCGCGCGCGTGTGTGTGTGTGTGTGTGTGTGTGTGTGTGTGTGTGTGTGGTGTGTTGGCACACATGCAGCATCCTCTGTGGAGCTGGCTCTTACCTCCCACTCCTACATGGGTTGTGGGGTTGAAGGCAACCATCTTTTCCAGCTGCACCATCTCAGTTGCCCCAGAACTGATTTCTTAGTTTGTATGTAGGGGAAGTCCTTCAGGCATTTGGTATTTGTCTTGTGAAAGGGTAACAGAAACAGATTTTTGTTTTTCTTACATTTTCAGAGATGCGTTACAAGAAAAGGGGATTAAAGGCAGATGTCTTGGGGCAGGCAAGATGGCTCAGTGGTTAAGGGCTTGTATTAGTCTTCTACTGGACCTAGGTTGAATTCCTAGCACGCGTTCTAGGAATCTCACAATATCCGTAACTCCAGCTTCAGGACTAGATAGCATTTCTAGCCGCTGCAGACACCTCCACTTACTGGACATACTCCCACACAGACATAATTTTTAAAAATGATAAAAGCAAATTAAAATATTTTTCTGTGCTCTTATACTTTGCCTGAACATATGTCTGTGTGAAGGTGTTGGGCGCTCTGGAACTGGAATTACAGACGGTTGGGAGCTGCCATGTAGGTGCTGGGAATTGAACTCAGATCCTCTGGAAGAGCTGCCAGTGCTCCCAACCACTGAGTCATCTCTCCAGCCCCATGAAATCAAATCTTTAGAAAAACAAACAAACTCTTTAAAGCTGAATGACTCTAAGCTGGGATATCGATCAGTGGTGAAGTACCTGCTTCACATGCGCAGGCCCCTGGGTGTGAACCCCAGTAATGCGAAAGAAACTGTGCTGTCTGATCACTGGACTCTTGCACACATCTATGAAACCCAAATGGAGAGGGAGCACCTTCATGGAAGCAAGGAAGGGGGAAGGGAGATGGGAGGGGGGAAGGGAGGAAGGGGATAACATTTGAAATGTAAATACAGAGAATATTCAATAAGAAAAAGAAATCTGAATGGAGATGATTGTTTATTGTAATGGTATTGTCTTCTCATGTATTAATCAACCACTAGGACTGAGAGGCAGCTCAGCACTATGGCATGTGACTAGATGTGCTAGAGCCCTGGTACAATCCCCATTACCACAAACCATACGTGTCTGATTTTCTTTTTTTTTCAGATTTATTTAATATATATATATATATATATATATATATATATATATATATATAATTTAATATAATATTTCAGACTTATTTAATATATTTATATAATTTAATATAATATTTCAGATTTTATATATATATATATGTACATTGTAGCTGTCTTCAGATACACCGGAAGAGGGCATCAGATCTCATTACAGATGGTTGTGAGCCACGATGTGGTTGCTGGGATTTGAACTCAGGACCTCTGGAAGAGCAGTCAGTGCTCCTAACCACTGAGCCATCTCTCCAGCCCCTGTGTATGATTTTCAAACTATGTTATGTGTGGTGGTACCTGCTTTTAATTGTGCCACTTGGGAGGCACAGGTTGGTGGATCTCTGATTTCTAGGCCAGCCAGGGCTACACGGGAAGACTGTCTCAAAAACAAAACAAAACGAACAAAACCACATATTTGAAGATGGCTTTTATGTTTTTAGTTTCCTATTGCTGGAAAATGGACCCAAGATCTCATAGCATCCTTGTGAAATGTACTGTTCTGGAAGTTTCTTATTCCTTCCCTTTTCATTTCCCTCTATAAGAAAGCAAAGATTTGAACGGAGAGTTAGGGCTAAGCTTTACTGAATGTTTTCTCTTCTGAATTTTATGGTGGTGGTGATGTGTGTGTGTGTGTGTGTGTGTGTGTGTGTGTGCGCGCGCGCGCGTGTAATAATCTGTTCAGAGCACCTTCTCTCCTCCTAGAGAAATTGGCCTTCCATCCCTCCCTAGAGGCTGAGTTATTGAAACAGCCTCAGAATGCTTCCTCTGTGACCTCCCCTTGAGTTTTGCAGTGAAGGAGTCTCAAAATGAGGTGACAGGTGGAACATAATGCATGTTCCCTAGCTCTCCCCACAGATCTCCTCACCCAACTCCTGTGAGCATCACTAAAACTCTCTGCTTCTACATGGTGGCTCCTCACACAGCCTTTCTGTCTCCAGGCCACTCTTCTTACCTTCCCCGGGCCCAGGGGAGAAGGCAGACCTTTTGTTTGTAGTTCTGAGCCCCACAGTACTGCCTTCTCCCTGGTGGTTACTTTACACCTCCCCTTCACCTTTGTGAATAGTACCTTTATTACACATTGCACTCTCCTCAAATTACCCAATCGAGAATGTCATCTGTTCTCTGCCAGGCCCCCGACAGATAGGATCCCTCAGGAGATAGGGAGTAAAGTCATCCAAGCTTGGTGTCGGTAGGTGATATAGGCAGGCTTGGAAACAGGTCTGTCTGCATTTAAATCCCTCCCACCTTGTGTCAGGACAGACTGCAGCGTCTGCAAGGAGGCTCCCGGGGCAGGCAGCAAGTTGAGCATTTGGGAGACATCCAGGCCTGGGTTTAGGAAATAAGCTCTTCTGTTCTATGCCCTGGACCATGCCATGCCCGGAGGCTGTTCTCATGCCTGGTGCTTCTGGAGTTGGTGTGTGTTCTCCTCATTATTCATGCTCCAGAGACATGGTAAGCTCGGCCCTTACAGCACTGGATCAAATGGAATAAGCCATGTCACATGACTTTTTCCTATCCCACTGCACCTGAAAGTTTCGTTTGCATGTACTGCAGCGCATTATTTGTGAACAACAACAGCAACAATGAAAAAGGTGCCTTAATCACTTGACCCGTTGGAAAAATGGCACCATAGGGTTGCTCAATCCATGGTTGCCACAATCTTCAATTTGTAAATAGCACATTATTTGCCAAGTGCAATAAAACAAAGTCTGCCCCTTTTCTGCTGCCACTGTGTTTGCCCAGAAGGCTTTGCTTGCATAGAACAACCAAATCAACAGCAAACAGAAGAACAAAATGTGCCCATATGTTCTTGAAGACTTCTCAAACAAGTAGTAGAAAATGGTGGGATACATTTATAATTCTAGCACTCGGGAGGCCGAGGCAGGAGGATTGCTTGTCCTAGCCAAGATTGGGTTATACAGTGAGTCTCTGACTCAGAAAAAGAAAACAGTGGAATTCAGTTCCCTGTTTCTTGCCTACAAGCTGTCTCTTGTAATTTGCTCCTAACTGAAAGCAGAGGCTCTCAGCAGCATGAGTCTCAAGACTGGGCCCTAAAGCCGGAACTGCTTCTGCCTGACTCTCCCCTTCTGGGGAAACTGATTCATGGAATCTAACTGTCATGGGGAGGCCACACAGTAATCTGAATCTCGGCCTGTAAATCCTTTAGTGGGGTTGACAATTGCTTGGGAGATTCCAACAAGAACTGCTAATCAGAGCTCAGTCATCTTCAGGAGCAAAAGATAACATGGTTGCTATTCTCATAAGTCACCAAGCTTTGTGTGTTGTTTGCACAGTATTAAAATTGAGTTCTCAGCGTTACAGGCCTGGTAAGGGTATGTCAGATGTCTTCTACGGAACCTCTCGAATTCTCTTTAAAAATCTCATTGCTGAACCTTCAGTTGATTAATAGTCCTGTTCTCTGTGTGCAGTTAAGTAGAGTGTGGGTATGCATGTATGCACATGTTTGTATGAGCATGTGGAAGGCAAAGGACAACCTCAAGTGTTGTTACTTGGGAGTCACATACCTAGTCTTTGTTTGTTGAGACAAGGTTTCTCTGGCATAGAACTTGCCAAGTAGGCAGGCTGGCCAGCAAGAATCAAGTATCTACCTTTTTCTGTCTCCCCAGCTTGGAATCAAAAGTATACATGCCTGGCTTTTTAAAAGGGGGTGGAAGGGGTTGGGGATCAAACTTTGGACCTCATTCTTGCAAAGCAAGCATTTTACTATTGCTGCTGTTTCTGTACCCACTATGTGCTAAAAGCAACTTCATAGTCAGGGCCTCCAGGGCTTAAGGCTTTCTAAAACTAAATATACCACCAGATAACATCAACAACTAGAGACCTAGTTCATTAATTTATGCATTCAAAGCATACACATATATACTTAGTGGTTGCTTTGGAGACTATCAAGAACTTCTAAAGAACTATTTAGAACTTTCAGGGGGCTTGAGGAATGGTTCAGTGGTTAAAACATATGCTGTTCTTCCCAAAGGCCTGAGTTTGGTTCCCAGGACTTGTGTCAGGCAGCCCAGAACTTCCTATAACTCTGCTTCCAGGGGTCTGACACCCTCTTCTGGTTCCCATGGGTTCCAACTCACATGTGATGTGCACACACACACACACACACACACACACACACAACTAAAAATAACAAAACCAAATCTTTTTTTTTTAAGATTCATTTATTTATTTAATGTATATGAGTACACTCTAGCTGTCTTCAGACACAACAGAAAAGGGTATTGAATCTCATTACAAATGGTTCTGAGCCACCATGTGATTGCTGGGATTTGAACTCAGGACCTGGAAAAGCAGTCAGTGCTCTTAAGCACTGAGCCATCTCTCCAGCCCAACAAAACCGAATCTTAAAAAGGAACTTTTTAGAACTCTAAGCCTTGTAGAACAGGCCTTTGACTCCAGCATTCAGGGGGCAGAGGCAGACAGCTCTCTGAGTTTGAGATCAGCCCAGTTACAAAGTTCTAGGACTGTCAGGGCTACACAGCTTGAAAGACAGAAACAAACGAATAAACAAATAAAAACAAAAAACAAACAGGCAAAACAAAACTCCAAACCTATTTTCACTTACATTAATTTGAGCTGGCTTTAAATTTTGCAGCTAAGAACCTTGAATAGAGCCGCGGTTTATATTAAGCACTGAGGGGAAATCCTCTTCCTTGGGAAGGGTGGAGAGTAAAATGGTGGCTCTTAAGATCTCTGCCTCTTGGTCTTCAGACCTGTGACTGGCTTCTAACATGCTACTGAATAGGACTGAAGTGACAAAGTATCACTTCCAGATCAAGTTACAAAAGCACTGTGGCTTTCTTCTTCCCTTTCTGCTTTCTACATTTGCACAATCTTGTTCTTCTCACCCTACCCCTTTTGAGATGGGGTCTCATATATTTCAGGCTGGCCTTGAACCCCTGACTCTGCTGCCTCCACTTCCCAAGTGCTGGGATTATAAGCCTAAACCAACACTCCTGGCTGTTTGCACACTTTGCTGAAACAAGGTGGCATATTGTAAAGTTCCAGATGTGAAGGAACTGAGAGTAATTATTATTTTTTTAATTGAAAATACAGTCTTTTCTCATATGATGTTTCCTAATTATACTTTCCCCTCCCTTTACCCGGTTCCTTCCCACTTTCTCTCCCCTTCTTATCTATTCCCTTTCTGTCTCTCACTAGAAAAGAGTAGGCTTCTAAGAGAACAGCCAAATATGACAAGATAGAATCTAATAAAATGAAGCAAGCATTTTTATACTGATGTTAGACACGACAACCCGAAAGGAAGAAAAAGGCCCCAAGAGCAGGCACAAGAATCGGTGACCCACTAGGTCTTAATGTCAGGAGTCCATAAAAATATTAAGCTTGTAGCTGTAATATATGCACAGAGGAGCCAGTGTAGACTCCTGTAGGCCCTGTGCTTACTGCTCCGGTCTCCATGAGCTCATATGAGCCTTGCTCTGTTAATTCGGAAGGTTCTGTTCTCCACGTGTTCTTCTGTCCTCTCACAATCTCCTGTGGGATTCCCTGAGGGGATGATGGAGACCTCCAATTTAGACTTTCTCTCTGCATACTGTCTGGTTATGGGGTCTCTACATCTGTTCTCATCTGCTGCCAGAGGAAGCCTCTCTCATGCTGACTGGATGATGCACTGATCTATGAGGATAGCAGAGTACTATTAGGAATCAATTTATTGTTTCTTTGTTTAAGCACCTCTGGGCCAACAACTTGATTGAATGCAACCCAGACCCTCCACTAAAAGCCTCAACTGGCTAGGAGAAACAGCTAATTGAGATTCCATATCCCCTAATACTAGGAGTCCTTATTAGGATCACCTTCATAGATTCCAGAAAGTGTCCACTGTACTAGGTGACCACATCAACCCCAAGTCACCACCCCCCCCCCCAATTCCAGCTATCTCTCCCAGGACTCTCTCCTCCCATCCCATCTCTCCCCTACACTTCTGCTTCTGTCCCCACCTGTCCCAGTCCACCTATGAAATCTATTCTATTTTCCCTTCCCAGGGAGATCCATGCACTTCCCCTAGACCCCCTCCTCTTTATCTATCCTTTTTAGGTCTACCAATTGTAGCTTGGCTCCCATTTACTTAATGGCTAATACTCACTTGTAAGGGAAACATAAACGATATTTTTCTTTCTGGGTCAGAGTTACCTCACTCAGGATAATTTTTTTTCTAGTTCCACCTATCTGCCTGCAAATTTTATGATGTCATTTTTCAAACAGCCGAGTAATAGATAATCCAGTAAATGTATCTCATTTTCTTTATCCATTCTTCTGATGAGGGACATCTAGGTTGTTTCCAGTTTCTGGCTATTATGAATAATATTATGGATACATTTGAGCAAATGTCTTTGTAGTCGGGTGAAGTGTTCCTTAGGTATATGCCCAAGAGTGGTATAGCTGGGTGTTTTGTTTTGTTTTTTCAGATGGGTTTCTCTTTGTAGCCTTGGCTGTCCTGAAACAGGATTGTCTGTCCTGCTTGTCTGCAGACCAGGCTGGTTTCAAACTCACAGAGATCTGTCTGCTTCTGCCTCCTAAATGCTGGGATTAAATGTGTACCCCACCCCCACCTCCTGCCCCAGCTGGATCTTGAGAGAGATCGATTCCCAATTTTCTTAACAAGCACCATATTGATTTCCATAGTGTCTGTGCAAGTTTGTATTCCCACCAGCAGTGGAGCCATGTTCTCCCTGCTCCACATCCCTGATAGTGATTATACACCAACACTTCTTAAGCAGGTGAATTCTGCGAAGAACCCTGCTTAAACATGGCTCCTTCCCCAGCCAAGTTCTCAGATGAGATTACTGTTACAACTATACCCTGACTGCCACCTTATAAAAGACCCTGGTATAGATGTCACAAACTGTCCTCAGACTTGTAACCTGTCCCTACTGTGATAGCAAGGATGTATTCTTCCAAGTCCATATGGGGTGGGAAATTTGCTATGCCACAATATGTATGTGATTGTTTGTGCATGCTCAGCCCAGAGACTGGCACTATTAGGAGGTGTGGCCTTGTTGGAGTATGTGTGTCACTATAGGTGTGGGTTTTAAGATCCTCATCCTAGCTGCCTAAAAGCAGTCTTCTGCTAGCAGCCTTCAGATGAAGATGTAGAACTCTCAGCTCCTCCTGCACCATGCCTGCCTGGATGCTGCCATGTTCCCACCTTGATGATAGTGGACGGAACCTCTGAACCTGTAAGCCAGCTCCAATTAAATGTTGTCCTTATAAGAGTTGTCTTGGTCATGGGGTCTGTTCACAGCAGTAAAACCCTAACTAAGACACTATGATCTAATGTGATCATTATTTTGGGATGGAAGTTTGTGAATTATAGCAGATGGCAACGAAATAAGTAACTTTATCATTGCTTGCAACGAACTGCCTTTACTGAAGTCACTGAAGGAAAATTCTGGGAGACTCAGCCACTGTTACAAGAAAACAACTTTTAGGGAATGAGCAACTCAAGGATGACTTCGCTCTGAACTCTGCTGGACAATTTAAGGGAAGCGCTGGACATGCATGAGGCCATACATTTCTTCTTCAATTTTTATTCACTGCTGCCTTTCTTTCCTCTCTCCCTTTGCCTCTTCTTCCTTCCCTTCGAAGTTCAGTCTTGAAGGTGTTAAGCAGAGCAGAGAAAAGAAGGCGTGAGCGGCTGGAGGGAGGGGTTGGTGAGGCACAGGGTAGAACAATGAAGACCCGACTGGCTAAGAGGGACATTTAGGTTAGTAGGGCAGCCTGCCTAAGTGAGCCAAATGAGGACATCTACATAAGACTGTGACCTAGTACAGGGTGAACACAACTGGGAAGAGGGTATTGTCCAAAGAAGTAGGCAGCTCAGGCAGACTGTCTGCTCTGTGCTGCTGAAGCCAACCTAGGAATAGAACTTTGTTTCTCACGTTTCTGAATTCCAGAAAGTCCAAGATGAAGATGGCTGAACTTGATGAGGTCCCTCTTCCTGCACCTTCATGTGGCTTGGAGGCAAGAGACCTATTCCCCAAATACTTTTAAAATTACTTTTTATTGTTTTGATTTATTGTTTTGGGTATGCATGTGTGTGTGCGCGCGCACGCCTCATGCACACGCCCGCAAAGTGAAGGTGCCTGCAAAGGCTTGAGATGTTGATGATTGAGAACCAGCTGATGTGGGTGCTGGGACTTGAACTCGAATCCTCTGAAAGAGTGGTACGTGCTCTTAACTGCTGAGTCATCTCTCCAGCTTCATCCCTAAATGCTCTTTCCTAACTGCCTCAATTCTCTCATGAAGGTGGAGAGCTACAACGTAACCACTTTCTGAAAGACTCCATTTCCCAACAGTGTGACACTGATGATCTTGTCTACAATATACTAATCTTTGGGAAACTGAGACAGTAGAAACCTGGGTGAAGAAATGAAAGTGTGTTCATTATGTTTCATAACTAATTACCTGAGAATATAACAGGCTCAAACAACAACCCTTCAGCATCTCAGCTGTTCGTGAATCAAAATTCAGAAAAGGGAACTACAGGGATTGCTCATCAGGTAAGAGTATTCCCACACATAGACACACAGGCACACACACACACACACACACACACACACACACACATTTCCACACATAGACACACATGCACATAACTAAAAGTAAAAGAAAGATTTTTTAAAAATCACACACACACACACACACACACACATATTCCTACACATAGACACACATGCACATAGTAAATCTTTTTTTTTAAAGTAAATCTTTTTAAAAATCATATTTTTTTTCACTGATATCTGGGAATCTAGGGACAAGTTTTTTTTCCCCTCCTGGGCCTTTCCACCCAGGGTTTTCAAAAGATAGCCTAGTGTTCTCACAGCTTGGTAAGGAGTGTGTGCTGGAGTGAGTGGTCCTAGAGGGTGAGCCAAGAAGAGGCTACCTCCTTTGCAATCTAGCTACAAGTTCAGATAGCATCATTTCTGTCATATTTTATTCATCGGAAGTGAGTCACTAAACCCAGCCCACAGTGAACAGGGAGCGGGGTTCAGTTGCACCTTGCGAAGGGAAAACTATCATTGCGTTTGTGGATGATTTTAAGACCGCTGCAGAGTGCATCACATGGAGAGCTGGCCCAGTGTGGGATTTCAGGGTCCAGGATAATGAGGAAGACACCCATGTGGGACAGGCAGACAGACAGGGGATCTGGATCCCTGCTGTCTTTGATGAGGGCATCTAAGCTCTCGCCAGCCAGGTCGACAGCGGTGCCGGGTGATGGATTGTTCACAGGGGACTGGATTCATGAGGAAATAGACGAAGAACCGCTTTGATGGAGTGGCGGATAATAGCTTAATTAGTGAAGTGCTTGCCTTGGAAGGAAGAAGCCGAGCTTAAAAAAAAAAGCTAGGCACAGTTTATAATGCCAGTCCTGGAGAAATGGGAGGAATGTCTCTGGGCTTCAGCCTAGTCAACTTGGCAAATGAGCTTCAGACCAATGACAATGAGAGACCCTGTCTCAAAAAGAAGATGGTAGGCTCCTATTGGATAACACCTAAGGCTGTCACCTGTTGTCTACAGGCACAGGTACAGGGACACAGGCACACAGGCACACAGGGACACAGGCACACAGGGACACAGTCACACAGGGACACAGTCACACAGGGACACAGGCACACAGGGACACAGGGACACAGGCACACAGGCACAGGCACACAGGCACAGGCACACAGGCACACAGGTACATATGCACTACCCCACCACAGATAACACACAAACTGAAACAAAACAAAAGATGAATAACTGGGGATTGGAGATGTATCTGAGTGGTCGAACAGGTGCTTAGTATGGTCAATGCCCAGTGTTCAATTTCCAGAACACACCAAATGATATACAAGAAGAAAAAGAAGAGCAAGAGGAGAAGAGGAAGAAGGAAGAATTTAAGCCACGTTTCTCAAAAGGAGAAAAATAACAATCCTTGTGATAGAGGTATAAACTCATTGTTTATAAAATATAGGAACGGGGGGGGGGCCGTCGGGAGCCGTGGCTGGGGAGCGCCCCTGGGCAGGATTTAACCGCCACCATGCCAAGCAAAAGGGCAAAGACCAAGACCACCAAGAAACGCCCTCAGTGCGCAACCTCCAATGTGTTCGCCATATTTGACCAGTCCCAGATCCAGGAGTTCAAAGAGGCCTTCAACATGATCGACCAGAACCTGGATGACTTCATTGACAAGGAGGACCTACACGACATGCTGGCTTCAATGGGAAAAAATCCAACTGATGAATACCTGGACGCCATCATGAATGAGGCCCCGGGCCCCATCAATTTCACCATGTTCTTCACCATGTTTGGAGAAAAGTTGAACGGCACCGACCCTGAGGACGTCATCAGAAATGCCTTCGCTTGCTTTGATGAGGAAGCGATCGGCACCATCCAGGAGGACTACCGGAGGGAGCTGCTGACCACCATGGGCCACTGCTTCACAGACGAGGAAGTGGATGAGCTGTACAGGGAGGCCCCCATCGACAAAAAGGGGAATTTCAACTACATCGAGTTCACACCCATCCTCAAGCACGGAGCAAAAGACAAAGATGACTGAGGAGCTGCGATGTCCAGCCACGTGCTCCCTGTCGCCGTTGGGGTATTTCCGCCATCCCTCTCCTGGAGCCTATTGTATGCCCCAGCTTTCCTGCTCTTTGCCCGTCTTGTTTTGTATTTATTCTCAGCCACTTTGGGCCACATGTACCTTTATAATCAGACTGGAAATGGGACTTTCTGCCATTCTTGGATGAGAAAGTAAGGTAATTTAACTTACAGGCAGTCTTGACCTTTGTAATAACTGCAACCCAGAGTCAATATATTTTTTCAGAGAAAGTTTTCCACTCAATTTTTTTTCTGAATGATAATTAAACTTTCTGATAAAAAAAAAAGATATAGGAACATAAAAAGATATAGATTGTGTGTGTGCATGTGTTTCCCACTATTACAGTTCACTAACAGAACCTGAGAGGAGCAGAGTCTTGATAGCAATGAGTGCTTAAAGCTTAGCTTGAGTGTACTTAGCACCTACAAATATATTACCCCTCGACAAAACAAAGAAAACCCAAAAGCTTCTTAGAAGAGTGATGAGTTCCGGGCTTGAATCTGGGTATTTATGATGTGAGCCCGAAATGTCTTCTTGCAGTGCAAAGGCAAGTGTTTTCTCTAAGAATGTGAAAGGCACATCTTAAGTGCTTACGAGACAGATACAGAGGAATGCCTCTAGTCCCAGCTACGGGGGACACAGCACCTGGAGGACATCTTGAGTGTGAGTGGAGTCAGCATGGTGCGACTCCACTCACTGGAACAAAGGAAAGGAGGGCAGAATTTAATAGTGCCATGAGCCAGCTTGGAGCTACTTCCATTTTCGAAGTCTGAGACAACTGACTCAGCCAGAATCCATTGTCAAGGGGTAGGTATGAGGCTTAGCGGTGAGAGTAGTTATACAGCATGCGTAGAGTCCAGGGTTTGATCCCAACCACCAGATAAGTCAGGCCTAGCGAGCATACCTGTAGTTCCAGTTCTTAGGATGTAGAGACAGAAGTATCAGAGGTTCAAGGGCATCCTCATCTACATAGTTTGAGGCTAGCCTGGGTTATGTAAAACTCTATTTTCAGGGGACCTGATGGCCTCCGTGAGTGAAAACCTGCACACACTTGGTGCACATAAACTCATACAAGGGACTCATGCGTAAACACAAAATAAGGAAATAGAGATCAAGAGAGTGAGAGAGCAACAGAGAGAGAGAGGAGGGAGGGAGGGAAGAAGAGAGGGAAGAAAAATAGAGAGAGAAAGAGAGAGAAAGAGATAGAGAAGAAGAAGCCCTATCTCAAACAAAGTGACAGATAAGACTGAACTCTAATGTCTTTCTCTAACCACCATACATGCATCATAGTTCAGGCATGTGTGTGTGTGTGTGTGTGTGTGTGTGTGTGTGTGTGTGTGTGTGTGTGTGTATTGCCATGGCTGACCTGTGAACACACACACCATGAAAACTAGATGTAATAGCTGTTCTAAATTGGATCCTGTTTCCATAAAGGACTTGTTGGACATTTGCCAAAAGTTGAATGGGGTTTGAGGATTGATGTCTATTTCCTGACTCTAGTGTGGGTAGATTCCTCATAGGAAACACAAACAAGCTTATGTTTCATAATAGAATTAAGCCCTAATAGTCTAAGACAGCCATCATAAAAAAAAAAAAAAAAAAAAAACTTCTTTCTCTGTGTAATGATGCTACTTATAGGGCACTAGAATAATAATTGTTCATGTTGTTCTCTCTCTCCCTGTCTCTGTCTCTCTGTGTCTCTGTCTTTCTGTCTGTCTTTGTCTCTCTGCTCTGTCTGTCTGTCTGTCTGTCTCTCTCTCTCTCTCTCTCTCTGAGACAGGGTCTTGCTATGTAATAGAGCTGTTCTTGTTGAACACACAGTCCTCCTGTGTCAGCCTCTGGGATTTCAGGTTCATTCTACCACATCCAGCTTCATTTTTTCTTCTCCTGTGGTTTATATGAAGAACACAAGTAACTGTCTGGGCTCAGTCAAGTTGCTACAAACCAAATGTTGGCGCACAGGCCTTTCCCAGACGAATGTGAACTGGAGGAAGAAGGTAATTTTAGTTGAGATTGATGGAAAGGAGTTCTAAGCAATAAATCTATTCACGGGGGCCCCAGAACATTTCTTTGATCTACCAGTAGGAATTGGGCATGATACTCAGATGATTAATAAAAGTTTAGCTCAATTCTGATGTACTGGATCATGCCTATTCTACTGAAATTCATCCAGGAAGTAGGACAATAATCAGAAACCAGAAGGCCAACTGGGCTATCCTGTGTTACTACCTTGTGAAAGGACTGTATGTCCCTCCCCTGTGAGGAGATACTTATTTTGGCCAATGCAGTGTATGAATGACTCCTGTCATTTGGGGCCAGGATTTTTAAGAACCAAGATAGTTTGCCTTGGCTATTTTCCTAGCAACATCTAGATGGATCTGCTTAGTCATCCTGGGTCCCTCCTCTTAAAGACCTGGAATCACTCAAGAGGGATATTCAAGAGAGAGAAACTCTGACTGTTTCAAGCCACTGAAATCTGGGGTCATTTGTATAACTCAGCCTAAACTGAGTGATACATAACCCAAATCTGTCCTGTAGTTTTTCTCCTAGCTTCTGAAGAGCTATTTTTATCCACGGGGCAAATTCCCACAATAGCTTCTTGATCCATGGAATGAAGACATTCAAGTAGAGCTAATTCCCTACCCCAAAGCTCGAAACAGAAACCAAGCCCTGTGTTCCACCACAGCTTTCCTCTTCAGTTCTCAACCTTCAATTATTAAGGTGTGTGTGTGTGCGCGCGCGCATGTGTGTGTGTATGTGTGATTTTCCTAATTGTTTCACCTTTTTCATTTATTCCGTATATACTTTGGAATACCAATTATGTAGCATATATAAACATGCATTACATAAAACATTACTAAAAATAAACCCAGATTATCCTGATCTCGAATAAATTGGATTAGAACTAAGACTAGATAGGGTCCAAACATGTGCTTTATATAATAAGCTTCATGAGCAGTGTTTTAGACAGACAGACAGACAGATCAGCATTTCAAACAAGTCAGAATCTGTTGGTCACACTTTAAAATCAGATGTCACATGAAAATCTAGATGAATTGTTTCTTTGAAGTATGGAATTTGAAGTAGGGAAAGATATGGAAGTCTTGGGCCCTTTCTCCCCGTGGCTATGGTCAGCTGAGCAAGATCATCTGCCGACTCTTTCAGTAGAACCAGAGTTTTCCCAACTCCCATCGGGTTCTCCCCACCACTGAAGGACAATCCTGACATAGCTCATGAGCAGCTCCTATAGCTTCAAGTCCTATGGACGACTTTGCCCTTCTGTGGATGCCGAAAACAAAGAAAACCTAAATGCCAGTCATCTAGAGGGAGGCTGTACTGCTGAAGTGGTGGTGGTGGTGGCACTCTCCTGAAGCCCAGCTCTCGGGCTGAGGCAGGTGGATCTCTGTAAGTTTGAGGCCAGCCTGGTCTGCAGAGTGAGTTCCAGAACAGCTAAAGCTACACAGAGAATCCCTGTCTCAAAAACCAAAGAGAACAACTGAAGTGGAAATGGGCTCTTTGGAGAGTCAGTTGTGCTGAATGGCGTTTTGCTGGGGCAGACATGTAAAGGAGTGTTTTCCTGAAGGGGACACAGGTGAAAGGCTAAGGCAGACTCGTGAAGGAACGTTTTATTCCCAGTACCACAAAAAGAAGGAAGGAAGGAGAAGAGAAAGGAAAGGAAGGAACTACATATTCATAAAAAACCTGCACATGTATATTCATAGCACCATTCATAATAAAAGGGAGAAGGTATTTTGAGTGTGTACTTACAGATAAGCTTAATGAGCAAAGAATTATTCTATATATGAAGATCAGTGGCTCTAAGACTTCTCTCTGAGTTCTACTTCTTATGGTTTCAACTGCCTCTTCATAGTGCCAATACGTGGGCCTTTTGGAGACATTCTACATCCAAACTATAGCTTACAGTACATTTTAATAATTAGTGGGCCAATATTGACACAGGGTCAGTACCTAAATCCGTACTTTATTCAGATTTTTACCTACTTGCTTTGTTCGGCACAAAGATCCCATCCAGGATATCATGTCCCCAAGCCCTTTTCATTTTTCTTTCATTTTACTTCAGCCGTAGCCTCACGAGGCAACCAAAGCTGACCTCGACTCACCTTGTGGCCCAGGCTAACCTCAAACTTGGACCATCTCTGCCTCTGAGAGTGTTCTATACTGTGATTAAAGGTGTGCTCTCTGCTGCCCACCTCCAGGGCAGCAGTCGACATTCACCATTGTGCCTCCTCTGATTCTTAATCTTCACTGTCAGATGGACAGAGTTGAATTGCCTGGAAGACATACCTCTGGGCAGTGTCAGTAGGGGTGTTTCTAGAGGAATGTAACAGAGTTAGGAAGACCCACCCACTTTTAATGTGAGTGACGCCATTTTGTGAGCTGAGGTTCCAGAGTCAATAGAAAGGAAAAGGGGAGAAAGTGAGCTGAGGGCCAGTACTCAATTTTGTTTTTTCTTTGCAGACGTAATGGGACCAACTTCCCCATGTTCCTGCCCTGGGGCCTTCCTTCTACATCACAGTGGGATAGACCCTCAAACTGTAACCCCAAATAAACAAATCCTCCTCTCTTCAGTTGGTTTTGTCAGATTGCTGGTCATAGCCATGAGAGAACATATATCTCTGGAGGGTCCTGTGATGGTTTGAATAGGCTTGGCCCAGGTGATGGTTCCTCCCTTACCACTTGTAGTCTCAAAAGGATGCTACTCAGTCTTATATGAAGGACATTATCTGGACTAACTGGGATTATTTCTTAACTATTTGGGATTATTTCTGCATGAGAAATTTGTCTTGAATTAATCCCCATTTATTTTTAAATTTTTAAAAATTAAAATGTATGTATGTATTTACTTATTCAACTTTATGGCTCACTCACTGCCCTCTTCCTGGTCATCCCTCTCACAGTCCTTTCCCCTTCCCCCTCCCTTTCTCCTTTTAGTGAGTGTGGTCCCCACTGATGTCCCCTTACCCTGTTACTTCAAGTCTCTGGGAGGCCAGGTGAATCCTCTCCCTCTGAGGCCAGACAAGGCAGCCCAGCTAGAAGAACATATCCCACAGACAGGCAACAGCTTTTTGGGATAGCCTCTGCTATAGTAGACCAAGCTGCACATCTCCTACATATGTATCAGGAGGCCTGAGTCCAGCCAATATTTGTTCTTTGGTTAGTGTTTCAGTTTCTGAGAGCCCCAAGGGTCCAGGTTAGTTGACTTTGTTGGTTTTCCTGTGTAGTTCCTTTCCCCTGTGGGCTCTGCAATCCTTCCTCCTATTCTTTAGCAAGAGTCCTCAAGCTCCGCCCAGTGTTTAGCTATGGGCCTCTCTATCAGTCTGAGTCAGCTGCTGGATGGAGCCTTTCAGAGGACAGTCATGGTAGCCTCCTCTCTGCAAGCATAACAGTGTCATTAATAGTACCAAGGATTGGTGCTTGCCCATGGGCTGGATCTCAAGTTGGGTTGGTTATTGGTTGGCCATTCCCTCAATCTCTGGTCCCTTTAGGGCTTCTCAGTGGTGGAGGTGGATTTCTGGATGTGGATCTAAACGTGTTATATAACCCTCTCAGTTTCCAGTGTAGATCTCTGCTTCCTGGTCCTGACACTATCCCAACCCATGGAAATGTTGGAATTCAGACTCAGGACAAACAGCTGAGGTATGTATTTAACATACCAAAGTGTTCTCCCAGGTTTCCCCAGCACCCCCAGACCTTACCTGGCATACCTGCCCTCTATCCTGAACTTTCCAGTCCAGGAACTGGGCTTCCCTTCCCCTAGAGGCTCTTCCCTATATAACCCAGAGACTTTTCTCTGTCTCTCCTCTATATCCCCCCCCACTTCTACATGCATATTCTCTCTTCCTATGTGAGCATGCTTTCTTTCTTCCTCCCTTTCTTTCTTTTAAAGTTTATTAATTATATGTGAGTACATTGTAGCTGTCTTCAGGCACACCAGAAGAAGGCATTGGATCCCATTACAGATGGTTGTGAGCCACCTTGGGGTTGTTGGGATTTGAACTCAGGACCTCTGGAACACCAACAGCAGTCCTTGCTCTTAACCACTGATCTCCATCCCCCTACCCTCACCTCCCTTCCCCGTGGCAACTTCCCTGGCCTTGTTCCTTGGGATCAGTGAACCCGCCCCGGGAGCGGCTTTCCAATAAACCTGCCTTTCTATACTCTAATCTGGCTTTGAATTAGCTCATTTTGCTGGTGGAGAAACAAGGTATCAGGAACTACTCTGCCTGACCTTCCCTGCCATAGTGGGATGGACCTCTGAGACTTTAACTCAGAATAAGTCCTTCCTGCTTCAAATGGCCTTTGTCCAGTGTTTTGTCACAGACAAGAGAAGTGTAATCTATACACGGGCTGTGAGAAGCTAAGAGGCCAGAGGGAGCCTTCACATTTCGCTACAGTAAAATACATGGGGACTGGGCATGCAGCTCAGTAACAGAAAGCTGCCAGGTAAAGAATGCCCTGGATTTCATGCCCAGCACCAGAAAAGAAACAAAGAAGCAAACTGAAATCCGGTTGTGGAGGTTCTGTTGAGATCTGTCAGGTCTACATTTGTCTCGGGAGGCTAAGCAGGAAGGTTTCTTAGTTCAAGGCAAACCTCAGCTACATTGCAAGACTTGGTCATCAAAACATGCCAAACCCTCCAGTCCTTTTCTTCCTGCTTTTTGAAGGTGGTCACACTGTTGTATTTAATAAAAAGATAGGAAAAGGCAGGGATATGTTTGGTGGAGGCCTCGTATGGTGTGTGTGGGGGGAGGGGGTTCCTTTGCGGGTCTGTGCTGAGGCATCATCCCCCCCACCCCACCCCACCAGGGACCAGCCAAATGGTGGTATAGTGAATAGAGTTTGTTTAGGGCATTCAGGGCATGAGGAGGGGAGTTCAGTAAAAGGGGGAGAGAGAGAGAGAGAGAGAGAGAGAGAGAGAGAGAGAGAGAGAGAGAGAGAGAGAGAGAGGTTGAGAGGGAGAGAGGGAGAGAGGGAAAGAAGGAGGAGGAGGAGGGGGGAGAGAGAGAGAGAAGGAGGAGGAGGAAGAGGGAGGGAGAGAGAGAGAGAGAGAGAGAGAGAGAGAGAGAGAGAGAGAGAAGAGGCTGTCCATGAGCACGTGGATGGGGGAGGGGAATGGGGAAAGAGGGGAGCCAGAGAAAGAGAGAAGGGAAGGGGCAAGCAGTCCCTTTTATAGTGAATCAGACATACCTGACTGTCTTAGTCAAGGTTTCTATTCCCGCACAAAACACCATGACCAAGAAGCAAGTTGAGGAGGAAAGGGTTTATTCAGGTTACACTTCCATATCACTGTTCATCACCGAAGAAAGTCAGGACTGAAACTCAAGCAGGTCAGGAAGCAGGAGCCATGGAGGGATGTTGCTTACTGGCTTGCCTCCCCTGGCTTGCTCAGCTTGCTTTCTTGCAGAACTCAGGTCTACCAGCCCAGGGATGGCATCACCCACAATGGGCTGGGTCCTCCCCCCTTGATCACTAGTTTAGAAAATGCCTTACAGCTGGATCTCATGGAGGCATTTCCTCAAGGAAGACTCCTTTCTCTGTGATAACTCCAGCTTGTGTCAAGTTGACACAAAACCAGCCAGTACACTGGCCTTCCTTGGGAAGGTACCAACCAGGTGGGTCAGGTAGGCTCTGATGCTCAAAGACACACACACACACACACACACACACACACACACACACACAAGCAACAAACAAAAACAACCCAGATGCACAAAGATTTCAACAACCATGAAGACAGACAAACCAGTGGGGACAAAAGAGACAGGGTGTCAGAAGGCTTGGGAGTTGCCAAGGCAGCTGTGGCTGCAAGGAGGGTGGGGGCAGGGGAAGGAGTTGGTGGGGGAAGACAAGAGTAAAGGAGCACTCCCATGAACAAGGTCATTGCATCTGTCAGCCCTGGTACTGCAGTGGGGTGGCAGCGAGGCTAGCCTGACAGGAGCCCAGTGTAGGTCTGGAAGTTGGGCCTGGAGAGAGTTCACCGTGGAGTCTGATACAGTGCAAGACTGGAAGGCTCTGAACATTTCCCCAGACACGGAGAGTTAATTTGTTTTATATAGAGAGCATATATGTTTTCTGAAGGTCAAGAAGGTCAGAGCCACTGCGGTTTCTGGCAGCCCCAGATAATAAGAAGGCTGCCTGGGGTGAGACCTTGTAGCTTATCAACCCCGCCCTAGGTCTCCCGGCCCTTAAGTCACTTGTGCCTCTAAAGTCCTTGTGGAGAGATCTGTTATAATTGTCCTTATCACCTAGCAAGACGCCTGTTTTTTTTTTTTTTTTTTTTTTTTTTTTTTTTTTTTTAAACCATATCTAGGACTTTCTGGAAGAAACAAAATGCAGAC
The DNA here is from genome assembly GCF_963924665.1 of Micromys minutus. Taxonomy (NCBI): domain Eukaryota; kingdom Metazoa; phylum Chordata; class Mammalia; order Rodentia; family Muridae; genus Micromys; species Micromys minutus. Next base: position 25,290,458 of record NC_137981.1, on the reverse strand, counting down.
AGATAAAGTGGTACACAGCCTACATTTGGGTGGAGAATGAAAATGTTTATCCATTCAACTAAAATATCTTGGGTTAGCAGCCTTTCGGAAGCACCGGATGCTGCCCCCAAGAAAAGGCGTCGCACAATAGGACAGTGATTACCATCACCCTACACTTCTTTGTTTTCCCGGAACCCTTGAGAGGGAGGAGGTATAGCAGATCCCTTTGGCTCAAGGCGTGGGTGGGAGGATGTTTCTTTGGGAGCCCCGGGACAGCGCAGAGGCCACCTCACGCTTGCCGGCTTCCTTCAGACCCCATTTGGTTGGCAGAGCCAGTGTACTGAACCAACGTGCCATCCCTTTATCTCAGCTCTGGGCAAGGCAGGGACAGCCTAGCAAAACAGCTAGGCCTCTCATCTGGCCAGGAAGTGTCCCTTAAGTCATCGGCACTACAAAGGAGGCCCTTGCTGGCACCTTTTTCTTCTAAATTCTAGGTCAGGTCCCATGTGCAAAGCAAATCCCCCGGGGAGAAGCGACCAAACGCGAAGCTCCCCATCCCACACACTCCGGCAACCGGGGGCGCATTCATTTGAAATGCTAATATTTTCAATGGTCTCTCAGCTCTCGGACCTAGTACTACCAGTAAGCAAGCTAAAGCCTTGGTGAGATTGAAAAGCCCAGCGACTTTGGCTGGGACAGGAAGCCGCAAACATCTGTTGATTTAAAGGAGGGAGGCAGGTGTTTTTAGATAAACGACGGAAAATTATTGTAGCTCCCATAGCTCAGGCCGCTCGCTTTAAAGTCTCCTTTGTGCGTGATTTCGGAGTGGAGGTTTTCCGAGTCCACTGACCCTTATGTGCACCGCTCCCTGTCACCTTTTCGATCGGGACAGCGGGCAGTTTGGTATCCCGTCTCGGGGTAGGAGGGCGAAAGCAGGTCGCGGGTGGAGGGATCGGGTGATCCAAATTCAAGTCCCGCCCAGGTCGCTGGCCTTTTCTGGGTACTGATGGACTGGGTCTCCTCTCAGCGAGGAGTTGGGTGGTAGCCACGGCGCCCTGGAGAACAGAAAGGTGACACAGAGGCCGTTGCTGTCGCTCATATTCTCTCCGTCTCTGTCTCTGTCTCTCTCTCTCTCTCTCTCTCTCTCTCTCTCTCTGTAACTCTTTCTCTTTGTGTCTGTCTCTCTCCCCTACCTCCCTTCTCCATCTCCAATTCTGGCTTGCGTTTCTTTGTCCGCATTCGAAAGTTTGTGGAGTTTTGCCAAAAGTATCCAGTCCTATTCCTTGCCCAGCCCAATTGCCATCAATGGTAACAGTACCCGCGAACACCTTGGGAGCTGCTGACACTGCCAGCCCCCAAGCCTTTCAAAGGGGTTAACTCTGCAGGAGGAGACGAAAGTCACGTCTGGCGGCTTTCCAGACGCGGTGCAACACTTGTTCTTCACTGTCTGGTGGCATGTGATAAATTGGGGCACACTTCCTGTTTGGATACGGGTCGGAATTTCGCAGATGGATCGCCTAAGGGCCTAGAGTTTCTGGGTGCTGGAGAGGGCTGCACAGGAGGTCAGCGGTTCTGGAACGTTTCCAGGTTCCCCACAATTCTCCAACTTCAGTGTTCTTTAATCCACTCAGTTCTCCAAGCAAGCACACTCCCTTATCTTTCACAAATTTTTGCCTCGAGCTGGGAAAACTCAATACAGGAATGATCAGTTTTCAGCTTGTGCAGTCAGCCCCCATACACAAAGAAGTGATAGGAAGGACAGAATTCATTCCCACTCTTCTCCTGGGAGATGCTCAGGGGTTCAGGGGTTTTTCAGGGAGGCTTGAGCTGGGGTGAGGGTGGGGGAAGGGTGGGAGGTTTCATACAAAGGGATGGGGACTTATGGGGAGCTTTTCCCCCCACCCAAAGGCTGGAGTTACTTACTGGAAGAAAGCCAATCCTCTTTTTCTCTGTCTTTCTGGGATGCTAAGAGAACTGGAGGGAGTGGAAAGCCGGTGGCAGGAACTTGTTTGGGTGCTGTTTGAGGACTCAATTAGTAAGGCTGGGAGGGCAGAATTCACTTCTTGGCCAAGACCTAGGACTGTGGTCTCAAACTCAGAAGCCTGGCATTGGAGAACAGTGGTTCTCAACCTTCCTAATGTTGTGACTCTTTAATAGAATTCCTCACGTTTTGCTGACCCCCAACCAGAAACTATTTTAATTGCTATCATAACTGTTTATGAACTGTGGTGTAAAATTCTGTGTTTTCCAATTTTCTTAGGCAACTCCCTATGAAAGGGTCCTTTGACAACCCTAAAAGTCATGACCCACAGGTTGAGAACCACTGTTGTAGACTGTTTCTCCATCCTTGCCTTTTACAAACAAGCTGATCTCCCAGCCAGACTGAACTTGACCTCTTCAATCTCGATTGTGTTTGTGGAGGTCACAGGACAACTGTGTGAGTTGGTTATCTTCTTCCATCACACAGAGCCAGGGAATGACCAGGCTCTGACCTTTTTCTTCAGACAAGCAGGAAAGTCTCAACCCTCATCCTTGTTCCTCTGTGCAAACTCAAGCTTGCAGGTTGGAAGGGCCAGGCAGTGGTGGCACATGTCTGTAATCCCAGCAGAGGCAGGTGGATCTCTGTGAGGTTGAGGCCAACCTGGTCTATAGAGCTAGTTCTAGGACAGTGAAGGCTACACAAAGAAACCCTGTCTCCAGAAATAAAGGAAAAACAAAACAAAACAATAAAAACTTTCAGTGCCTGTGACAACACAGGATTCATGCTTCTAACCTCTGGAAACAGACAGACGTGGGTTAAAACTCTGACTCTGTCATCTGGTTGGTGACTTGCTGTGTGGCCTTGGGAAGGTCATTTACCTGCTATAGTTGAAAGACCCCCACAGAGGGGAGACCCCCACTCAAGTCTCGGGATAACACAACCCCCCCAAAAACTCATGAGAGACTGTCCTTGCTGCAATTATTCGAGGTTTATTGATGAGCCAGTGCGCTGGGGTTGAGACTCATATTCCACGCAGGGGTAGAGGAGTCTGACCCCGAGTGTCTGGGAGAAGGGGTTTTTAAAGGAAGAAACCACAACCCAAGGGGGGAGGGAGTATGTTATTGGAAAATGCCAAAAATACCAGTGAAGAATCATAAGGGAAACACCCAGTTTCTCAAGATTGTTTATAAGGTGTTATTTTAACTTTTATGGTTTTATGGTCAGTCAGTTCCTGAAACAGAGTCACTGAACCTGCTATCCTACATTGTTGGCTCTACTCTACCAGCTGGGATCTTCTACTTTACCTGTTAGGGGGTCAGGATTTATCATGGTCTTTCATAGTGTCCTTCAGGTTTCCTCTTAATGGAACATAGGATAGTACATTAAGCCCTGAGAAGGAGATGATGAGATGTTGGCAGTGTCAGTGACAACACAGGCAAATATGCATTGTGGTTGGCAAAGACAATCAATAAAGGTGTGGGGGAGGGTCTTCTTTCTTGATGAGAACAGCACAAGTGCATCTGGGAAGTGGCTGCTCTCCTCACAAGCTCTCTGCAGTTCCACAGTGGCACGGGAGAAACTGTAGTGTTATTTTGTTTGGTCCTGGCATTCTAGCTTAGGTGTGCAGGAGGCAGGGGCAGACTGGCTTCTGGAACAGGTAACTCCAGGGACCTCTAGCTGGAGTCAGCTAATACATATCCACACTGCTGGAATCTTGTCCCAAGCAGGGTTTTCTGCTGCTTCCAGCTTTGGGAAGCCCTTGGAGGTCATTCAATTGCCTTCTGTTACTTCTGATATTATCACCTCAAGGTTATTAATCTCTTCTGTACAACACATTCAAGATCAATCAATCTACCTACCTACCTATCTATCTATCTATCTATCTATCTATCTATCTATCTATCTATCTATCTAATATCCATTTTTTCCATTTTCTTTCTAGAAAGAGCCATACCTTACTATAATGCCATGTGCCTGAGTTTTAAATATAGACCATATGGAATAAGACTCCAGGCTGATTAATTCACATTCAGCAGGATGTGTGATCTAGGAAAACGAATCATAAGTACAGAGGGGGAAAGATGTTCTGGGCAGAGGGGACTGTAGGAATCCAAGCATGGAGTGTTGATACCCTTATACTATTTTACTGTCTGGAGTCAGGTGAAAGGAAATGAAGGTATTTAAGGTAACAAGCAACCATATGGAGTTATTTGTGGGCACATCCACAGGTTATTACATTTTGGCAGCAGAGAGAAGTGATTTGTCAAATGTAGGACTTAAAAGTATCATTCTGGGGGCTAAGGAAAGGTAAATTCATTTTTTTAAATAAGAAAATAGGTTGGCACACACTTGCAATCCAGTTCACAGCAGGCAGAGTCAGGACTAGTTCAAATCTGAGGCCAGCCAGTGTAGGCTTAGATTTTCCAAAACCTACTTTAACTAGAGTTCTTAAGCTCTTCAACCTCCCATCTAGCCCACTGACTAGAGGTAGGGGAGAAAGAAGATTTATAGGAAAAGAGGGTTGTGGACCTGTTTAGTAGTTACTTGGGGCAATTCCACTCTTTGTTGTCAGGATACCAGCAGTCCAGTGCAATAGCAAACACCAAGGAGTATCCAACAGAAACAGCAAGGCTCTGCCATCTTGACACAAGTCAGTGGAAGTGTCCAGAATCAGCCGGAATACCATGGGAAGTTCTTTGGTGCCTTTCTCCCTACTAAGTGAAGACATGAGGAAAGAAGCAAAGTACTGCATGGTAGCCATGTAAGAGTCCTCTCGCTGTGGGGTTCTATTTGTATCTTTTTGAACGTTCTGAGATCCGTAAAGTGTCTGTTTTCAGTAAAACATCACATGCTCTCTCGAAAGACAGGTTCCATAAAGACATCACATGACACAACTAAGTTTTTTAAAGTTCCACTTTAAGCTGGGGCTATATAGCAGGACTCTGTTGGGACAATTAAATTCTTTCACTATTCTTTTCAGGTCAATGAGTGACCTGCAGTCATATGAGAAGACAGGAAGATTATATAGTAATTCACAGATTTGCTTTATTCTTTTCGACATACAATAACATGACATGTATAGAGCAGTGTTATAATTTAATACATGTATGAAATGTGTAATGATAAGACCAATGTAATTAACATTTCTATTCTCCTCAAATATTTAACATCCACTTGTACTGGGAAATTTCAATCTTTTCTTTTTAATGTAGAAAATAAAAAATTCCTGTAAACAATGGCCATATATTGTTCTTCATAGTACTAGGCTCACTTTACCTAACAGTAAGTATCAACTTGCCATCCAATCTTCTCTAACCCTCATGTCTGATGACCACAATTTCAGGAAATCAATGGCGTTTCAAGAAGGGTTTGTTTTTATTGTTTTTAATTGTGGTGTGTGCACACCCACACCCACAGAGGTCAAAGTCCTTGCATCCTCTGGAGCTGGAATTACAAGTGGTCATGAGCCACCCAACATGGGTGCTGGGAACCAAACTTGAGAAGAGCAATCTGTTCTCTTACTCCTGAGCCAAGTCTCACCCTGTGAGATCATTTTCTTAAGCTTCCTCATGAGGTATTGTGTTGAGAACATGAGGTATTTGTCTTTCTGAGTCTAACTTATTGCACTCATGATGTCCCCAGTTACAATGTTTGAGATTCAGAAAAATTATATATATATAGTTTTTATATATATAGCATATAGTGTAGAGTTCCCACAAACCCCCTCCCCTAACCCCACTCCAAATGCACCTATTATTAATACACCAATGTGGTGTGCTGGTTTCGGTGAAACAACATTAACTAGGTCTACAGTGAATGCTGGAATCACTAGTGTCACACAGTCATACATTTTGACACATAGACCTGTTACAGCACTATAGAAAATGTCACTTTCCTCAGTCTTCTGTGTAATAGGTCCCTCTCCAGCCTCTGTTTCCTCATTCCCAGCTGATTCTTTTTAAAAATCTCTGTTGTTTTGTTGTTTCCACATGTCACGCAGCTGGAATCAAAGTATTTGGCCTTTTAGATTGGGTTCTTGCACTTATCTGGTTGCATTTAAGGTTCTGCTATATCCTTTTACAGCTTCTCTATATACCTAGAGTTTTTCTATATAGCCCAGGCTGGCCTCAGATTTATGGCAGCACACCACAAAACAAAACAAAACAAAAAAAAAAAAAAAAACCAAAAAAAAAAAAAAAAAAAAAAAAAAACAACTAAATGAATGAATGTGAAATTAACTTTAATAGTGTACTCTATTTTTCCCAATGCATTCAAATATTATCATTTAAGTGGTTAATCAGTGAACAAATTTAAACAATTATATAACTGTTTTGTAGCAAGCCTCTGAAGTCTAGCATTATCTTACATTTTCAGCACGCCTCAGGTTAGACTAAACACATGTCCAACACTCAGTAGACACAGCTATGGCTGCCACACTGGACAGTGTTCTCTACCAAAATAGTGACAATCTAGTGTGGGAGTCAGAAGAAACAAGCAAATACTTTCGGAGAGCTTTATTAGGAAGAAAATATACTAATATTACCAAGAGATTAGAAGGCTGTTTTAGACTGCCTAGTAATCCAGAAAACCCTGTGCATACAGTGGCTTCAAGTTATATATGGGGAAATCACTGTTGGATCACACTAATGTTAGGTAACAAGCGGCTCCAGAATTCAGCTTAGTACAAAGAGTCATTGCTCATGAGAGAGATTACAGGTCAGTGGGGCAGCTCACAGTCCCAGGTGGGCTCATGCATGTGTCCGAATAGCTGCAGGCCAGAGAGGTGGCTCTGTAGGTCAGCTTTGGGGCCTGCTGTCTGTTGACTGGAAGTGGATGACTTCAGCTCTTTTCCATGAGGCTTCTCATCATCTAACAAGCAAGCCTCAACCTGCTCTCTGGGCAGAGGCAGCAGATCCAAAAGACAACATGAGAGCTCTAGGCTTCTTAAGCGTCAAATGTAAAATGTATCACCTCTGCCCTTTTCTTTCGACTAAGGAAACTTATAGGGTCTGCCCAGATCCCGAGAGGAGCTGCGGAGTCACACTGCAAGAAGTGTGACTTCAGAAATAGTCAACAAATTTAGGCAATATTCATTATTGACTGCTTCAGCTATATAAAAGGTTTTCAACCTCACCAGCTGTGAAAATTCTAAACCAGGGATAGGCATGTCAGCTCAATGGTGGCATGCTTACCTGGCATACAAAGGGTCCAGAGCTGGGTCTCTAGTACTGCATACATAAAGAAAATTCTAAACTATGTCCAGAAAGATAACTTTAGAACACAGAAGCAAAAACAGAACACTGTGGTTTAAAAGAAAAAAATTAAGCCAAAAACTTTAATGTATCTTTTGCAATGATCAATCGACCAAACAGGCAAAATATTAGTTGAGCTTTAGAAGCTGTTAGGATTTAAGGTAACTTAATGTCAGTATTTGGCTAGCAAATATTTATAGCCTACTTTCTGTGTCTGGCACTATGTCTGTATTGCCCTTCCTTCATACAGTTTATGTTGTAGTGACAGAAAACATACTAAAGGAAAATGTAAGAAAACCACAGTGACAGCTATGGAGAAAAACAACAGGAAAGGAGATACTGAATGCTGAATGGAAGATGAAGAAGAGATAGTAGAGTTGAGGGTTCGAGTCACATGATTTGAGATAAGTTGCAGAGGTTACAGTAAGCACAAAGGCCTGGAGCAAGAGCTGGTTTAACAGTGGACAGAAGGTAGGTGTGGCAAAGTGGGAAGGACTGGAGGTACTCAGGGACCCATCATGCAGAACCTTTGGGCCATGATAAGGATTTAGGAGGTTTAGTTTTAATAATGGGGAAGTATCCAGGCTTTTTGATCAGGTATCCTGCAACTTTACTGGTGAGGGTCCCAAGAAAAAGGCTGTTCGCTGAGACATAGGTCAGGAACTAAGATCAAGACCTCTTAGAGCTTGCTGGGTACCCAGTTTTGTTAGACAATAGTTCAAGCAATTTCCATTGCTGTGTCGTTTAACTACCTAGACAGTAGTTTATTCCCCAAGGGATGTTTCCCTCTCTAGAGAACAGATTCCAATTATCTTGGAAAACAAGGTAATTGGAACTATGATAGCATTCATCATCTCAGTTCTCACAATGAAAACCAAATGGAGCCACTAAATTATCTGAAATGACTGTTAATGTCTAGTTGCTTTTCTTTCAAGGTCCAACCCTGCAGGAAAGGAGGGCTTTAGTCAACAGCTAGTTAATGAATACATACTATGTGCAGACACTCTTCTATAGGGATAGAGCAGAAAACAAGATTTGATGAGGGCAGATTCTGGTCCTTCTCAGAACAGACAGTCATGCAAGATAAATAAGTGAAATAGGGTATGTTATGGGGCTATATATGTCCGAGGGGGAAAAATAAAACAAGCAGTGGATATTTGGGAATGGAGGACTATAGCAGTTTAAAATAGGCTACTTGGGCTTGGGGAGACAAGCTCATTGGAGGGACAGTTGCTTAGCATTTGTTAGACCCAAGCACTGCTTCCTCCACCCCGATTCATTGAACATCTAGTGGAAATGATCCTGGTATGAGACAAGCCACATGTAGGGGGAGTAGGAGCTGCTGTGGAACACTGGAGGTGTGTGAAAGGAGCTGTGTGTCGACAGGTAAGGGCAGGGTCTAGCACACATCCTGTAGCACTTTGCAACCTGAGCACTACACTACACAAATGCACACTTCACAATTTTCCCCCACATCCCAGAGCAAAGGAAAAATGGTGTTCATGTGGTCACTTCTGGTTTCAACATACTTTACTAGACTCTTTAAGTTATATTTTATGACAGTTTTCTGGAAAGGGCTGAGGATCGATTTGGTAAGGGTGGTTCTGCCTCTGCTTGTGCAAGAGCTAGATCATGGGCACAGAAACAGAAGAAATGCCTTCTGCTAGTTTTCTTTTCAGGAGAGAGTCTAAGAGCACTCAAGTAGAATTCCAGGCAGCGGGAGGGTCTTGTCGTCCCCAGGCAGCACACAGAGGGGCAGCCTGAAGCATCAAAAGATACAAACTGGGCTCAGTCTGAGGATTCTAGTTTGTTACATAACTATGACTGTGGGGGGAAAGAGACCCTCAGATATCTGAAGGGAAGAGGAGCATTAAGATGAAGGTGATGCTTAGTTTTTTTGATCAGGTGAGCATCACATGTCATCTGGGTGAGGACTGTAGAGGTAAAAAAAATCTGTTTCTAAGTCAAACATTGTCAGAGTATAGCAGTACACACCTGTAATTCCAGAATTTGGGAGTGGAGGTAGAAGGGGCAAGAGTCCAAGGCTGTACTGTGTGGCTGGCCCTGTCTCAAAACCAACCAGCCGACGACCAGCTAACCAAATAAATGAAGAAATATGTCAGGACTCAAGCAATATAACAAAAAGCTTCTGGCCTGTAAGCCATCCACCATCCCATTCTGGTGTGGCACTCAGGACCACAGCAAGGGAGCATTTGCCTTCCATGGAACGGAGGAGGTAAAGTTGTGGTACAGTCTTCTGGGGCTGAAGAGTTGGAACTCTCCTCAAGAGGAGCCCTATACGTGGCACAATCTGTCAGTCGTGATATGAGCCCCAGTGCAGTGCTGCTAGTTGTCACGTGTCTAACTTCACAGATCATGTACAACTCCTTCCCCCACTTCCCCAACAGCTTCCTGAATGCTGGCACTGCAGGCGTGTGTACCCTTACCCGGTTTCTTGTATAACTTATTGCTGTGTTTAAGAATAGCCACACATGGGGGCTGGTGAAATGGCTCAGCAGTTAAGAGTACTCACTGGCTGCTCTTCCAGAGGTCCTGAGTTCAATTCCCAGCAACCACATAGTGCCTCACAACCATCTACAGGGTCCTCTTTAGGCAGGTGGATGTATATGTGGCAGAGCACTCATATGTTAAATAAATATATTTAAAAAAAGCGCCATCCAATAAAGTTGAGGTTCCATTGTTAGCTGCAGTACATTAAGCAAGTGCCAGCCTTTCCTGTATAATCGGGAAGATGGTCTAGGGCACAAAAATCTCCAAAAACCCTAGCCTAGCCTCATGCTTGATGTGTATTAGATTCTTTATTCTCTTGTGCTTGTTTATGACAGGCAAGTGCTCTATTACCAAGTTATATGCCAAGCCCTGTTTTCCTTTCAATATCTTAGTCCTGACTGGCCTGGAAAGCTCAAAGCTCCTGCCTCAAACTCAGAAGGATTGGGATGGCTTGCCCCTTCCTCACCCAAACTCAGTGGATTATATGATGTGTGTCTACTATAAACCAGTGCTTGTCAAACTTTGATGTGTGAGCCGACTGCCTGGGGGAATCCCACTAATCTGCGGATGCTCATGTCTGGGGTTGGGGTGAGGCTGGGAATTATTCTTTCCCAATAAAGTAAAGGGTTATACCTAGATACTATATGGGGCATTCTTTCAGTAGTAGAAATTAAAACACAATTAAGCTCTATCACTTAAAACAAACCCTATAAAATGGTGGCAAATACTGTCTCTTAAATAATTAACCTTTCCACATTCCTTTCATTCAGCTGCAACACCACACTGGTTGCCGAACGCTAGCAGGGCTAGGCCAGAGGATATTTCTCTTGGTCTTGGAACCTCCTCCAGGAAGATCTTCCAACTGCCTCTCTCAACCTCTTTCGGCTTTTTGATCTTACCTTTTGCCTCTGATGATAATTACCCTCTAATTGGTACCCACCACCGTGTCATCTAAATAATTAACCTAAGTGCAGACTGCACCTCTGCCAGCCATCTTCAAACAAAAGATAAAGCAATATCCCAAGCTGATTAAAAAGACAAAATTGACCCAAATAAGTTGTATATGTCTACCATATATAGTGCAAGACCTGTTAACTGGTTCCTTAGGGTAAGTTAAGTTGGGCAGGTGGCTCACTGTGAAGTTAGTCTGAGAAAATACATACACCATATTAGGGAAATTGCAAACGCAAGAATGTAAGTTATGAAACTTAGCATCAAAAGGAAAACAATTCAAGTGTGTTGAAAATCCACCTTAAATTCCTACTGGGAAGGGCTCCCATTTTGTTTTTAAGAGGGTGGCAGAAGGAGTGCCAAGGGTGTCTAACCAAGGGCATACTGGAGAAGTGCTCTACCATTTACTTACCCTCCCATCCTCAAGTTTTGATTCTTCCTCTCTAGGATTTTCCTGACTACACTGGAGGGAGCCTCAAACTTGAGGAGACCTTAAAAGCAAAGAGAGGTTTGTCTTTTCACTAAAAGCAATTAGTAGTTTTCTAATTTCTCAGATGAGTGTCTATTAACTGCAAGGCTGATTGATGATTGACCACTCACTTCTCCTTAAGAGAAACGGACTGTATAGTGTTTAGAAAGCTATTTTCACATTGAAGGCTTAAAATAAAACCTCTCCAAATTTCTCAACTAGGTAATCAACGGACATGGGAAAAAAAGTCTCTGCAGAAGAAAACTTAAAATACTTCTGCACATCATTTATTACCTTCCTGTCCTGGACTAGTTAGTTAAAAACCAAAATCAAAACAAACAACCCACACCCCCAAACCAAAATTTTATTAATAACAACTTGAGACAAACACTGGTATGACAGCGTATGTGTACATATCCCATAGCTTCAACAACGAAGATCATCCTCATTTAATTTATTCCCTTCTTTCCCAGTTTTCAGAGGTTAGTCTAAAACAAAATACGCGCATCGGATCATTTTACCTATTAACAATTTTGTATGCCTTAAAAAAAAAATTAAAGCCACATTACCGTAAGCAATTCCTTAGTAACATACAATACTTGGGAGCGGGGAGGGGGGTTGTCACTGCTAACAGGTAGGGGAGAGTAGTGGGGACTGACAGGTTAGGAAAGAGAGGATGAAGCGCCGGGCTGACATGGATCGCGGTCGCTGGAAGACCGGCACCGACTGTTCCTGGTTTCGGTCCTCATTTACCTGCGTTGGCTCGTTCGCACCGGCAGACCAGGTCAAAGGCGGCCCCAAGTTCCCCGCCTTCAAGGTCCCGGCGGTGGCCCAGCAGGGTCGGCGCAGCTGCACAAGTCACAGTCCCCAGACACCAGAGGGTCCCTGGAGGGGAAACGATTGACACAGCTGCCTGCACTGTACCGCGAGCCTTTCCGCGCCGCACCTGCGTCTCGTCGCGTGGCTAGGAACTGGAACTGGCTCCCGAGTCGGTGAAGTCCAGCAGGCCCCGCAGCAAGAACTCACAGGGTTCGCCAGCTCCGGAACAGGGCTTTAGACACCAGGACCTTGCGGAAGAGAACTACAACTCCCGTCGGGCCTCGCGACCCAACCAATAGTGGTAGCCGGCGCGTGCGGGGCGCGGCGCCTGCGCGGCGGTTTGAGTAAGCGGCCGTACGATTGGCTGCGGGGTCGGGCGGCCGCGCGGGGCCTGTGGGAAGCGGAGTGACGGAGCGAGCGGCTGTTGGAGGAAGGAGGTGGGGGCCGGGAGCGCAAATGGCGTTGAGATGGTTCAGGGCCCTGTTCAAACTCCAGCGCTGACCATTCACCGGCGGAGGCGGCGGCGCAGGAGGCGGCGGCGGCCCAGCGGAGGCACGTAGCAAGCTCGGCACCGGCGGCGGCCGCCAGGGAGGCCTAGGCCCTGTCCGGCCGGCGCGACTGAGGTGGGGAGGGAAGTTGCGGGGCCGCCGCTTACCCCCCCTCCCCCGACTTGGCTTCCTATTTACCGAAGCGGAGCCACGGACTGTGACGGCGGCAGAGCCCCTCGCCTCTCTTGGCGCACCGGTCGGCACTGTTCTCTCGCGCGGGGCTCCCGCGTCCGCCCGTGGGCCGTTGGGAGCGGGAGAGGCGGAGGCGGCCCGAGGCCAAAGCACCCGCCAGGCGCCGAGGGTAAGTGAGGTCTCGGGCGGCTGCCTAGGCCCGGAGTGAGTTGGGGCGGGTGGAGGAGGCAGGGGCGGTGCGAGTCTCGTTGCTCACCTGGCTTCTAAGGAAGTTGGGCACTGGAGGATCTGAAGAACTCTTTCCCTTCCCACCTCGTATTTTGCTTTTTGAGTTCTTTTCCGGGCGGCTACTTGATTGACTTCTCTCCTCCAAATCCGGTCCGGTTGATTTGAGTCCTGAATTCTTTTCCCCCGTCGTTTCCTTCGCCTCTGGCCGTCACCGAGGCCTTGCTTCGGGGACTCGGTAGCAGAAGCTTCCGGGGCGTCCGAAGCGACATCCCTTTCCTAGGCGGTGGGGGGTTGGGAGGAGAAAAGTTTCCTGAGTGTCCAGCCCAAGGGGTGTCTCGGCTACTGCCTCCGAGCGCACTCGCAGCCTCAGGTGAGAATTTCTGTTTGCCTCTATTTGCCCCGTTCCACTTCCCTCTCTTAATTGAAGCCCCCTAATGCTTTACCTTGGATGTCTTTCCTGGGAGAGGCTGGGTTTCTTTACAGCTTAAGTGTAAGGAGGTCGTTTGTTTTGTATCCGCTTTCCCTAATTTAAATCCCTATGTACGTCCGTCAAAAGTCCGCTGGACTTTGGGGTGAGGCAAAGACCTCCCAAACCGAAATCACTTAGTTGTGAATCTTCATTTCCTTTTTAGTTAGGACTGTTGGTGAAATTTGAAGCCCAAACAAGATCAAGATAGTGTGTACGTAAAACGTCTTGCCAAATATATACGATGAATTTGTTCATATGTTATGCTTAGATAATGCCATCTCGGTAGTCCGCTGACTTTTTTTAATGGACCTTATGGAAAACAGTAAAAGCAATCATATAATGAACTCTCGTACTCATCTCTCTTGGATTCAGTAGATAATAACTCAACCATATTTTTGTAATTGGTACACTTCCCATTCCTTACTATTTAAAAAAAAAAAACCACTGATATTTCATCAGTATTTAATGGTGTTAATACAGCAGTGTATATTTATGAGACCTGATCTTTTAAAAATACAGTTGTCTTATCACTTAACACAGTATCAGATATTTATTTGCAGACCTTAATCTTGCACAGTGAATGCTTTGTGGTTTTAGAACTGTTTTTACCGTGAGTTTTTCAGATGTCGTAAATAAGATCCAAGTCTATATTTTTGATTTGGCTTTAGTCAGCATTTTTAGATGATTGCCATGTATGTGTGCCCAAAACATCCCAGCTTTGTTGGAATATATGTGTGTAGGTCTGCATATCACAGCTTAAAGAAATGACTTTATTTTCTTGCCTTTGGCAGCTGCCCAATTATACTTGGTTTTGTTTAATAGGCTATACTTAACAAGAAAGACAATAAAGCTTGTTAGTGTTCAAAACTACAAAATGGAAACTCTCTGAGGAAAGCTAAATTTTCTCTCAGCACAGATGTGTATGATGACTAAATTATTATTTTGTCCAATCAGAATTTGTTTCCTTTCAAACATTAGGGTGGTGGTGAGTCTTCTACTGAATATTTGCTGAACTAAATTGGATAGTGATTCATTAAGTTGTAAGAACTTAATAAAAATACTAAAGTGTGTCTTAAAAACATTTGAAAATATAAGTTAAATATTATTCTTATTGTAAATTTCCAAGTAATGAAGATTTTCCAAGCTCTAAAGTAATTGCTTACCTTCCTTCCCCCTAGAATTGATAAATTAATACTTAAACTGCAGAAGGTCAAAGTGTAAAGAAATGGATAATGATAAGTTGTGCTATAAAAGTACTATACCTTGTATTTTTAAAATATTTGATTTTTTTTTTAACTTGGAAAATTTTTTAGTATATTTGTAGGTAAACCAAGTGAGTGGGTTTGTAAGTTGAGAAAAAGAAAGGCTATATATTTTTATTTTATAATAATAAATCATGTACTTTTGTAAAATAGAGTTCTCCAACTTGAGAAAAATGTTACTCAGCGATGAGTAGAGCACTATGGAGATAAATGGCAGAAGAATTTACCTGTGTTTAAAGGAGCTTTTTTTAAAAAGATTTATTTACTATATATAAGTACACTGTCACTGTCTTCAGACACACCAGAAGAGGGCATCAGACTTTATTGCAGATGGTTGTGAGTCAC